>NC_141147.1:64969959-65292843 GCF_053477565.2 Lygodium microphyllum | reverse complement strand
GGGGCAGCGAGATAAGATATGCCCTAGGTGATTGTAAGTCCATCACGTGATGGGTTCTTGGTTCTGCCCTCCTAGACCTCTACTACCTCTTCCCCTTCCTAATGCCATCACCAGTACTGGTCTAAAATCCATCAAGATAGGGTTACCCTCTTCATTGTACGAGACATAAGGGTTCACATATGCTTCATCCTCATTCAACTCCTCTACATAATATATCAGAGTATCGCTCAATGGGTGGGTCACAATGGGTCCAGGTGGTGGTCTAGGTATCCCTGTAGGATTGATGTCCATCTTAGGGATGGTTGGCTTTGAGTTGTTGGGTGATGGGAGAGCTAATGGAGCTCCCCTCTCGAAGTGCAGCAGCCTATTCCCTAGGTAATAAGGTTGATTTTACAGTTGCAATGTCATGATGTTGCACGTCCACCACACTGCAAATTTGAGGGCAGGTTTTTTCCACCAAGAAATTGATCGCATTATTCAGCATCATTAGGAGTTTATTTTCCATTGTGTGTGTCTCTTTGTTTGCATTTGCATGACACACGAGCACCTGTAGTTAGGCTAGTCACAATTTCTTCAATGCATTCATATTTTTTTGTGTGGAAGCATCATTTGATTGATTGCATTGCATGGATTTTAATTTGCTAATTGCATGAATGATTGGGCACGAAATTCTCTTTCAAAAGCATAATTTTGATAGGGCACAATGCAAGGAAAAACAGGCTTGTAAGAAGATATCCATGTTGAAAGCTCAAAGACATGGGTTTTGTCTACTAAGAAGATTACACATTTTGGCATTGTCTTCTTAGCATAGGTTGATTGTGCTCTAAACTTATATACTCCTCTTTGCGATCAGTTTGGGCTTGGACATTATCCTACTCTATTGTGGGGTCCTATTTCAAGTTTTACAAGCTCAAGATGGCCATGCAAACTTGGAAGCTATTGAAAAAGCTCGCAAGTCAGAATTACTACTACAATTTACCAACATCAAGATTGGCAAAGCATACTTTTTGGAAGATGCACCTTCCCTTGAGACTCAACTATGATAGGGTGATGACATTGACTATGGACAGGATATATTGGTATTAGTCATCTGATGATGGAGTGGGATCGAAGGCAAATACAATTTACTATTTGCAACAAATTGGTTATGGAGTCCTTGGGTAAAGAATATAATTTAGAGGGAAGCTTGCTCTCAGAAGAAGGACAAGGGATTTCAAGGCTTCTATATTCATTTTGGTCAATCAAGGTATTGTATATGTATCCCTTTATGGCACTTCTCTCAATTTGGTGTTGTACCTCACTGAGGTTCTTCATGAGGGCAATTCCTCAATCGCAAGCAACTCCAACAATTGGCACGATGCCAATACTTATTATCTTGCATCGGAGGGTTCTTGAGGGACACCTACCTCAATTGACATTCGAATGTATTGTACTTCTAGCTGATTTTCATTACTGGAATTTTGCTAATTGCCTCATCATCCACACTCCCTTCTCTTAGGCCTCCCAACTACCAAAGTAGTAAGCTGGGTTGTGCACATGTGAACAAGTTGTAAGTGGGATTTTTCTAAGGAGGCCTCCTTTGAAGCAGCCTCATCTCCCAGCATCATCCCCTAACCCAATGGGGGGGAGCAAAGCCTCACCCATACCCATCCTCTCCACCATCTGGACGACCCTTCCCATGGCGACAAGCTCCTCGACTGCGCATTGCCTAACCCTGACGGTATGTAGTGCACCTACTAGTGTCGCCAAATGGTGAAAAGTCTGAGCTTCTACAGAAGCTTGATATTCAAGAGAGAAGAATTTTGGAGCTCTCATCTCAAACTAACCTTTACAAGATTCACTTCACATGGCTAAAATGGAGAAGTAAGATTTAATGGAGTCTCTCAAGAGGCTGAAGCAAGTGGAAGCAGCATCAAGTGCACAAGAAAAGGTTGTTCAAGAGAAGTATATTTTAGAAGTGGAACATGCTAAAGATAGAATTTGTGTGCCAACTTGAATGGTGCAATGATTTTCAGTTGAAGCTGCAACGAGAAATGGAACATCATGTGGAAGAAGAACGAAATGCAAAGGCTGCAGCGAGTTCGAAAAGAGGCTGATTCTACCCTTGCAATGGCAAAAATAGAGAGTTCTACTGAGAAGAGCCGCATGTAGTTTGATAAAGCTAAAGTCCAAGCTTTAAATTGAAGATTTCCAAAGGCTGTTAGCAAATAGCTTGGATGAAAAGTGAGAACTAGCTAAGCAGCTTGCAAGGGCACCCTCTCAAAACTCTTATTGGAAACTCTTGTAAAGAATCTGCTTGAAGAGCTAGAAAGCTTTGAGTCGGATGTTGTTGAAGCTCAGAAGATGAAACATTTCCATGTTAATGCCAATTTACTGAGAGAGAAGCTGGAGAGTGAGACACAGCATGCAGATAGGGCTGAAGGAGATTTAGGAAGAATAGCATAGTTGCAACTATAGATTTAATTATATTTTCAACTATGACAGCATTGATAAGTAGAGTGGCAAAAAAGCTTAAGCTTTTAATAAACGACGATGTTGGAGAAGAAGACCCAATCTTCTATGTGTCCCACTTCTTTTTGCGAATGCTACTCAGTAGTCGATGTAATCACTGATGACAATAAGAGTCAAAAATAAAAAGAAATTTGTGGCACCTCAAGCAGAAAAAGCACAACAATATTAAGAACAATGCTTTTTTTGAAACTTCACCAGAAGGGAGACAATTATAAAAAGCATAGAGAGCTCTACGAAGACATAGACGAAGAACGTGACGAATCTGAAGAACTAGACAAAGAAGGTGATGAATCTAAAGAACCAAACGAAGAAGGTAATGAAGACAAAGACACTGATGAAGAAGGTGACGAATCTGAAGACACAGCAGAAGAAAACAATAGTTGCAAATGAAGACGAAAAGACAACGGTGAGCTCTGCAAAAGATGATGACAACCAATGAACACTACAGGAATGAGCTGAAGATGAAGGTGACGCAAAAGCTGAAGAAGGGGCAACCGACTTGCAGACAAAGAGGCAAGTCGAAGCGGTTCAAGAAGGTGAAAAAGAAGCTAAAGCGACAACGAGGGAGAAGATGGCAGTGATGGTGGTGAGGAGACTACGGTGATGGTGATGAGGAGACGTTGTACGTGATCATAAGAGAGCTTCTGCTTTTTGTCGTTGTCGTGCCACTATGTGGACTTAATGTGAAAAAATCTGGAGTGCAACATCATCCAACTTTCTTATTGACCTAGAGAGTCAATGGGATTTGAGTCATTAGTGTTAGTGTCCGTGGCATGGATGGTCTAAAAATACTAGATTTTTGGACAATTTTAGTCTATTTTTTATATTTTAGATATTATTGATTGTTAATATCGTAAAAAGCTAGGAAAACTCCTAGAATAGGATGGCATGCAAAAAGCAAGTTGCTTTTTCAGCTAGTTATGGGATTTTTCATAAAAAAGAAAGAGGGACGAAATCGCGCAGGTTGCGATCGCAGTTGATAGGCTAAAAACTACAATTTGAACTGGAAGAAGAAGAAGAAGAAGTGATCTGGAGATCCCAGAGTAGGTGTTCTAGAGTTTTACCCCCCTTTCGAAGACAAAGGAGCCATCAGATTTGGGTTCTGAGTAGCAGAGAGGAAGCTATTGTTTTGATGTATGTTTTTGGTTAACAAGGGAGCTCTAAGAGAACTAATGCTTGGAGATTGGTTCTGAGTAGAGCCAGACAAGGGATTCTAGGTTCTATCAATACATACTGATTTGATTCATTGTGCTTTGTCTTTATCATGTTTACCTCTTGTCTATTCTTTTTCTTCTCTTCTATCTCCTATCTCTACTTCCTTCTATCTTTAATCCCTGGTGGATACGACCTTTCAACAAAAACCCCTCCGACATTGGTGAACCCGATGTGAAAGGTTTTCAAAAGGAAAGACAAGATGGAAGAACCTTCGAGCACAATTTTCATTTATTTTTGCAACAGTTGGTGCAGAATATGAATATGCTTATGCAAGTACAACAATAACAAGTGATGCTCGCTTCTGCTCAAATAGAAAGTCTTGTGATGAATGCTCTGCAAAGCAATTGAGCATGAGATGAAGTTATTCAATGGCAGGAATGTATCTGCATATGTACATACCTATGCTCAAAAGATGGAATTCTTTGGGGTGGCTCAACTTGCATGGAGCCAATATTTTGTTCGGATCACTGTACATGAACTAAAAGCGCGAATTACTGAATTGTATATGCATGATGTTGACTAGGTAGCTTTCAAGAAGACACTCAGGGAAGAATTTTACATTGAAGATACCAGTTTGATTACGCGCAAGATTTTTCAGGAGTGGGTTTTACAACCCAATCAGGGTCTTGTGGCTACAAAATTGTTAAGAGAATTTGAAAGTCGATTTGAGCAGTTGGATCTTGTAGAGAAGAGCTAGCTCTTGCAAGTTAGAAAATTGAATTGTTCTACAAGCAACAAATCCTGAGCTTCAAGAGAAGCTTGATGATTTGCTAGAGGATCAAACTACAGAGATAGGTCATAAAATAGAGTGGAGACATGTCAAGTTGTTATTGCACTTGTGAAAAAGCATAGAAGAAGAGAAAGATTGCATGTCTCTAGCTTGCCCACTATTATGGGCAAAACAGTTGATGTATCTGGTAAGCCACCCACTTCTGTGTGACTAAACCTATGGTTGTACATGTTGTTCCCATTGTTAGGGAAGATGTATTAGATGAATTGGTCAAAGGCATGCAGGATCTTTCATTGAAGGTTGCAAAATTGGATGAAAAAGGATAAGAGGAAAGGGGACGGGCAGCAACCCCTAAGCCAGGAAAAAGATGCATATGGTGTGATAGTTTGTAACATGAGATAACGGATTGTGCTACCTATCAGGAGGCCTTGGCTTTTCTTGTGAGTTTGACTGACCTTATGGACTTGTCTTCAATTCAAATCTGTCACTATGGTGGTGAAGAGATCTCACAAGTTTGAAATTTAAGATACCTCCAAAGTGAAAATACTCCAAGAGTTGGCCTTCAATTTTCCACTGTCAAAGTTAAATGTCGTGTGAGAAGTCTTGATCCATTGAGCATAAATACAAAAACAGCTCGTAAGAAGGGAAGGTGATCTCTCTACCTTCACTTTTCTCCCAATCATTATCAACAACAAACAAAACGTCTTCTTTATTATGGTCTTCAACATGTACAACAAGTATACATCCATGAATTTATCTTGAGTACTCTTTATCCATTATTCCTATCTCGCTTAGCGTCCCTGCGATGAGCGACATTCACAAAGTGTGGCATCTGGTGAACCCAAGGTGAAAGCAACACTTCTAATCATCAAGATGGGAGACTCTTCGAACAATCCACCTTCATCATCGACTACTTCCTTTTCGATCAATGAGATGAAGACTTTATTGCAAACTCTTTTTTCAGCCATTATGATGCAAAATCAGTAGATGCGGTTATCTGTTGAGATATTTGCAATCACACCTACTTTAGTCCCTTTGTGAGAAGCAGTGAGGGCTCAAGACCAGAATCCCATATGCACAGTAGGAGAAAGCACCACCACTCAATTCCTATAAAGCATTGTACTTGCACTCTTTTTCTAATGCAATGATAGTACTCTTTTCTTTCCAGTAAAGTGTCATGTCACTGTCAATACACAAGATTGTGTTTACGAGTCCAAGTGTCAATCTTGGAACCTAATTCACTTGTGTAACAATTTATCCTAGTTAGGGTCAATGTCTTCATAAGTTTCTTTTTCCTCTTTCAACCTCCATAGCTTCCGCATCTGCCATGCTCTAGATCCCGCGTATTTCACATGGTATCAGAGCTCAGTTGAGCATGGCCCAACTCTCATTTCACTCCTCTCAGCTCCTTTCCATCTCTTCTTAGCTCAGTTTGAGTATTGGACCCTATCTCCAACTTCATTTGCATTCCTACCTTCAATGAAGCTTCCATGGCTGCCATAGACAACAACACCCTGTCAGTTTGAAGCTTTCATATCTCTCTCCATAGGCCAAATCTCTCTGAACTTCCTTCTGGAGAAGTGTTTCTCTACTTCCAAAGCTCCTTCTTGGCACCTCAATCATTGAGATTGGGCAACTATAGCTTCAACATTGCCTCTTTTCAGAGTTGTTGCCATAACTGTGTCTGTGAACAGCACCTACCTACCTCTATTGGAGTAGCCATATCTCATCAACCAGGCCATATCTCTTCAAGCTTTCTTCTCGACAGTTGTTCTTCAGATCAAACGTAACTTGTTGGCACAAAAATCAAGGAGATTGATGCACACCATGCCCGGAATTTGCATTTTCCCAAATCTGGGCGTAGTTTTGACAGCGACCACTTTGAAGGCTTAGATCTCTCAACTGGCGCATAATGAGTACAAACCCTCTTAGGGAGAGTTAGATCCATTAGTGAGGGTCCTCCATCTCAAAGGGTTTGAGCAGATTCAACCTGTGGAGCGCGTGGGAGCTCATTTACCAGTTGCTGGCCCTTGTTTTGACAAGACAGCCATAGCCACTTACCTTTAAGCTCATTTTTCCTTCATTTTCTCTCTCTTGCCACTTAAACCAAGCCAAGGCCACTCTAATCTGAAGTTTTCAGCAAGTATTTAACCATCAAATCAGCAAGGAGGAAAAGCTATGAAGATTTTTTTAAGATCATCAAGTCAAACTGAAGCAACAAACATCAAATTTCAAACTAGTATCTTTTGATACTTCACTACCATTGCTTGTGTATTTTGACACATACAAAGATCAACTCATTCCTGGTTATTCTTAGTCATTTGAAGCTAATTTTTTGCTGGTCTCTCAAGTCAAACATGGGCAAAGATTCTCCAACTGCTTGTTTCAAAGGAGTCAGGTTTCATACCTAGCAGACCCGCATCAAATTGATCCTGATGAAGAAGGGCCTTTGGGCCATTACCACTGGAAAAGAAAAGAAGCCTCGTGATGCGGATCTTGCTGTCAATTGACAAAAAGAACGATGATAAGGCTCATGCCATTATCAAACTGGAGCTAGACGACAGCTATATCCACCATGTGGACAATTGTGAGACCTCACAGGATACATGGAAGAGACTTGACACCCTGTTCGGTGCACAATCTAAATCATCAAAGTATGGTCTCCTAATTGAGTTTTTCAGGCTTGAAATGAATTCCATCACATCACTTGCCACACATCTAAATTACATGAAAGGACTTCTAACCCAACTTGCAGGAATCAACATTAAAATGGAAGAAGATGTTTGCATTAGTGTTCTACTTAAGAGTTTGTGTCCTGAATATAATAATGTATCAACAACTTTAATCAACATGCCATCCTAAACTTGTTGATATCCAGGCATCACTGTTAGAGGAGAAAAATAAGCTAAAAACTAAGAAAGAACCAAGTACCTCTAGAGATGAGCATGCATTATATGTTGGCAACAGGTACAAAGGCAAGAAGGATCAGCTCTTCTGTGACTTCTCCAAAAGAACCGAACACACCGAGAAGTTCTGCCACACCAAAAAGAGGTCCCAAATGGCCTATCTAGTTGCAGTCAAAGAAGAAGAAGAAAATGGAGCAAAGGAAGAAGAAGAAGAAGAAGACGAAGAAGAAGACCACCAGGAGAAGGACAAACCTCATCAGTCCTTCTATTCAGATAGACTTTTTTAGTTTTGTATTTCCTAGCCCTAATGCCTCAAACATAAACTTGCAAACTCCTCGGTTATCCTTGTACTACAGCCTCTATACACTTTGTGAGGTCCCTGCTACAGCCTCTAGATGTCCATCATGTTGTGGTACCCACACTTAGCCTTTTCTGCGACAGCCTCTGGCATTTTTGCCATGTTTATGGTGTGCCCACACTTTGCAGGTGTTGCTTTCACTAAAGCCTCTACACACTTTGTACTTTTGGTTGTGATTGAGGAGGGGTGTTGAGATATTTGCAATCACACCTACTTTAGTCCCTTTGTGAGAAGCAGTGAGGGCTCATGACTAGAATCCCATAAGCACATTAGGAGAAAGTACCACCACTCAATTCCTTTAAAGCATTGTACTTGCACTCTTTTTCTAATGCAATGATAGTACTCTTTTCTTTCCAGTAAAGTGTCATGTCACTGTCAATACACAAGATTGTGTTTATGAGTCCAAGTCTCAATCTTGGAACCTAATTCACTTGTGTAACAATTTGTCCTAGTCAGGATCAATGTCTTCATGAGTTTCTTTTTCCTCTTTCAACCTCCATAGCTTCCGCATCTGCCATGCTCTAGATCCCGCATATTTCACATTATCAATGCAGCAGCAACATCAACTACATCAGCAACAATTGGATCAACAATGAATGTTGCATCAAGAACAAGAGCATATGCATGCTGCAACCAAGCGATCGAGGTTGTGGTTAGTGAGTGCGAATTATTTGATGGTCAGAATGTTTCAACCTATCTTAAAGACTTTGAAAGCCAAAAGCGCTTCTTTGGAGTTCCATCCAATTGGAGCAACTATTTCCTACAACTTGTCGTGCCTGCTTTGCGGATTAGAGTGACCAATTTATTTATGTAAGACTCAAATTGGAATATTTTCAAGAAATCACTCAAAGACGAATATTTTCTAGAGGATTATGGTATTGCCATGCGAAAGATATTTAGAGAGTGTATCTATCAACCCAACAAAGAACTTGTTGCTTCCGAGTTGTTACAGGAATTTGAAGAGTGATATAACCAGTTGGATGCATTAGAGAAAAGAGCTCTAAACTCGAAGAAAGTGGAGTTATTCTTGCAGGCAGCTTATCTTGCACTTCAGGATGAGTTGGGAGAGCTTCTTGAAGACCGTACACAGCCTATGGGATTGAAGACGGATTGGCAAGAGGCTATCGATGTAGTTTCTACACTACAAAGAGGCAGAGATGGAAGGCTCACTTGCATAATGGCATGCAACCACCACCAACGATGTCTTCCCCTACCTCGACTTCTCCTACTTCTCATGTTGCTCCATCCACTTCTCCTATTTCTCATCTTGTGTCTACGTCTACTTCTATGCCTATGCCTATGCCTATGCTTGATTCGGAGCACGCAAGCATTCAAATCTTGAATCTATGGTCCCATCAACAACGGAACCAAAATGTGGGGGCTCTTGCTCAATCGCCATGACCCATGGACTGCTTATTGTTTCAAGCATTTCAAGCCAAGTGCAATGGCTATCTCACATAGTAGTGTACACTCTCATACCTACGAGGGTAGTGAGCTTACCTTCATGCTCAATCAAGTCGTCGCCTCCCACAAGCTCTCCAATAGCTCCACGATCCAAGGTGCAAGCTCAAGCAAGCTTGATCCTCAAGCTCCAAGCTCCAAGCTCCATTGCTACCTAGAAGAGAAGAGAAGAAGAAGAGATAAGAAGATGGAGAGCTTCTCCACCACGGTCCCTCACTCTCACACACTCACTCCCTCACACTCCCTCTCTCAAAAACAAGCACAAGCAAGAAGAACAAGAAGAAAAGAGCTAGTTTTGGCCACACACAAGAATGAGCTTCTTCATTTACTTTTTGCTTTGTATACATGCCCTACTCCTCTTGGGCACCCATCTCTTTTTTTACATGACCAGCCATTTTAGCCTAGGTCCTCTTTCCCTTTTCCCTTCCTATTTACATTATTCTCAAGTGCTCTAAGGTGCTCTTTTAAGATTGTTTCTCTAGGTGCTCCTACATTTCTTCATTTGACAAACTGGATATGACCATCGATTGTGGTTTCTCCTTTTTCTTTGAGATGCCTTTGAGACAAAGCTTGAGCACATGTGCAAGCTTGTATCAACCATCTTATTTTTTATAAGACTTTTTGAGATAAATTTGGAAAAGGGATTGAACACATGGTCCAATTTGTATCAACCCTCTGTTTGTTTTGGGGGGGGCAACTTGGTAAGACAATGGGACAGAGCTTGAGCATGTGCTCAAGCCTATATCAACCTTCTCCAATTTTATGTTACTTTGATATCTCTTTGGGATGGAGCTTGAGCACATGCTCAACCTTGTATCGACCCACTCTTTATGTGAGAGGAGGTTGGCAATATTTTCCCCTCTCTATCTTTGAGTGTAGCATGGTAGTTTTTCCTCGCTCATTGAGATGTCTATGAGATACAGCTTGAGTACATGCTCAATCTTGTATCAATTGTTCCTTTCCAGTGGAGGAGCTTCCCAATATATATTCCTAGTTTCTTACTCATATTTTAGATATCTTGGAGAGAGAGCTTGAGCATGTGATTAAGTCTATAGAAACCTTCTTTGTTGGGGTAGTCTTAGAGGTAGTAGAGCTTGACCATGTGCTCAATCTTGTATCAACCCTATCTTTGAGATCTCTTCTAGGTGGCGCTTGGCCATGTGCCCAAGCTTGTATCAATCGTCAATTTAAAATATCTTTGAGGAAGATCTTGGCCATGTGTTAGGACCAAGAGCAATGCTCTCTTTGAGTTCACTTTGAGGGGATAGACCTTGGCCATGTGCTCAATTTTATGGGAATTCTCTACTTGGGATCTCTTCAAAGAGGTAGAGTTTAGCAACATGCTTGAACCCTCCCATCAAGATCTTTTGAGATAGAGCTTAGCCATGTGTCCAAGCTTGTATCGACCCTCTTTTCATTATCTCTTTTAGCTAGACCTTGTGCTGCTTAAGCTTATGTCAACTCTCTCGTTGGGGTATCTTCAAGATAGGAGAGCCTAACTATGTGCTCAAACTTATATTAACCCTATCTTTGAGAGCTCTCCTAGGTAGAGCTTATTTAAGCTTGTGTCTTAAATGCTCAAACGTAAAGGGAGATTTGCTTTTACTAAGGAGGTGAACAACAAAAATGTTGATGCATCCCATGCCTCTCTTGCTCTTACAATTAGAGGTAGGAATAATACTAGAGATAGTTATGAAAATCATGGCAGAGACTCATGCAAAATAGATCTAAGTCTAGACCTCATAGATAGAGTCACAATAAATCCTACAACCCTAATTCTTCTTTTACTTGTCATTATTATGGGCAACATGGACATATATGATCACAGTGCCATAAAATGCACCAAGATAAACATGAGAAAGGCAAAGGAAAAGTACTTGATAATGCTAAGACATCTAATGATCAGTATATTACCAAGTCAACTATAAAGATTGAGGAGATTAATGTATTAGAATATAGCTCAAATGATTATATTTTAGTTGCTTCTTCACTTGGTGCCATGCACTTGATTAATGGTTAGTCTTCTTTCTCTTGTTGTTGGTTACTTGATTCAGGTGCTTCCTTTCATGTGACCCTACATCATAGTTGGGTCTATACTTACTGTACTATTTCTAGTTTAATATGCCCTAGGGATGATCATGTCTACGATATTTTTGGCATCAGTTATGTTTGTTTGCAATTTCCCACATTGGTACCTCCTTTGTTTTCCATAATGTACATCATGTACTAGCTTTGACCAAAAGCCTTATCTGTATAGGACAAAGGTGCCAAGATTAGTACTCTTTAGCCTTTGCTTGTCATTGGATCTACTGATTATGTATTGGCTATCACTAATCTTCTCATGTATCTCTATGGCATCACCACCTTGGGTATACATCATTGAAAGGAATAAAAGTTTTGACGCGTTTGCAATTTCTCCTGCCCTTGGATTATTCATATTTTGACTCTTGTGGTCATTGTTTATATGGTATGTAGACACATAACACTCAAAAGAAGTCAAGTTCTATGCATATGGGTGAGCCCTTGGCTCTTGTCTATTTGGATGTCTATGGTCCCATACCCTGTCAATCCTTGGGTGGTTCTAAGTACTTTGTCCGATTTATTGGTGACCTTTTCACATAAAGTGTGGGCCTATCCTATAAAACAAAAGATAGAGGTTTTAGCCACATTTTAGGCTTTTTTGCCTCGATTGAGAACCAATCTGGGTATCAACTAAAATACCTAAGGTATGATAATGGGGTTGAGTATGTCTCAACTTCTAAGAAGTTTTGTGATGATTGGAATATTAAGATCAATTGAATGTCCCCTACACCCCACCCTAGAATAGTATTGCAAAGTTCATGAATAGAACCATTCAAGAGAGGATCCACAATATTCTTGGTCGTGTAGGCTTACCTTATATATTTTGGGTTGAGGCAATTACTATTGTAGTTCACTTGATTAATAAATTTCCATGTAGTGCTATTGGGGGTAGGGTTGCTAAGGATGTATGGTTTGGTAAACCTCGCTCATATACACAATTGTGAATCTTTGGATGTGAGGCATTCTACCATATTCCTAGAGACAAGTGCAACAAGTTGAATCTAAAGTCTATCAAATGCATCTTTATTAGATATGGTGATATAGGTGAGATGGGATATTTTCTTTGGAATCCATAGACTAGGAAAGTTATATGTAGACAACCATGACGTTGCATTTCATGAGAAAAAGATGCATAAGAAACCTAAGCAAGTGATTAAGGTGCACAAGGTGATCTTCCAGGAGGAGCCTCCTATTAGCATATAGCTAGCCCCAGTACAACTACTATTGATGCTCCAATGGCCCAAGATCTACCCACCATTGTGCAAGACTATGTTTATAATGAATATAGAGGATAGGATATACTAGCTCTACAACCTAGATTGTAATGACCTACTAGAGCCTCACATCCTCCTAATCGGTATGACCCTTCTATGCATCATGCCATAGTGATTGGTTTTTATGAGCCCTATCCTTATGAGGAGGCTATGCATAGAGGTGACAGTTCCTCTTGGGAAAGGGCTATGCAATCTGAGTTTAACTCACTACTAAAGAATCATACTTGGAATTGAATTTCCTTGCCTAGTAGAAAACATCCATTTCCATGCAAGTGGGTGTAAAAGTTGAAGAGCACCCCTGGTCACCCTAAGCCAACATATAAGGCCAATTGGTTGCAAAGGGTTTTAAATAGGAGAACAAAGTTGACTTTGATGAGATATTCTCTCTTGTAGTGGTCAATATGACAACCCTTTGCTTGGTTTTTGGGCTTGGTTGCATAGTCGGATCTGTGCTTGTACTAGATGGATGTTAAGACAACTTTTCTACATGGGGACTTGCATGAGGATATTTATATGTAGAAGGCTAACATCTTTGTGAAAAAGGGCAAGGAACACCTAGTGTGCAAGCTATAAGGAAAAGTCTTTATGGGCTTAAGAAAGAACCTAGGAAATGGTATCATAAGTTTGATGCCTTCAAGCATCCACTGTTTTATTCCTACAATGCTATGTCTCTATGTCTTTACACAAAGAAGCCCCATGATGGTAGCCTTATCGTTTTGATATTTTATGTTGATGGTATGATAATTGCTAGGAGTGGTCATGAGAATATTTGGATGCTTTGAAGACTAAGCTCAAGAAGATCTTTGAGATGAAGGGCATGGGGCATGCTTCTCACATACTTGGTATATGCATTACGCGCAAATACTCTAAGGGACTCCTCTACTTGTCATAGAAGGAGTACATCCACAAGGTTTTTGAGAAGTTACATGTACAAGGTAGTAAGCCTATTGGCGTCCCTTTACCTTCCCATGTGAAGGTTAGTCGAGTAGATTATCCCTAATCAAATGATGAGAAGGCCAAGATAGCCAAGGTCCCAAATACATTTGTAATGGGTAGCTTGATGTATGCTATGATAGCCACTAGACCTAACATAGCATTCGCAATGGGACTTGTGGCTCATCATATGGAGACACCTGGCAAGCAACGTTGGGATACCATGAAGGGTATCATGCAATATCTTAAGAGCACTGTAAACTTGTGCCTTTGCTATGGTAGCCAAGATATTGGAATCATGGGCTACAGTGACTCAGATTATGCAAGATATACAGATGGTAGAAAGTCCACCTTGGTTGTGTCTTTAGCTTTGTTAAAGGTATTGTTTCTTGGATGTCTCAAGTGCAAAAATGCATTACCTTGTCTACCACCGAGGCTGAGTACATTCCATTCCCACAATTGAGGCTTGCAAGGAGACCCTATGTTAGGCCATTTGGTTGCAGACCTTGGTATCACTTCTATGACTCCTAAATTGCATTCAGACTCTATGAGTGCCATTTAACCCATCTTTCATGTAAGACCAAGCAAATTGATATCTGTTACCACTTAAGGATAAGTAGATAGAGCTTATCAAGATCACTATAGACAAGAATCCTATTAACTTTCTCACTAAAAGTCTCCTAGGAACATTATGCCGCCCTTAGGAAGTTGATGGATATAGGATGAGATAATGTATTTCCTCATCTAGTTATACTTTATACATTTTGTATTTTCTTCTTCTTACCCTTGGCACATTTTCCTTTAAGAGGGAGGTTTTCGGGGGTTCAAGGCCACTTGAGCCTAGCCTCCTATATTTATCTTGTACTTAGTAGCCTCACGCATGTACACTGTAGGTGCCACCCATCACTATCATGTTTTTTCTTTATTCTTTTACTATGGAGAAATAAAGTGAAGGCAAATTACACATTGTGACTTTTGGAGTTTCCACATGCTGGTCTTGCTCTCTTGAGTTCAAACTTCCATGGCCATTACTCTCTTGCTTTCGCTTGTGCTTCTCTCTCGCTCTCACTCATGCTCACCCTTTCAGCCTACACGAGAGGTATCAACTCATGAATAACAATTCATTCTTGCACTCTACTTTTTGGTCTCATTGATTCTCATTCCATTTTCAAGATGGATCCATTCTAGGTTATAGATTGAGCTTTACTTCTTACTTCTACTTTTTGGTCTCATTGCCTCTCATTCCATTTCCAAGATGTGTCCATTCTAGGTTATAGATTGAGCTCTTATCTAATCTCCAATGGGGATCACAAAAACATAGGACCTCATGGAAGATGTCCCTTTACATTTTGAACAAGTCTCTTTCTGATTTTCTTTTCATATTTTCATCAATCTTCCTTTGGGCCAATTATGCTTATCTTTTGGGCCATCCTTAACCTACAAATCCCTCGCTCCTTGATTTGGGATCTCTCTCTCTCTCTCTCTCTCTCTCTCTCTCTCTCTCTCTCTCTCTCTCTCTCTCTCTCTCTCTCTCTCTCTCTCTCTCTCTCTCTCTCTCTCTCTCTCTCTCTCTCTCTCTCTCTCTCTCTCTCTCTCTCTCATATCCTTTAAACTAAACCCATGCTGCAAGTATAAACAATTTGTGGTTGAGGCATAGGGCAAGTGGCAATGGAAAACTACAAGACTATGCTCATTGACTTAGATGTTATTTCTAGCATACTCTAGGGAGACACAAACTATCCACCAACAAAAGAAAGATGCTAGACAAGTATATGCCTTACCCTAACAATAAGTAGGACTAGATGCACGTTCTTGCCACACTAGACTTACCATTTACACAAGAAATTGAATACAAGAAGCCTATGAACAAATGAACCAGCAAGGTGGGGAAGGACTCATGGCACATATGGCCAAACCTAGTCTTAGTGAATTGATTGTACCAATACTCATGCTGAACCCAAATGTTGCTCAACCTTGAAACAAGAAATTCAACATTATTGCCAACCACTAGGAGCTAGGAAAAATCCTTACTCAATGGTGATGGTGTCTCAAGGACAATCCTAAATCCAACCTACTCATCTTTAAAGAGCTACTTTAGCGATGAGAGTGAAAACAAACCAAATTGTATCAAACGCTTTTTTATTACAACGACCTAGTAATATCACTAACAAAGTAGGAAGAATCTAAAGAGGGTAAGTAGAGTGATACCATGGAGACGGATGATAGTGAGGATCACCAAGACAATGACTCTAGAGATTACAACTTCATTAGCAAGACAATAGTGCAAATCCATATGGATCTAAGGCCCCAAAAATCTATCATACCATTGATGGATATTGGAATAGTCAAAAGTTAAGTTGGAGCTAAATGGTTGAAATACACAAAGTACCTCGATCATGAATAATCACAATATAAGCCCACAAATCTTGTTTTTCCCCTCAAAGCCCTTGGCAATGAAGGGAGAAGAAGACAATTACGAAGACTAATCTCTCAATCTTTCTCTTAGCGAGTGATTGTGGAGGCATCGCAAGTAGGGCAAAGTGAAAATCTCATATTACTATGAGATTCAATTTATAAGCAAAATGGTACATATTTTACAAATAGATCCCTTAGGGCTTTCCTATTATGTTTTTGGCCATTTAAGGCTAATTTGAGCCTCATTTTACCTCCACAAGGTTGCAAGATAGCAATTTCAACTGTGTTGATTATTCTTGTGTACACGTTACAAATTTCACATCAATAAGTTTTAATGTATTTACTAAGAAGCAAACACAACTTACATTTACCAAGTTGTAAATTGTATACGTTATTGATCAATCTATGAAAAATGTTGTCTAGATAGATGTATTGGCTATGTACTACCATTGTCAAAAATATAGAGAGTTCATCTACAACTTAAACCACCTTTTTAAATATATTTTCAATCAATACTAAGGCGTAAAAGATTTAGCTTAAGCAAGGAATGATACTTTGAAGAAAAGAAAGTTCTCTATAAATGAGTATATTTTAAAGATAAGAAACATTGCCAATGCTTTGGTAGCTATTGATATGATTCGTAATAATGATAATTTAGTTTCATCTACTTGGGATAGCCTTACTAATAAGGAGGCCCAAAAATCTTTTATTACATGTGCGAAAGCCATTTCTAGATTTTGATAAGCTAGTCTCTCTCGTGACTACTAAAGAGATGAGTGTACAAGGTGAATCAATAGAAAAGTAGCGAATAAGTTTAAGCATTTTACTAAACATGACAAGTCCTCTTCAAGAGGGCATGATATAGAACAAATTGGCTTTTTACTCATCCTTATTTCTCTTTATTTATTTATTACTTTTACTTATCAATTTTGGACAATCATATTATTTTTATGCATGGTAAAGTCACTATTATTTGTGTGTGTGTGCGTGTGTGTGTGTGTGTGTGTGTGTGTGTGTGTGTGTGCACACGTGCGTGTGTGCGCATGCGCACATATGGCACAACTATAGCCACTCATTAGCTCTTGTAAAAAAGAAAGCAAGCTACACACTAATGTTAGTGTTATAAAGCTAGTAATAATAGAATGCATACTCAAAACTCATATGATGTGAAGACAAAGGCTTTATTCACAAATTTATATTCTTACAATCCGCAAGCAAAGATATTCACTCGATTCAACATCTAAGACCAACCAAACATGAAAGATTATTGAGAGAAAGAGGCATTCTAAGCAACTCTATCAAGTCAAGACTAGGTTGTGGAACATCCTTATATATTCACCTTTGAGAATAGTGCAAGTTTAGTAAATTGTGTTAAAACCCTTGATTAATCATGAGAAGGGAGAGTATTTTGTCGTTTGGCATCAAAAGCATAAACACGCAACATCAATATTGTATGGATAATGTTTAGGATAATGTTTACAAGTAAAAGTCATTTTGAATATTTTGGTAGCACAAATTTCCAAGAACCACAAACTATGTAGACTTGCTATGGATGTGATTTGTTGAAACTAGACTAATCATGTAAGATCCCTCTTCAACACCCATTTCATAAAACTACCACATGATAACAATTGAGAAACAATGATTACCAAAAGGACTTGAAAATTTATCCACTCACAGCCACCTCTACTCTGCAAAGAACTTGGAATTTTGAATGCTAGCTAGCTGTCTAATTGTTCCAACACTAGATATGATACAAAAAATGTTTTGATATTGTAAGCCCTATGTTTCCCATCAAGATAATTGCAATTGTGTACAAGCTATTCAGTATACAAGCTCTAAATAGTTGTGCTGAATGAATCATTTTAATGCATTTTTAATCTCCAACTTTTGACACTAAAATTTATACTTGAAACTTATTTCTAGTGTTCTGTTGGTGTACGTCTCAACACATTTTCATTAGTATACATGTTATCCAAATGCATTCAAATAGGGCCCAAGCTACACGTCTGACAGCCACATTTGTGGCCCAGTAGATTTACAACAAAATGTCCCAAGGATCCAAAGCAATAATGCAAGAAGTATATGCATAGACAAGTTGACTTTGCACCTGGTAAGCATCCCATACTTCATTCAACTGGTTGATTACATATTACCTCTATTTAACTTGCTCTTTCAAGAGTTGACAAAATGAAGATATTCTCAACATTCCTTTTCTCCTATCATAGAAGCACATAGAACATGAACTGGCTTACATTGGATGGGTGCATTTCCATAACTATTTTCCAAGGTTTTACAGTTCAATCATCAAACTTGGACAGCAAACATGGTATTCTGTTCCTCAATTACGATAGCAACTTTTACATTGTCCACCTGATTCCCATGTATGGGCAACATGACTTTCGTTCAGCACAACTGACAGGAAACATTTTTAAAAGCAATTTCAGATGCATATACCAGCAGGTAGGTTGATGGAAGGATGTATGGCCCTGCTGGCTATGAATCATCGGTGCAACTGAGATGTGCAAGAAACTCCATGAGGCAGTGAAGAGAGCTTGGCTTAAAAGCTATGTTTGTACATATGTACCCCTTCATGAAAGAAGTCCGAGCTTGGTTGTAACCAGTTGCACATGCCAAATTGCCAGAACATGACTTGAAAGGCATTTGCAAGAAACACATAAAGCCCACTGCACATTTGTAGAATAAAGCCCCTGGATAAGGTATAATGTCTGAACACTTGTAAAGGTTGAATCACTAACGACCAGAACAATCCTGTCGCTACAAAATTGTAAGCCTCCATTACCTTGGCTGAATTCTCTGCATTACATGATCAATGGGAGGAGCTACCTCAGCTCCCATGGGTGTATGTTACATGTGAGTCCACATGGCCTTCCTCTTTGAAATCAAAGTTTGCAAGCAGTGCTGCTTAAATAACAGCAACCGTGAACTTTTGACCATCTAACTTTTTCGCTATGTTCTACAACAAAAGTTCCAGGTCTGAGCCAGATTTACATGACAACTTCAAGAAGGGACACTGCATTTCAAAGCTCCTAATGGGAACAATCGGAGCTTAGCTTACCTTCTTGAAGCTGGACACAGATGCAGACAATCAGCCCAGATGAGCAACTTGAGCCACGCAACAAAACCATGGGCACAGTGAAAAGCTAATACTGAAACCTTTGAGACTCATAACAGGGCAGGACATCCTGACTATGAGCAGATTGAGCCATGCAACAAAACCAGGGCCAGAATGACAAGCTGATGCTGAGACCTGAGGCACTTATACAGGACAAGGGCAGAGTTTTATATCAACAAGAAGTGTGCTCCGGGTAGAAATACTTGTTAGTATAGCCATTGAACCAGGGCAATCTTGATTAATCAAGATCAAAGACCCCAGATTGTTTTGCATAAAGACATCAAACATCTGGCTCTTGTATGATGGTTGCTGAAAGCTAGTCATGGCACCATGTAAATCAAGGGGTAAACTGCTCAAAATCCATAGAGGGTTGCGAGGATGAATGTTGCTGTACGCTTCTTATATCTCGAAGTAAAGCTTTGGCATCTTCCTTGGCCTGAAAATCTCCAAAATTAAAATTCAGCATTGAACATCAACATACAATAGAAAACTCACTACTTGATGTGTCTAAATTAGCAGTGTCAACTACTCAAGCATAACACTTCAGAAACAAGATAAATAATCTCTATAACAAGAAGCAAAATCGTGTCATCCTCTGGAGAGGCCTTCCCCTAAAGAAACAAGCCCTTTGCTGCTCCCATGCTATCTCCATATGAAACACAATAGAAAAATTTTTCCTTATTCAAAAATGAAAAGCAAGTTAGACCTAAAGAAGTGATTCTTGTGTCACCAGAAGTGACTCATATATCACTGCTAAAATAGGGATAATAAGCACAATTACCAGCCACATTAAAAGCAATATATTCAGTAAACAGCATACCGGTCCTCCATAATCAAGTAGTCTTGTGCAATATTTCTCTGCTTCAACTAGTAAGTTCTGGCTTCTGCAATGTTGAGCCAAGAAAAGCAGTGCCTCTACAATATCATGTCCTTCTGTCTGATCATTTTCCATCCGTTCTAGATTCTTTTTGTAGTAATGTGCAGCTTGATCTGTCTGTCCTAGCTGATCATGGAGCTTAGCAAGCTTATGTAAAGCAATGCCTTCTCTGTCATTATTGCTGACAGCTCGTCTGTAACAACGAATGGCAGCAGCATGCATTTGCAATTGTTCATTTTCATAACATTGACCCATCGCACACCACATGCGAGCATCGTGTGGCCGCAATTGTGTGGCTTTACGATAATAGTAAAGAGCATAATAAGGCATGGCAAGAATCTCATATGTCTGCCCAAGACCATACCAGGCTCTATAATCACGAGGATTGATGTCGACAGCTCTTCGGTAAGCATCTATTGCTGCGGGAGTATTCTTCATTTCCAAATATTCGTGTCCCATAAGTGTCCAGGCTGACAAATATTTTCTGTTTAGCTTTAGTGCACGTTTGAAGTATAGGACAGCTTTTTCATGTTGAGACTTCAAACTGTAGTAGTTGCCAATAATACAGCACGTTTCAGGGCGATACTTATCAGTCAGAACTGCTTTGTGGGCTAGATGACTTAATGCTGCAAAGCACTCTTTTACATACAAGATATTAGAGTAGGTGTCCATGCCTTCAATTCTGTAAGGATCTGTTCTAAGAAGCTCTTCAAACAGGCTCTCAGCTTCATCAAACTCTCGCAAATTATAATGTGCTGTAGCCGTCTGGCATAAAATGTAATCGCTGCTAGGAAAAACTGTGTGCAAAGACTGATAACAAGAAAGGCCATCTGTATTTCTCTGCAGGTCCAAATACAGACTAGCCACAAAAAAATCTCTCATCCAGTGATCATGTAACTCTAAGGTCCCCAGAATATCAAAGTCAGTGCAGAGAGCTTGAAGCTCAAGCCATGCGCTCCAGTTCCATGGATAAGCATTTACAGACATACAAAGTACTGCACGAGCATCCACTTTACGGTCCAACTCATGCAGCACCACCCCATATAAGTATGTCCCAAAAGGATCAAGAACCTTTTTTGCATGCAATCTGTTCAGCTCCTGCTCCAGACCTGTCAGCTCCAGATTCACGACATCACTTCTTCCTAATGGGCCAGCCAATTCGATAATTTCTTCCTCTTTCCTTTTCTCACCTGCCTAAACAATAAGCCAAAGAGCTCCTCTCTCTCTCTCTCTCTCTCTCTCTCTCTCTCTCTCTCTCTCTCCATAGAGTAATGCAAGCAACTGAACAAAAATAATAACTGTGAAAGGATGCACTTTAATATGACATGTTCCTACACAATACATATGCTCCAAAATTATTCACAAGGTAGAAGTGTGCACATAAAAGAGAAAACAGGAGAAGAAAGAGGGGATGGGAAAGGAAGCAGCAGCAACAGCATTCAAATCATCCAAAAAAAAAAAAAAAATTCAAGGATCAACCGGGTTTTCTCCCTCCCTCTCCAACAGGTTTCGTGCACCTACACAAGCTCCTCAAGAATTTCCATGAAAGGAAGATTTCCTTGCATACAAAAGAAAAGAGGAGAGGAGAGAGAAAATATGATCAAGCTTGCAGCTACAAATAAGAGTGGGTAGCTTCGAATATCTCTATCTACCTACCTTGAGACATTCCCAAATCCTTAAAAGGATGTCACCCAAGCTCTTGCTATTTTGGGGGTGGAGGTGGTTCTCACTCCTATCCTAGTAGACTTTATTTGCTAGTGCCCAAAGAGAGACTATGCCACTTGTATCATATATCCAAAAAAAGAAGGAAATAAAGAGATCTACTTTTGTTTACTTGTTTTCATAAATAATATTTTGCGGTCATAAGAGAGCTATTGAATCAAACTCTAATGAACATCTAAGCACAATCGGTGTCATTAGCATCAACCAATATTATTACTTAATGTTGGTGTGCCATTAGCATTAACCAATATTATTACTTAATGTATAGTGTGTCGTCCATGTTGGTTTTACTTTTTACTAAAATGGAACCTCTTCTATGCCATTTCCTATTCCTGCTCCCCATTCCTAGTGGTTATCGTTGTAAGTAGCCTAGGAGGCCAAATGTATATTATTATGCAAGTACAAAAAGAAGACATTCTAGAAGCAAAGGATGTCCTATCAAATATAGATATTGTTTCTTAGACTTTACCTTTGCCTTGCGTAAACATATTTTTGATGCATCGCATTCTCGAATCCCAACACATGCACCCTCTTCTCATTTGTTTCTAGTGTCTATACCACCACCTTGACAACTTTATCTTACCCTCTATATATTTATCTCCATACTTTTGAGCCACGTGGATAGTCTAGGGTTCCCCCATGGTATCCAGCTCTTGCAACTTGTTAAGAGTCATCTCCTGCCACGTGGCAGTATTGCCACGTGGCTGCAGTCGGACAGTCCAACCAGGCTGCATTAAATGCAATCAACCTGCCTATTTTTGGCATTTTCTCCAGTATTGCCACGTGGCTGACAGTCCAACTGCCATGCTGCATTAAATGCAGCCGACTTGCCTATTTTTGGCACTTTCTCCAGTATTCTTTTCAGCCTTTTAAGGCTGAGTTTCCAGCAGACTTATACACTTGTATTGGACAGATTTCAGCCTGCTGGTGACAGAGACAGCACTTAGGGCTGACAGAGATTGAGGTCCTCAAGACGGAGACATACGTAGATATTCTCTCTACACCCATGTATAATTATACATCCATATACAGCATTCTTCACTGCAGATTTTCTGTGTTTCACTATCTCTTTCTCTCTCTCTCTTCACTCTTTGTCACGGTCATTCGCTTCTGCATTGCTTCACTCTGACATGGTATCAGAGCATTGAAGGACTAACCTAGGGTGGACCTATTTGAAGAGGAGTTTTCAGCACGGCACAAGGCTGCGTTTTCAGCGTTCAAGTGCGAGCAGGTGGGTTGCGCATCAAAACAAGGCTGAGGCAAGCACAGGCGTGTGAAAAAAGAGAAGATTTGCTGAAGCTACTGTTGTTTTCCTGCTGTTAGAGAAGAAAGTAGGCTGTGTTTTTGGCTTTCAAGTGCAGATTTTACCTTTTCATTGCCTCTGATGGCTAAAGAAGGTTCAAGAATCGAAGACAAACTCTAGCAAGCTGCGTTTTCACAATACGAAGGGGTTTCTTTTGCGTTTGTGCAAGCATCGTAGGTGAAGATGTCTACGGAGACTGACATGGACTTCCAAGCGATCATGGACCAGAAGGTGCCTATCTTACCGGTTCTTCCATCAGATCAAAAGCTCGATGGTGACAATTATCGCATATGGCGTGCGATGATGTTGGCCATATTGGAGTGTTACGATTTGGTGGAGCTTGTGATGGAGGAGATCAACCGGCCCTCGATGAGAGAGCAGAGTCGACCAAAGCCCAGTCTCATTGGAACAAGCTAAACGCCAAGATTTGTTCTTTTCTTTTTTTGTCTTATACAACAGCCGTTTTAGCCCATATCGAGCACTTGATGGTGGCTCGAGAGATATGGCTAGAGCTTGACAAGATGTACAACTGCATGACCCTTATGATTCATGAAGAGGGTTTCTTTGCAAGTGCAAATGTGGACCTTGTCCGTGAATAAGTCTTCTTCGCTTTGAGAACACGTCAATAAGCTTTGGCAGCTTCATATGCAAGTTCAAAATGCAGGGAAGCCCATTTCCTCCAAAGGCATGGCGATCACTTTATTGTCCCAGTTGCGGCCACGATTCGGTACTTTTTATTCCACTCTTATTGCTTTAAGGCGAGAGTCGACTCTTCAATGGGAAGAGTTAGTTCCTATGGTCTTGGACCAAGAGGAATAGTTGAAATGACAAAATGCTTCCAAATCGAAGGCATTGATTGGTCAAGCCTCTCAGAAGAAGGGAAAGGACCAAAAGAAAAAGAATGTGGAAAACAAATCTAAGAAGGACAAAGAGAAAGAATCAACTTACCATATTTGTGGTAAGACCGACCATTGAAAGAAGGATTTCCCTAACAAGGACAAGGACACCAAGAAGGACACGAAGGATTCTTGAGCGGTGGTTGCACCCTCATCAGCTGCTCTTCTATACTTAGCACTCATTGAGAACTCTACACCGAAGACTTCTAATGCTGCAATGACAGCTCTCCAAGCTCGAGAGTGGATCATGGATAGTGGTGCCTCACAACACATGGCTCCTTCGATAGTTGGTATTGCCCATTTGCGACCCTCACGTGGGCAGATTCTCATAGGAGACAGCTCTTCTATGTCTATTGCTACACAAGGTGAGACGCAATTGATTCCAAATGGACGTGGTGGTACCCATACTTCCGAGGTGTTGCATGTGTCAGGTTTAGGGTATCATTTGCTTTCGATACATAAGATTTGTTCTCTTGGTCCCTTTGTGGAGTTTGACAATGATGTTGTTCGCATTCTTGATCGTGGATCGAGAAGGTTCTCTCTTCAAGGTATAAGGAGAATGGCATCTACAAATTGAAGTCTTCTTCCGCTCTTACCTCTCTTCTTCTTACCTCTCAGACACAATCTCGAGCTATGGCATGCTCAGTTTGGCCACCTCAACTATGAGTATCTTCGAAAGACGTCGCGAGGATCGCTTATTCAAGGTTTGTCAAACATAGTGGTGAGCAAATTCCTCATCAATCATGAACTTCAAGGCAACTAGCTGGCTGAAAATAGAGTTGACTCAAGTGAGTAGACATCGTTGTACCCTCTTTCATACGCAAATCCATAAGCCTTTTCAATCAATACACTTTGTTTGCAGCACTCTTCTATGCATACAGTTCTTCTAGTTGAGTCCATATAGCATAAGAAAAATCCAAACCTTCAATGTTAAACAACAAGGCATCAGAAATTGATAGCTCGATGGTTGAGCGTGCAAGCTCATTTACCTAATCCCAATCGTCCTATTCCAAATCTGCGGGCTTTGCCCCTTGTGTTTTGATCGGCTTTGCCTGCTTCTTTTGCAACAAGATATTGTAACACTGCTTTTGTCAAACTGCAAAGTTATGTGCTCCTTCAAGCTTCTTTATGTGCATGAGATTACTACTGTCACTACTGTCAGCCACGATTTTCAGCTCAAATGTGACCAAAAAAATAGCAAATGCCCAAATTGTCACCTTGGTGACCAAAGTACAAACAAGTACCACCAGTAATAAATGACGACTTAGAAGCACAGATTTCAAATCTGTAATTAAATTTTCAGAAGCACCAAACCATGTGCTATAGCATTCCACAACTGATTACAACTGTTCCAAGGGCATTTGCATCACATTACATGAGAAATCCCAAAATTTAGCTGCAATTTCTGTTGTACATGTACCCACGGGCATAAAATTTCACACGAACGGTCAAAAGCCCCAAAATTTTTGTGCTCAAAGCATCAACCACACATCTGCATTTTCTCTGTCATGCATAGAACATGCCAATTTTGCCAAAATAGAGAAATTTCAGCAAAACCCCCAAATTTTACCAAGTGTTGATGTCCAAATTGCATGGAATTCAACCTGCATGTACATAAAATGACCAAATGCTGCACAGATTTTGCCAAACTGCAAAAGCCCCAAATTGCACAGGGTCCAATGTGCATCAATGTCGAGAAATTGGATAAATTTCAGCCCAATTTGTGCATGTACATGAAAAGCCCCAAATGTCGAGGACAAAATGCCACAAATTCCTACAACTTCTGAGAGATATCACTCTTGCATCTTGCTTGCACCAAATTTGGACAAATCCCCAAATTTCCCAAGTCTTGGGTGCACTAATTTCAGTAAAATTGAAAGAATTTCACTAAAATGTGAAAAGCCCCCAAAAATTCCCGAGCAAATGTGCACCGACTTTGCAAATTTTGAGTCGAATTGTCCAGTTCTGTGTTAAGATCCCCAAATTCGAGAAAAGCCCCAAATTTTTGGGAGTAAATCTGCCCAAAATCTTGACTGAGCCTACACGCACGAACGCCCATCAATGAGCAAAGGACTTGTTTGCAAGAAACCTTTGAAAATTTTTAAATTTTGCAAAGGAAAAATGAGGGATCCGTTCCTGTTGACCAACCACAGTCGTCGTGACCTGTCACCTACAATCACGTTGCAAAATAAAGTGATGTCTGATCGCGCCTACGGCTCCCATCAGTCGCCTATAGACGCCTTTGTCCTCAGCACTGCAATCGTCGTGTACAGCTCCCACCAATCACGCCTCTAAACCATCAGTGTCTGTCATCAGCACTGCCACGCTTGCTCCTTGGTTGTCTGGTCGCTGCCCACTGGCCTTCAACTTGACGCTGGTTCCGTAGTCAATTAGACTGCCCAAACGCCACACACACTAGTTCCTTTTTAACACAACCTGAGCTACACAAGCCTTTTGCCTAACGACCTATTCAATGGCTGCCTGCACGACCTGTCAACTGTCTTTCTTCTGCTCGTTGACTCCACCTGAGACTCTTGCACAAATTCCAAGAAGTATGAACGCCTCAACCGCAGCTCTGATACTAGTTTGTAGTGACGTGTTAGGCACGAAGATCGAGACAACAGGTGTTCCTTAGGTGCGGAGAGATAGAGAGAGTGAGAGAGATCAGAGTAGAGAGTGTGCACAATTTTAGGTACAATGACGAGTGTACCACTTTAGGTTTTTAGATAGATATATATGTGTAAGTACAAGTGCTAAGGGTGTGTTCACACCCGAGCACATTTAAAGGCTCGAGAGCCTTTATTCCCAACAATACATTGGCATGGTCAGTGTTTAATTCCAAAACACATCATTTATTTATTTAGAATTTGATTCAAAAAGCATACCAATACGGTATATCATTGCCAAGCAACAAGACTAAATAGATACACTAAGGACTTTATTAGAGGTGGTAGGTGACTCGTCAGAGTCACTATTAAATAAGGTATTAGCAACAGCATATTGAGTGTGTTGCTTGTTTACTTATCTTTCTTCTTGTAGCATTGGTCAACAATGTGACCAATATGCTTGCAATATCGGCACTTGGGCAGTTGTTTCTTGGTGTAAAAGGCTATCGGTGCTATGTCAGTATCTTTTTGCACCTTTCGTCATCTAAAAGGATGGTGACCATTTCTTCATATTTCCTTATCATCATCATCTAAACGACTATTGAGAGTGGTCAATTGTTGGTAAAGAAGACTTAAATGATCGAGACATTGCTTAAGAGTCTCTAAAGGATTGTAGAAGATACTAAACAATTGCACCTTCACAAATAATTTGGAATTATTAATATCTCCCCCAAATGTGGTTTGAAGGCCGTCCCATACCCCTTTTGTTGTTTTTGTAAGATCAAGGTGACAAAGAAGGTTGTCAAAGAGGCCAAGCCCAATGATGGCGAGAGCACTTTCATTCTTGTTGAACCATTCTTGATGAAGTTGTGCATTGCCCCGAACATGCTCCGGCTCGTTAGTGGAGATGACTCTCCATGCGCTTTCTCACACAAATACGAGCTGGACTTTTGTCTTCCAAATGGAGAACCCTACACCCAAGAATTTTTCAATTGTGATGCCATGTCTCGACATCCTGATGATAGATGCTTTGGAAAGAGCTCAAATTGAAACAAGCATCGCATTTTCATGAAGAAATTTCAAGAAAGCAAGCTCAGATTTGAAAAGCCCCATTTTTATTGAGTGGATGACAAAAAATTTTGATAAAAATCGAAAATCCCTGATTTCATGTGAACTACACCTTAGTTCGAAGAAAATTTTTAAGAATTCGAGTGCAATTTGAAAAAGGCCCAAATTTTGTTCATGAATTTAAAGAATTTTTTATCACAGCTGAAAACCCCCAAACTGCATGTAAACAGTGACTTAGAAAGAATAAAATTCACCTTAATGAAGGTTTAAATTTAAACCTTATCCCTTGTATGGTCAAGACAAGGACGTGATGGTAGGGCGACAATCGAGCTATATTAAACTTGTGGTGATATGGCATGCGACAATGAACTTGGATAGAGACCAACAGGCAAGACACATCATGAATGTCTGATGGCGCTCAATACATACAGATCTAGAAGTGTTGACGGTTGAACAAGCAAATGGGAAGAGGCGACACCTAGACATTGAGCAAGCAACAGTTGTGGCACGTGTCAAGCAGAAGTGGCATGCGCAGAGAAGATGGGCAAGCAACTAGTATAGGACCCTCTCCTTCTTCTTTTTCTTTTTCTTCTTCTTCTATTGCAACAATAGTCGTGGGCTACAAACCTTCTCCTCCTTGTCTTCTTCTTCAATGCGCAAGCAAGTTGCCTCTATGACCTTTGTTGGACAAATAAGACCTACTCTAATACCACCATTGGATATGGAGCTCATGAAGATGGACCAATAGGCTATGGAGAGAGAGAGAGAGAAAACTAGATTGGGAACATCCACTAGTATTTGCTAACTCTTTGCTAGGAGAATATGTTCAGCACAATCAAAGAGAGAGAGAAAACTCTTACAAGTATACAACAAGCTAATAGATTGATGTGATAGTTTGTGATGAAAGTACAAATGATAGGGCGTGAATATATAGGCTGAGGTATCCATCTACACCTTTGACCCATATTAAATGCTAAGTGGTGTAAAAGGTGTTCACACCTAAACAAGCACTTTTACACGATAATGTGTGTTCATACACGAGGATAAATAAATCTAACAGCAAGGATCGCTTCCAAGTTTCATTCTCACTTACAACACTTTCCACTTGCATCTACTCATTGGGTTCATCTCACTAGTCATTATGCGGCTTAAGATAGGACCAATGTCATTATTCTCATCATGAGCTCTACAAGTTTTCCATGGAAAAGAAATGTTAAGCTAAAAAACATGCATTACACATTGAGCTTTCATTTGCTCATTAAAACCCCAAAACTCAAAACTTACCAAAGTTTCTATGTCCCATAAGCAAACACCCAAACTTTGGGAGAATCCACATCTATAAATAAGAGCCTGTCCAACCCACTTGCTCCATCCCTTTTTGCAGATTCCAACCATCAGCCCACTTCATCCAATGGCTGTACAGCCTTCCGGCCACTACTGCCATGCCTTCTCCAACCCTAGACACCTTGTCCACAGCTAGGTTTTCAGTCTAACTGCTGACACAACTGCTGCACCACTTGTTCAGCCTGTGTTTTCACCTCTTGCCGCCAAGCAACAAGCCATTGCACCTCTCCTTCGACCGGACAGACTTCACAACTTCTGCAGCCCCTATTTGACCTTCCAAGCTGCCACCCCGACCAGATTTGGAGCAGATACTGCTGCATTTTGATTCGTATCAGCCTCTTCTGCTGCCACCCTATTTTGGAGGTCTCCATCAACCCATCTCAGCTCAAACTGATGGTTATTGAGACCAGCCTTCCTTCTTGGCAAGGGTGGTGAATGACCTGATTTACTACGCATTACAAGAGGTAATAAATACACAATTCTGAAACTTTACCACTTAATCTTGGACAACTGACACCCGATTGGCCGCAACAGCTGGCATGTCATAAATTCAATACGATGATCAGCAACCTTTAGAATCAATTTGCCCCTCAATTCGGCCACTAATTGAGCACACATTGGTCTTCAAGCTCTTGCATGCAGACCACAATATATTGAGAATGGGCTACCTCTCAAATCAGCTGCAAATTTCTTCCCTTCAGCTACTACATTGAGTACAAGGTCTTCAATAATTGGGCACAAATAAGGTGGTTGAGAAACCCTTGTTGCAGGGTTTTGGCAGCAATTTCTTCAATTGCACACCTCCTGGAGAGGTAAATGGCTGAGAACTGTTGAGGGCTGATTAGTAGACAAGAAAGAAAATCAGTTGAAAGGACTATCTTTTGATTGGTAGCTCTAATGGCAATCCTAATGGAGCCAACTTGAAAGGGGTTAAAACCTGAGTGTGGCAGCCAAGCCCTCCTCTTCTACCGCAACCTCTCATTGATGCAAAGAAGGAAACTTGCTACCCCTATCCTCTCGTGTTGAACGATCAGCCATTGCTTGTCTCCTAACTAGAATTGGCCTCTTTCAAATGATGACCTGCTGTAGCAGCCTCTCTCCTGTCTCTCTCAACCTCCACAAGCTTCAAAAATCGTTGAAATGTCCCTGGGCCAGCCCCCAAAACAGTCCTCCCTCACTTTGCATAGGTAATTTTGACAACAACTAGAAGCTTGTTTTGCCACTTGGCAACCTTCTAATTGTAATTTTTCATATTAATTAATTAATTTTCAGATATTAATTTGTGAAAAATCAATTAATTGCTCCTTTGTCCTTGCCCAAGAACTTACTTGTGCCCATTCACATTTAATGTGCTAACCTACATGGGACATTTAATTGCCACAAACATTAATTGGCGTTGGAGTAGCATTAATTAATCAATAAATGTCTAGCCCCACAATGTCACCACAAGATATTTAATGGCGCAAATAATGGCATAGACCCAAACTAACACCGGGCAACCACAAATACCTATCCAACATATACAACTTTAGCCAATGTCACCCACTAATACTTGGGGTACTCAAATCGTCAACATGACTTGACTAACTTGCACTTCACATGTGCACCTCACATCTACACAACTTAACAATGTTAGCAATCATGTGTGTCTCGCACAATCATCTCCTACTCATGAGCCTCAACGGTGTAAGTCAAACAAGAACATTAGAAGCTCTAACACTCAATATGTCATGTGTTTTGATGGAGGAGGCAGCTCTTTCTACAACTTGCATTTCTTTTTCAATTGGATTTACATGTTCACATTGGCTGAGTAATTTTCTAGCCCATTGTGTTTCTTTTCCAATGGTTTCTGACTACATTCACACCACAGACGATGAGGCGAACAGTATTTATGATAGTAACATACTATAGCTATCGTGGAGCCCTAGTTTGTGTGAGATACATGAATGACATGTAACCAAATTAGAATATCAAAGACTCCTTCCTCTTGGGACCCTAGAGTGTCTTTTCAAGCTTCTCCGTTTGGAGACCTTGAGGAGACATTATGGTCTCAACAAAAAGAACGGCATATGAACTTGTTCTTAGCAAGGTGTAGAGATCATGACAAAAGGGGAGATCAAAGAATTCGTGTGTTTCAAATATTCCCACTATAATCCAAACACTTTTAAGAGCTTTGAACATTAATCAAGATGAATCAATGAGGCTGGCCACCTCTCCACACAAGGGGTACATGTATTCAAGACAATTAGCAACCCACGTTCTTCATCACAACCAAGCCTAATGTCAAGCTCGTATAAGCCTTTTGAATCATATGAAACAAAATCCTTCCCAATTTCTTCATCTCATCTGTACAATCCGGATCATTAAAAGTTTGATTATGTTAACTTCAATCGAGGAGGGTCTGGACACAAACAAACATCCACAAGTATACCTAACATTGTACCCGATTCATTGAGCATGGAGTTGATATTGATGATTCACAACCCCCTCCAATCATACCCTCTTCTACAAATTCTCTTTCATTTGCTCTCAATAGCTTAAGTTTAAATTCCACATCAGTGTCAAGCTACAAGCATAATAGGAGTAGGATCATCTATTTTCATACCTAGCACTTTTTCCTTTCCAGTACCACACGTTAGCTACCTACAAGTGAATGCCATTTTGCACCCTAATTCATCATTATTAGGAATACTATACACTAACACCATATCTTACACACACCCGCAAGTGAGCACACTTGTCTATCCCATAGTTGCCAAGGGTTTATAAAACAAGAGCTATGAAACAAATTTCATAGGCTCCATATAAGTTTCCTAAAATGTAAAAACGAGTTACATTCGAGATAGAAAAAACTTGATATATACATGTATGACTCATATAATGTAATTTATCATAATTCATGATTCTATACAATGCACAATGCAAATGGAGATTCAACATAGTATACACACATACCTACGTACATATTTACACACACACATGTATATATGTGTGCACATGTGTGTGCATGCGCATGTGCGTGTACCATAGTACGGGGGAGTTTTGAAAACGGGAGAAACAAAAACGGCAAAAACCAAAGTTTCGAAGTTTCAACCAAATTTTGGAAATGGGAAAACAATGTTTCAGATTATACACTAAAATAAATATGTCATTACATGGATATATAAATATATCAATCCTACAACAAAATGTATCCAAATTTTATACAAAACTTTTGACTCTTCATGTCATATGATCGAAATCATGATTCATTACACGTGTCACGAGTGAAACTCAATGGTGAAGACAATTTAACACAGTTAAGACACAATTTTCAAAACCTTAAACAACAAAACAAATTATAATTTATGACTCATGACATGCAAAGCCAGAAGGGAGCTAGACAACAAAACACATATTCAAACTGCCCAAAGAATTGTCACTAGCACACAATCTAATGTCCCCAACGTGCAAAAGATTGCCAATCAGCAAGAGGAGTTGCAACTAAGTAGTTTGATATGCCCTAAAAACACCCTGATGATGAAGAAACAAGGCACCAATGGCAAACAACACATATGAATTTTCCACGAGCTGAGATGTCCTCCATGGACAGCAATGTAGAGGCTAAGGAATGAAGAGGAGAATGGTGGAATGAGTAAAGAATGAATGAAGTGTGTGTATTGATGAATAAAGTCTGTACCCTATTTATAGACACTAATTTGTCTAGGGTAACGCCCCAACATATGGGCACCCAACCGTTTTGGGGCTATAAGTTGTAAGAGATCAGCATTCCCTAGACAGGTATGTCCAATTTCCAGCAGATGTATCAAGCAATCCAAGTGGCACGAGCACAAGAATTGACGTCAACAGGACAAGCAGGTGCAATTTCCAGCAAATGCATCAAGCAGTCCACATGGCAGGTACGCAGGAACTCACATCAGCAGGACACGTGCCAAGGCAGGTCGGACAGCTGCAGCAAGTCGAACTGCAGCTAGTTGGACAATTTTGTCCAGTCGGCTACATTTAATGCAGCCAGCCTGCATAATTTGATGTATTTTTTGTGGCCTATTTATTGGCCCCTATCTCCACACTTTTGCAAAGTAATGCTCTTAGTTTTCAAGCTGCAGACCGTGGAGACTACACTCGGGGTTCATAGAGTGTGAGATCTTCAAGGTGGAGACACACACAAACATTCTCTCTCCACCCGTGTATATATCTGTATCCTTATACAACATTCCTCATTGCAAATTTTCATGGTTTCACACACTCTCTCTCTCTCTCTCTCTCTCTCTCTCTCTCTCTCTCTCTCTGTGTTCACTCTTTGTCTTGGTCATTCGCTTTTGCACTACTTCACTCTGACATAGTATCAAAGCATTGAAGGACTAACCAAGGGTGGACCTACCTGAAGAGGAGATTTCAATGCCATAAAAGGCTGCATTTTCAATGTTCAAGGGCGAGCACAGGGGTGCAAGCTACTTTTTCACAGTTGAAGGCCGAAGGACCCTGTGAAAAAGATGGGTGTCAAAGGCAAAAGTTGTAACAAGTTACACTTGTTAGATTCTAGGTGAATTTTGGTGTCAGTTTGCCCCTAGGACCATTAATTAGCTATTAAGTGTCAGTGGTAACACTAGGGACTAGGCATTAATTAATGGATTAATGCTTGTCCAAGGGTCAATTAATGCATGGGACCACTTTGGGTTGCAAATGGCCTAGCCAATCAATTTTTGGATGGGCAAGGTCAATTTTCTGGGCATGGATTAAGGGCTGAATTAATTTGGAAATTGCTGAAAATGGATTAAGAAGGCTGCCACTTGGCAAAACTTTCCCATGCAAGTGGGAGAAAGGCTAAATAGGGCTGAAGGGAGAGGAAAATCTCGTTTTTTCCTTTTGGAGTTGTTGGAAAGAGATGTTGGACTGTTGCTGCCAGCTTTTGGGGCCATTTCCCAACCATTGGAGACCATTTTGGTGATGGAGATTGCATATTCTTGACCTTGGGAAGCTAGTACTTGCTGCTGATGCACTTCTCCTGAAGATCACAGTCTCTGATGCTCCTATTGTTGTTGGTGCATCCGTTTGGGGCTGGTAACAGAACAGCAACTGATTTTGATCAGTTCTTCGCGACAAATCTCAAAATTTTCTCTCTTTACAGCATTCTCTCATCTCCTTCAGTCTATGCTCAGCCATTTGGAGGAGATTTCAGCCATTTTTGGTGGGCTGATCTGTAATTTCTGCAACCACCTAGGGATTTGTGCCAAAGATTGAAGGCTCAAGGGGCTAAAATCAGCAGCTGATAATTGAAGATTATCAAGGGATTTCAAGAGCCAGCCCATCCCAAATTGATTTGGGGCAGCATTTGGCCAGCCAAGGGTCAAATTGGAGAAGAGGTCTTGGGTGAATCAAGGAGCAAATGACCCAAAAGGCTTGCTGGTCATTTATGACAGCAAGAGCAATTGGTTAGCAGGAGGAGATTGAAGAATCTGAGGTTACACTCCTTCCAATTGAATGAAAGCTAAAGAAATACCGCAAGGGGCACCAATTTTGGGGCCAACATGTCAGAGTGTAGCAATGCGGAAGCGTAGGACAAAGACTGAGAGAGAGTGAACACAGAGAGAAGAGAGAGAGAGAGAGAGAGAAAAGGAGACAGTGTAAATGCAAAAAATCTGCGGTGTAATATGTTGTATAAGAGTGCAAAAATACACAAGGGGGCAGAGGAAATATCTGCGTATGTCTCCGACTTGATGACCTCGATCTCCGTCAACCCGAGAACAGTCTGTCTCAGCCAATAGATCTCAAGATCAGAATCTGAATAATGAATGCTGGAGTGAGCCACGAAACCGGCTATAAATAGCTGAAAAAATAGGAAATAATTGGAGCAAGTCGGCTGCATTAAATGCAGTCGACTGCATTAAATCTGGCCGACTATACCAGTGCCCTGCCATACTGCTGACGTGGATTGCCATACTGCTGACGTGGAGCCTACTGTCCATCAACCTGCTAACTGTCCACGAAATGACTGTCTAACACCCCCTCTCAGATCCTGGATAGGGCAAAAGACTGAGGGATTTGGAATACTGCCGAAGAAGAGCTTGGGGAAGTGCCTTCGTAAACAAATCTACAAGATTATCCTCCATCTTGCAGTACTCCGCATCAATGGTCCCATCCAAAAGCTTCTTCCGAATGAAGTAATACTGGATCTCAATTTGCTTCATCCGAGCATGGAATACTGGATTCCGTACCAAGGCAATGCAACTCTCATTGTCGCACCGCAGAAGAGTAGGACGAGTCTGGGGGCAGCCAAGCTCCTCCAACAATCTCTGAAGCCACACAACCTCACATGTGGTGGAAGATGCAACTCGATACTCTGCCTCAATAGAAGAAATGGCTACCGTGGGCTGCTTCTTACTACTCCAAGAGATAACACCTGTACTCAAGATAAAACAATAGCCTGTAGTATACTGACGGTGGGCCACATCGTCAGCCCAATCCAAGTAACTCTAACCTACACGAACCAAATCTGTAGCATCTGTACTTGCGAGATAAGAAATCCCTAAGTCAAAGATCGCCCTCAAATACCGAAGAATCCTCAAGGCAGCTTGCCAATGCACCTATTTGGGTTCCGTCGTGAACCCTGCCAAAAGACCCACAGCAAAACAAAGATCAACACGAGTGTTGAGAAGCCAAATCAAGGATCCAATCAACTGACGATAGCGTGAAGCATCCATCACGGGAGAATCTAAGTGTGAAAAGGCCTTCCAATTCGGATCCATAGGAGTAGTAATGGGCCGATAAATCTCCATCTCGAAAGTCACCAAGAGCTTCTGAATGTACCTCTGCTGAGAGATGAAAATCCCCCTCTCAGACTGATAAATCTCGTGACCCAAGAAGAAATGAAAAAGCCCCAAATCCATCATCTCGAATGCCTGATGTAAAGTTGTCTTGGTCTCGCGGACCTTCTTGGCATGATCCCCTGTCAAAATCAAATCATCAACATACAACACAAACAACACACGACCAACCGCGGAAGTGTGCACATAAAGCTGCGGATCAGCCTTGGAACGCCGATATCCCAACTTCAACTGAAGAAACAAGTCAATCTTCTAGTTCCATGCACGCGGAGCCTACTTGAGGCCATACAAGGCCTTCTTCAACCTGTAAACTTTCCCATCCGAGGATCCAAAGCCAGGAGGCTGCTCAACATAGATCTCCTCCTGCAATTCACAATTCAGAAAGGCCGACTTCATATCCAACTGATAAATAGGCCATCTCCTATGGCCAGCCAAGGCAACACCTCGAATAGTCACCATACGAGCAATGGGGACAAAAGTATCATGAAAATCAATGCCTGGGCGCTGAGCAAAACCTTTAGTAACAAGACGAGCCTTGTGCTTGTCCAAAGAACCATCGCTAAGGTACTTGGTCTTAAAGACCCACTTGACACCAATCACCTTCTTGTGAGAGGGACAAGGCACAAGAGACCAAGTACCATTCCTCTCAATAGCCTCCAACTTGGCTTCCATGGCCTTCCGCCAATGATCAGACAACAAAGCCTCCTTCATTGAAGTGGGCTCTCGATCCTGCATAACACGGGTCAGCAAACAATAGTTGGAGCAAACAAGCTTCGAAGAATGTGTCTGGTTCCTCCGTGACCTCCGCGGTCCATCCTGCAATTCCCACTCCTCAGGAACCCCTCGATCCCTGAATCTCGAAGGGTGTCATGGGCCCAGCAAGGAGGAGAACGAACCTCTCTCCGTCGCTTTCCATCTGCTGAAGACTCAGAAACATCCACCGACGGAAGCTTCTCGGGGGTAGCCAATGGAAAAGAAGACTTTGAATCCGAAGAAGAATCTCCATCAAGATGGCTCTGGCTCCAAAGAAACTATCTCGAGAGTCCAACTCTCCCTTGGATCTCCAAAGACGAGGTGCTCCTCACCCCCCTCTATGGCCAATACTTCCACGAACCGCACATCTCAACTCGTGTAGACATCCCACTTAACGGGATCAAACAAACGATAACCTTGGGATTGGAAGCTATAGCCAACAAAAATCTGTCGTCGGGAAGCCGCCTCGAACTTATCACGTTGCGTCTTCGAAATGTGCACATAAGCGTCACACCCAAAGATCCTGAAATAAGAGACATCAAGCTTAGTCCCAAAGTAAGCCTCAAAAGGTGTCATCCTGTCAACGGCCAAAGTAGGAGATCGATTAAGAATGTGAACTACAGTAGCCACTACCTCGGCCCACAGAAACTGAGGTGTCTGTCGATGCTTCATCATGGTGCATGCCATCTCGATCACACTTCTGTTCTTCCGCTCCAAAATGCCATTCTCTTGGGGAGTGTTGGTGTTAGCAAACTCCTGGTGAATGCCCCTGTCTGCACAAAAACGAGCAAACTCATTAGACATAAATTCACCTCCCTTGTCTAAACGCAAGGTCTTCAGTCACCGGCCAGAACGATTCTCCTCAAAAAGAAGCCAATCCTTGAAATGAGAGAAAGTCTTCGACTTCAAAGTCAAGAAATAGGCCCAAGTCATCCTGTTGTAGTCATCTACGATCAACATGAAGTACAAGCTCCCCTTCAGGGACTCGGTCCTCATCGGGCCACAAAGATCCATAAATACAAGCTCCATGGGTAAAGTAGACCGCCTAGAAGCTTTGTTGGGAATCGCATCTCGATGCAATTTCCTGGCACGAGACACATTGTTGATGGCTCACCACTATGTCTGGCAAACCTCGAACAAATGACCCTCGCGACGCCTTCCGAAGGTACTCGTAGTTCAGGTGGCCAAACTGAGCATACCATAGCTCGCACTGTGTCTGAGAAGTAAAAAAAAGAGAAGTAAGAGCTCAAGAAGACTTCAATTTGTAGGCTCCATTCTCCTCATACCTTGCAAAGAGAACCTTCCTCAATCCACGATTGAGGACTCGAACAGTATCACTATCAAACTCCACCAAGAGACCAAGAGCACAAATCTTATGAACCGAAAGTAAATGATACCCCAATCCCGGCACATGCAATACCTCAGAGATGTGGGTACCACCACGTCCATCTGGAATAAGCTGCATCTCACCCCGCACAGCAATAGACACAGAAGAGTTGTCTCCAATGAGAATCTGCCCACGCGAAGGTCGCAAATGAGCAACACCAACGGAAAAAGGAGTCATGTGCCATGAGGCATCGCTGTCCACAATTCACTCTCAAGCCTGGAAAGCTGTCATCGCAGCATCAAAAGTTGTCGATGGAGTCCTCAATGACTACTAAGTGTAGAAAAGCAGCTGATGAGGGTGCAACCACTGCTCCAGAGTCCTTCATGTCCTTCTTCTTGGTATCCTTCTTGTCTTTGTCAGGGCAATCTTTCTTCCAGTGTTGACTGATCTTGCCACAAATATGGCAAGTTGATTCCTTCTCCTTGTCCTTCTTGAATTTGTTGTCCTTCTTTTTCTTTCGATCATTCCCCTTCTTCTGAGAGACTTGACCAACCAATGCCTCCGATTTGGAAGCATTCTATCCCTTCAATTGTTCCTCTTGGTCCAAGACCATAGGAACCAACTCTTCCCACCAAAAAGTCGACTCCCGCCCTGAAGCAATAAGAGCATAATAAAAAGTATCGAATCGTGATGGCAATTGGGATAGTAAGGTGATCGCCATGTCTTCGGAAGAAATAGGCTTCCCCGCATTTTAAACCTGCATCTGAAGCTACCGAAGCTTGTTGATGTGTTCTCGAAGCAAAGAAGACTTGTTCACAAACAAAGTCCGCATCTGCACCTCCAAAGAAACCCTCTTCATCAGGGTCATCCGGTTGTACAACTGATCAAGCTCCAACCATATCTCACGAGCCACCGTCAAGTGATCGATGTGAGCTATCACAGTTGTGATGCAAGACAAAAACAGAAAATATCGAATCCTGGCATTCAATTTGTCCCAATGAGACTGGGCCTTGGTCAACTCAGCACGAGCATTGGAAGAGAGTTTAGACTCATCCCTCACCGAGGGCCTGTTAATCTCCTCCATCACCAGTTCCGCCAAATCATAAGACTCTAAAATGGCCAACATCATCACCCGCCAAATGCGGTAATTGTCACCATCAAGCTTTTGATCCGTTGGAAGAGCTAGTAGGACAAGCACCTTCCTGTCCATGATCGCCTGGAACTCCAAATCAGTCTCTGAAGACATGTTAACCTGCAATACCTGCACAAATGCAAAAGCAACCCCCTCTGACTGTGAAATCGCAGCCTTCTAGGGCTGATTCCTCCACTGCCCAAACCTTCTTCACCCGCCGAAGGCGATGAAAATGTAAAATCTGCAATGGAAGGCCTTAAATGCAGCCTTCCTCCTCTTCGAACAGCAATAACCTGCAGCAAATTCACCGATTAGACTCCTTTCCCACACGCCCACGCTCACTTTACTCTTGATCCAATGCGCAGCCCTCCCACTCGCCCTCGAAACCTGAAATCGCAACCTTGTGTCGTGCTGAAATCTCCTCTTCAGATAGGTTCAGTCCTTGGTCAGTCCATCTTCACCGCTCTGATACCATGTCAGAGTGCAGCGATGCGGAAGCGTAGGACAAAGACTGAGAGAGAGTGCACACAGAGAGGAGAGAGAGAGAGAGAGAGAAAAGGAGACAATGTAAACGCAGAAAATCCGCGGTGTAATATGTTGTATAAGAGTGCAAAAATACACAAGGGGACAAAGGAAATATCTGTGTATGTCTCCGACTTGATAACCTCAATCTCCGTTAGCCCGAGAATAGTCTGTCTTAACCAACAGATCTCAAGATCAGAATCTGAATAATGAATGCTGGAGTGAGCCACGAAACCAGCTATAAATAGCCGAAAAAATGGGAAATAATTGGAGCAGGTCGGCTGCATTTAACCAACTGCATTAAATCTGGTCGACTGTATCAGCAAATCTGGCCGACTGTACCAGTGCCCTGCTGTACTGCTGACATGGATTGCCGTACTGCTGACGTGGAGCCTGTTGTCCACCAACCTGCTGACTGTCCAAGAAATGACTGTCTAACACAAGAAATGACTGTCTAACACAACAGGGTGTCTACTGTCCAAGAATGTTATGATAAAGTGTGTATTTTATTTTATGTGCATTTATTTATTGTTGTAATTAACTCTTAAATCAGGTTATCACCACCCATTCCAAGAAGGAAGGCTGGTTTCAAGGTTCCCTTGCCGAGATACATCAAATCTCTTGATTTGGTGGGCCCAAGGCACCTAATTGCAAGCCAAAGCTTTGTGCTAGTGTTGATCTTTGTGCTCAGCTGAGAAATTACAGCAAGATGTCTTCATACAGTGGGATGCAATCAAGCAGTAATGATGCCTCTCATGATGCACATTCACACGGGAAAGAAGGAAATGCAATGCCTGATCTTGGACAAGGCACGAATCATGGACAACATGCTGAAAATGTGGCTGAAGGCCAAGATGTTGGACCCTCAATGCAGAAAGAGGATGATGATCAACAAGGGAAAATGGAATTCGATGATGCATTCAAGAATCGAATGAGGGCAACAGCCAATATCTTTGCTGAATTGGCAAAAGATCCTCAATTTACTCAGTTTTTGAACACTCCTGCGAAGGACAAAAAGGGCAAGAAGAGAAAATCCTCTTCTAGAACTTCGGGACAACAAGATGCACAGAAGAACAAGCCAAAGCCTTCTCAAGATGCTCCTAAAGATGCTCATGGTGAAAAGCAATTGGTGCCAGTTGGGCAAGAAATGCAAATGCAAGTTCATGATGTAAATGCTAATCCTATGGTTTTTGGACAGCAAAGTTTGCATGAGAATTTGGGGCAATCAGCTTACTTTGGTGGTAGCACAATTTTTCATGCTATGGTGGGTGAGCGACCGAATGTGGGAATGTATGGCACACCTCCCCATAACTTTCAACAACCAATGCATGGCTTGCATAACCCAATGTACTCAAGTATGGCTCATGGAATGCATAATCCGATATATGGCGGCATCAGTATGATGCTTGGTGTGCAAAATCACACATATGGGCAAGCATCGGTACCCCGTCGTGCTTTTGGGGCTCAAGGAATAAGTGCTGGTCATGCAAATGCTCCATTTAATACTAGCTATCATGGAAATTGCCTCTACACTAGAGGATACACTATGCCTTTCATGTGAGCTGGTTGAGGCCTTGTTATGCTGATGTGCCTAAGGATGTATATGCTGAAATTCAGTCCAATGTAGAGGAGCTAAATGAGATATTGGTATCCAAGCAGATTTTGGCACATAAAGAGAAAAGGTCAAAGGTGAAGCTTCCATAAGCTATTGGGTGAAGTTTCACAATTGTTCACCAATGGATGCTAAATGGATGGAAGAGGATGACTTGGCAAACCATCCTCAGTTGTTGCAGCTTTACCTTGATGCCTTTCAGTTAGAGCCGACTTTGGGTTGAGCTCTTTCAGGCTCAGCAAGGCAAGGGTCCAGAGTACCACCTAATACTCAAGGGAGAGGTAGCACTTCCACTCCTCCAGGAATGGACTGCTCTCGTGTATAGTGGATCTCGGATGTATTCAGCATGCATCTAAGATACTGTGCTGATAGTATGTCTACCATGAGGTCACTAATCAATGTACTAGTCACTGTAGTATGTATGCAGATGGGTATGGTTTTCAATGCAGCTCTGAAACTGTACATTTGCATCAAGATGTGATCATGAGAGACTGATTACCAAGTGCTGGTTTTCAATGTATGATCATTAGTTTCAATGGTATTCAACTGGTTCTATGGACAACAGCATGTGTACCGAATGCCATTGACAATTCAGCCATGGTTTCAGCTCAGTTTATGCTTTACTATGGTTGTGTAGTCAACATTGTTGAGAAACAAGAGTTTAGGATGCATCCGATGAGTTTCTGACAACAGTTCTAGACTATTGTTGAGCTTTATGCTATGTTTATGCTGGCTGGAAATTTTCAGCAAATGGTGGGCATATGAGATAGTTAGCCAACAGTGGCCAATGTTGTGTTGACTATGATGCCTTGTGGAAATTCCACTGCACTATTGTTTACTTTGACACATTACAGTGCAATCCAGGACGATTGCAAGGATTTCAAGGGGATGGTCTGTCATGAGGACGTGAAAATTTGATGCTTTGCTTATGTTTGATTGGCATTTGATTAAAGGATTAATCAAATGTGCAATTAAAAGATGCACATGTGTTGCATATGTGAGGTGCAAGCTACTTTTTCACAGTTGAAGGCCGAAGGACCCTGTGAAAAAGATGGGTGTCAAAGGCAAAAGTTGTAACAAGTTACACTTGTTAGATTCTAGGTAAATTTTGGTGTTAGTTTGCCCCTAGGACCATTAATTGGCTATTAAGTGTCAGTGGTAACACTAGGGACTAGGCATTAATAAATGGATTAATATTTGTCCAAGGGTCAATTAATGCATGGGACCACTTTGGGTTGCAAATGGCCTAGCCAATTAATTTTTGGATGGGCAAGGTCAATTTTCTAGGCATGGATTAAGGGCTGAATTAATTAATTCTGAAAATTAATTAAATGGCTGGAAATTGCTGAAAATGGATTAAGAAGGCGACCACTTGGCAAAACTTTCCCATGCAAGTGGGGGAAAGGCTAAATAGGGCGGAAGGGAGAGAAAAATCTCTTTTTTTCATTTTGGAGTTGTTGGAAAGAGATGTTGGACTGTTGCTGCCAGCTTTTGGAGCCATTTCCCAGCCATTGGAGACCATTTTGGTGATGGAGATTGCATATTCTTGACCTTGGGAAGCTGGTAATTGCTGCTGATGCACTTTCTCCTGAAGATCACAATCTCTGATACTCCTATTGTTATTGGTGCATCCGTTTGGGGCTAGTAACAGAACAACAACTGATTTTGATCAGTTCTTCGCGACAAATCTCAAAATTTTCTCTCTTTACAACATTCTCTCATCTCCTTCAGCCTATGCTCAGCCATTCTCAGCAATTCTCAGCCATTTGGAGGAGATTTCAGCCATTTTTTGTGGGCTGATTTGTAATTTCTGCAGTAAACCCTAATCTACAGTAGAAATTTGGGTTTAGCAACCACCTTGGGATTCGTGCCAAAGATTGAAGGCTAAAGGGATTGAAATCAGCATAGCTGATAATTGAAGATTATCAAGGGATTTCAAGAGCCAACCCATCCCGAATTGATTTGGGGCAACATTTGGCCAGCCAAGGGTAAGGCTTGCTGGTCATTTATGACAGCAAGAGCAATTGGTTAGCAGGAGAAGATTGAAGAATCTCAAGTTGTACTCCTTCCAATTGAATGAAAGCTAAAGAAATACCGCAAGGGACACCAATTTTGGGGCCAACACGGTGTCTACTGTCCAAGAATGTTATGGTAAAGTGTGTATTTCATTTTATGTGCATTTATTTATTGCTGTAATTAACTCTTAAATCAGGTTATCACCACCCATTCCAAGAAGGAAGGCTGGTTTCACGTGATCATACTCAAATGATCGAGTAGACGAAGGCAACACTTCATGAGAAGTTTGAGATAACGGATATGGGACTTCTTCGCTTCTTTCTCAATCATGAGATCTATCAAACTTAAGAGGGGGATATTCATTTCCCAACAACAGTATGTATAGGAACTCTTGACTACATGTGAGATGGAGGAATACAAGTCTCTTACAACTCCTATGGACCCGAATTGAAAGGCTGTAAGCTCATTCCGATTCTCCTTTGGCGGATGCTACCCACTATAGACAATTGGTTAGCTCCTTGATATGGCTTCTCAATACTTGATTTGACTTATGTTATGTTATAGGCGTGTTGGCCAAGTTCATGAGTGAACCCAAGATCATGCATTGACAAGTTGCTCAAAGGATTTTGTGGTTCCTATGGGGAACCCCTGATCTTGGAATCTACTATCCAACCAGTATAGGTGCTACAAACTTCGTCCTAACAAGATGAAATGATTCAAATTGGGCTAGCGATATGGATCATGAGAGATCCACGACAGATTATTGTTTTACCTTGGATACTGGTGTTGATTCATGGAGCAGCAAGAAGCAACCCATGGTTGCCCTATCTTCGACTAAAGTGAAGTATCGAGTCTAAGACAGTGTAGCTTCACAAGCTCTTGGAGGAGCTTGGCTACCCGTAGAGAGGTCCTACTGTTCTTCAGTGCGACAATGAGAGTTGCATTGCCTTGGTTAGGAACCTTACGTTTCATACTCAAATGAAGCATATAGAGATCTAGTACCATTTCATTCGGGAAAAGATTCTAGATGAGACTATTTTCCTGATCTACTGCAAGACAGAGGACAATCTTGCAAACTTGTTTACGAAGGCGCTTCCTCAGGCTTTACTTTGACAACATTCCAGATCCCTTAGTCTTCTATCATGTCCAAGATCTGAGAGGGGGTGTTAGAGATCGGCATTCCCCTGGACAGAGGTGCAGTTTCCAACAAATGCATCAGGCAGTCCACATGGCAAGAGCGCAGGAGCTGACGTCAGCAAGACACGTGGCAAGGTAGGTCAACTGCAATGGTCAAATAGTTTTGTCCAATCAACTGCATTTAATGCAACCAACCTGCATTATTTGATGTATTTTTGTGGCCTATTTATTGGCCCCAATCTCCACACTTTAACAAGGTTGTGCTCTCAGTTTTCAAGCTCCAGACCGTGGAGATTGCCCTCGAGGTTCACGAAGTGTGAGATCTTCAAGGTGGAGACATAGACAGACATTCTCTCTGCACCCATGTATATATTTACATTCTTATATAGCATTCTTTGCTGCAGATTCTCTCTCTTTTTTTCGTAAATGCAGACTCTCTCTCTCTCTCTCTCTCTCTCTCTCTCTCTCTCTCTCTCTCTCTCTGTCATTTGCTTTTGCACTGCTTCACTCTAACATAAGTGTGAAACCAAATGGAAATTTAAAAAAAGAAATGCACTTAATGATTGGGGTTCCAGAACACTATGGACTCTATCCTGGGATGGTTGTGTTGGGTATCCCCCTTGTTAGCAGATTAGCCAACTCATGAGTGAGTCTAAGCATGTCTATTTGTGGACTAGGCACTATAAATATTTTAAGCATTTTTTACTGTCATTATTATGGTGATTTTGCCCATTATTTGTTGGCTGATCTGTATTTATGGTTGCCCCAAATGCTTGGCCAACCTAAGCTTCTAATTGACATATTTTTGTGCTATTTATACGGCTCCCTCCTCCTCAATCAGATAATTCATCACTTGCAAATTCTCAGTGCAAACCCTATTGGAGAGAGGGAGCCGGTGCCCATGCCCACGTAGCCAATGACTCACTGTTGTTCATAGTCGTCTCGTGTTTAGTATATGGATTCCATTTCCCAAGCATATTTTTGAGTTCTCCCTTGTAATGTTCTTTTGTTTTCTTCTATTTACTCTTGTGCAATCTATTATAGCAGTCTCCTACGCTTCCATCACTGCATCGCTTCTGACATGGTATTAGATGTCCATGTTCGAGCTCTAGGTGTTGTTTTCTGCTGTGGACAGTCTGCCCTCACACATCTATTTGCTGATCAGCTTCCTACTGTTTGCTGCAGCCATGCAACCTGTCCTTGCAACAAACCGGCATTTCTGCATTATTTAATGCTAATCACTGCATTTAATCCTTGTCTGTCTGCATCTGATCTGCAGCTGCTGCATTTAATGCCTGTGTAAGCTGCATGATAGTGATTTCAGCCTTCTAACCATGTTTTCTAATTGTTCTCACCCTGATTATCTCAAAGTCTGCTGTCATTTACTAATCAGCTCCTCTTGACAATGCGTGTGAACTCGTACTCTATGCAATCTGTGTTGCGTTTGGCTGTGCTTTTTCTCTATTCTTTATCCTCTCTAGATGGCTCCTCCCTATTGTTGAGCTAAAACACACTTTACAGCTGATTAGAATTTTAAAACTGCCTCAAAACATGCTTAATTAATAGAAAACGCAAATTTGGCGCACCGTTCAAGAGAGTTTCAATGGTCCCCTAAAACCCTAATTTTTTGGGGCACACTTCTACATCTATAAATAGACTAGTTGCCCAACTTCAATCTCATCCTTTTGTCCAAGTTTCTCACTCTACCATGCAGATTTCAGCGATCAACCCCCTATCATCTGCTATCCAACCATCACCGACTACAGCCCATCACTATCCAACCCTAGGCGGCTTGTTTTCAACCATCACCCTACTGTTTGGAGGTCTCCATATGCTATGTCATCATAGCACCTGATCAGCCTCTGTTTTTAGCATCTAGTGCTAGGCGACAAGCTACTACCATCTCACCCTTCGGGCGACTACTGTAGTACCTTTGTTTTTGTTGTCCAATGGGCCATCTACACCAACAAACACCTCTCCTATTATTGTTTGACAATTCTTTGCTCAGGTGATCAGTTTTCAGCCTTCCTCTAGTGGTGCATTTCCTAGATTTCAACCTCCAACTACTGTGTTTTGGGGACCAACCTACTACCCTTCATTATTCAACACTCTCTCATCTCCAACTAGTGTTATTGCACTTGGCATCCATCTCCAATGGACATCACTCTTTGACACTGCATTGCTCTAGCCTGTTCACTCTTACATTCATTTACAACATTCATTCACTTCAGAGTTTCTTCTCTTTGTGTTTGTCTCTATGTTTAGTTTTGAGTTTTTGAGTTTTGCGTTTAGAGTTTGAGTTTTGCTTCTCTCTGTCTGAGTCTTTGTGTTTCAATCTTGGTCATACATGTTGTGTTTCCTCAATGCAAACCCTAGCATATCTTCACACATATTGTTCTCCTGATGACAAACTTCACATCCCTAATTACTTAATATGGAGTGTTGTTATGAAAGCATGGTTTGTGCAAAAGTGATTATGGTGCGTTGTTTCTAGAGCTATTGAGCATCCTCAACCTCCTGCCCTCTTCCTATTGATTGCGACCAAAACAGCCGAGAGGAAGTTGTGCTTACATGGGACTCTAATGATGCCCATGTATATTTTGTTCTTCTCCAATGCATCTCTAAAGAGGTTCTATCAATGGCCACTACCTAAGAATAGCTTCAATGGTATGGAAGAAGCTTTAGATATTGTATGAGACTTCCTCGACCAAACATGCCATTACCCTCTACGGACAACTCCAACAGATGAAGCTTGAGCCTAAGAATACTATACAATCATTCTTACTTCGAGTTACATAGGTACAAGATCAACTTTGTCACATGCAACCCACCCTTCCACAAGCTCTTCTGGTGGAAACTATGCTCTACAAGCTCCCTCCAAGGTTTGATGGAGTAGCCAATGTTTTGCGGGCCCAAACATCATCAACGCCAATGAGCTTTGTACATATGCCCTTGATGTTGTCACTGTAGCAAATGCAAAAAACGCAGATATAACTAGCAACAAATAGATCAATTTGCAACAACAAATTATTGCTTGATCAACAGGGAGAAGGAGGACCAATAATCAACAAAGAAGCACACAGCAAGAGCCTGGATCTTGCAATCTAAAACCATGTCAGAAGTGGATACAACAATGGAAGCATATAAGAATGCTGAAATAGACTATTAAACACAAGACAGAGAGAAAAGAAGAACATTGCAAAAGAAGAGAACTCAAAAGAACGCTCGGGAAATGGAATCCATATACCAAATATGAGACAATCGCGTACAACAATGAGCCATTTGCTGCATGGGCATTGGCACCAGCTCCTTTCTTCAACAGAAAGTCCACCTAATGAATGATAATGACTAAATGGGAGGAGGAGACCCAAAATAAGCCATAAAAAGCAGTTAGTCAACCAACATTAGATGCTCAACGACCAGCATAAAATGCCAAAAACCACGCGAAATGACCACAAACAAAATGCCTAAAATGACTACAATGTGCCCAGCTCATCAAGCATGCACAAACTCACACATGAGCTGACAATCTAGGCCTAATATACAAATTCTAATCTCTTTTGTAGAGCTTTGTATTTCAATCTAGGCCTAACATGCAAGTTTGCACCAGTGCTTCTTGTACTAGAGACATGGGATACCTACCATATCTTCGTGAGATTTCATCTTACTTTGCAACTTGCTCATCTGTCAACATCGAGGCTTCCTCTCCCAAGGCAAATCTCCAAGCATCTCTCAATGCTACCACGGTGGTTGTTTCTCCCTAATTCCTTCAACTAGGGTGCTTCATCTTGATCCTTCCTCATGGTTCTCAACACCACATGAAGACTAATGTTCAGTTCCTCTTCTTTCGGCATCAACATCCATGGTTGAGAGGGGATTCCTACCCTTCACTTAAAATACATTGTTTGGCATTTGTCTTCAACATCAACCTCCCTTCCCTACATACTCACCCTTTGCATCGCATGATCATTGTCTTTGTAAAAAAGATCCTTGGGCAAGTGAATAATTTTTTCCATGAGCAACACTATCCAAGTAGCACCTTCAAGGTAACTACAAAATGTTTCACCCTTGAAACATTGCGTTTTGCCCTAAAACATTTCGCCTTTGGTCAAGTCCAAAGCGAAAAGCCAAAGCATCTCAACCCATTTCACGTTTCAATGCTAGCGAAATGTGTCTCACGATTACCATGGACCGCACCTTGCTGCATGCACATCTCATCATATAGCATTCCTCTATGCATCTCATTGTGTAGAGCACACTTGAGTGGATCCTAAGCTATCTCCATCAGCAACTCTGTTATTACCATCCCTTCATACCTCTTCACACCTTACCCTAGAAAAGTGGTTGGGATAATCTTTTATTTTGTCATTATGGATTTGACCATCCCTTTTATTTTTACCCATAGACACAATTACTCCATTATATTCGCCCAAAAAAAAAGCTCAAAGTGATTTAGCATTGCCTTTGCAAGTCCCGATATGAGCACCCTTTATCTAAAAACTTGGTTTCTCTAAGGTGGTCCTTTCATTTACAGCATTCATTCATTTACTTCTGAGTTATCTTTCTTTGTCTGTTTGTGTTTTTGTCTAAGTTGTCGTGTTTTAGTGGTGTTCATACCATTTAGCCACTACTACTTACAACAAGCTGAAAAGCTATCAGTCACAGGACTTTAGAGATCACCTATACTCTAAGAATTGTACATTAAGGATTTTTCTGTCTATATCCGACCTTTATGAAGGACATGAGAACAATCTAAATTAAAATTTGTGAGTTGAGAGGAAAACAGAAGTCTTTGGTTATCAGATTCATAAACTTTATTGTGTCTACCCTCACTCATTAACCACGGTATCAAAGTGTGTGCAGGCCTTTTTCAAAATGTAATAAAAGATTCCCTCGTCTTATTTCAATACCAAAATGGATGCACCTGCAGTCCACAACAGAAATGCCTTGTATGTGCATATACTTAAATGCTGGCACACATGAGTGAACGGAGAAAAATAGTATGATGAGTCACCAAGTAAGTTGCATAGCAACGTAAGAACAATGCTTTGTTCCCAGGGACACCATTCAGCACATGAGCAGCTCGTCTGAATTCTCGCATGTCAAAGTATGACTTGGCCAGCAGAAATATGTCATCCTCTTCTTCCTCCTCCTCCTGTAGAGACATATTGCTCCCTGCACCACCATGGGAAACAGTTTCCCGCTTCCATAATGTCTTTTTGGAACTGGATCTTTCTGAAGGGAACAGGACTGAAGAAGAGCCAGAGGTTCGAGCCTCATCCGGGAGCCCAATCAACTGCTCTGCAGCCCTGCATGCACGAAGAACACAAAATGCACATCAAATGCGAATTTTATTTGAAACTCGCATCAAATGCAGCACAACCTACTCGATACACAAGGAACACAAAATGCACATCGAATGTGCACTTTATTTGAAATTGCCATCAAAATTAAGTCGTTCCGCATTTCAAAAATCCGTTCAGTTCTAGATTAAAAACGAGAAACATGAAATTTTCCTTTATGCAGTGGATCAGAAGAGGGTCCAGGCAAGAATTAGACAGCATTTACAGGAAATGGGTCACAGTGTGTGCAAGAAAAGCAGCAGAAAACCCGATTCTTGAGTGAAGGAAGGATCCGATCTTACCACTTGGCAGCTGCATAGAGACCGCGTTCGCGCAGCTGCTTGACGGCGGAGCGCAGCTGCAGGCGGTAGGAGGCCGGGGGGGGAGCCATGCCTGAGGGAGGCGAGGCGGATTCAGATGAGGAGGAGGACGAGGATGATCATGAGGGCACACGCCTCGCTTCGCCTGCTCGCTAATGGGACCGCTGCCTCTGCAGTGTGGACTCAACCCTCGCCCAATTTTTCAAATTTCCTCTTTGCCACCACAAGCCCTTGGCGATTTGGGCCTAGAGGACGATCGATCCCATTGGTCCTCCACATAAGGTTGGCATAACCAACACACACGCTCGGAGTTCGATTCCAATGCTTTCTTAACATTTTCACACATACATACCTATAAGGTAAGGGTGCCAATTATGGTACACCTAAAGAAAAACTATATTTTTGGGGTGATTTTACATTTTACATTCTTTTAGATTTGAATGTGAGTGTATAGGTGGCATCAAGAAGAATTGAATGAGTCTAACATTGAAAATCTTGTTGTTAGAATCTTATACACAATTTGAAAAATACCATTTCGAGGGTTTTTCGTGGAAGTGATACACTTGTGAGTTAGTAATGTAAAACCTTTTAGCAAATAAATGAGTAACACCTAAGCACGATTCTTAGCATGCTCCATTGTTTTCTCACATTACTAGCCCCCAAATGTTTCCTTTTTCACACATATTTTATGATTGGCCCCCTCTACCCTATATCATTGTGGTATTGTTGCATCAAAGGTGTATAATTTGGAAAGACTAAGAATTGTGCCATGTTGCTTTATAAAGATATTCCACCCCACTTAAGGTTGCTTTTAAATAGTTGATCCTTCAATTTGTGGAACTACAAGCCAATCGCTAAGTACCTTGCCCCATTCTTATTGATAGGTTAATATTGCTCATCTTCTTCTCCCCATGTCCTAAATTTTGCTTCAATTAAGTAAAGAAAATAATCACATATTAGACCAATAATTCCTTGGGTTCAAACATTGCTACAATGAACAAAAATGCAAAGTGCTCTAAGTTGTTAACTCTATAGAGGGTGTTGATTAAGCACATCTTGATACATTAATGGGTTCATTGGGGTAAGGTTTCCCTTGCCTTTTTTGAAAGCTCTAGGTTAGCATAGCTTGGTACACTAACAGGTTCATTAGGGTAAGGTCTATGTTGCCAACTCAATGGATAGCGTTGATTGGGCATAGCTAGGTACACCAATGGGTTCATTAAGGTAAGATCTATGTTGTCAACTCAATGGATAGTGTTGATGAGATGTTGATTAGGCATAACTTGGTACACTAATAGCTTCAATAGGGTAAGGTTTGCCTTAGCTTTGTAATACTTCTCTTTTTATATTTTACTTTCCAAACTCAACTACTACTAAGTTGTGAGGGCCTAGAATTTTCTTTCCACATTGACTCTTCAACTATAAATTTTCCATCTCACACAACCAAGCTACATGTATGAGGGAAGCCTTTCCTCCCTCATGTTTAAATCATGGCACAAGAGAAAGAGAGAGAGCATGAGAAAAATGACAAGGAAAAGGAGGAGAAAATAGGGCAAATAAACAATGGATAAAAGGGTGGAGCTACACCACAAGTGCGTGCACACTTACCCCCCCCCCCCCCCCAAAAAAAAAAGAGAAAATAATCATCTTATTGTTGCTTCCTTACTCTCACCACACACACACACACACACACACACACACACACAGCTCTTTCTTTGATCCTACAATCCATCCTCCCTAGTTTGCCAATTTTGGGATAGAAACACACACACACACACATCTCCAAAAAGCTAGAATGGCCTGTGAGACAAAGAAATGAGTACAATTGGACATGTCTTCTTAACTTGAGAACAACAATGAAAATTCAAAATGACAAACTATGTTAATGCTTACAATTATCAGGACAACAAGTAGAAGCTACCATCTAGTACAAAATGATCTATCCTTCAACTAACCTAGAGGATCCCTCCCTAATCAATAGGGCTCCCTAGAAACAATGTACTCTCCTTGAGGCAAGAATACATGTCATGGGGTGGTCTAAGATAGTAAGTCCATTGTGAGGGGGTACTTATCTTTGATGGCAAGTAAAGATGGCTTGAATCTATCAAAGGTAAGGACATTGAGCACAATGATAGGGTGGCGAGCAATGTGTTGTACAAACTGTGTTTGTTTAGTCTATGGTGACCCCTAGAACTCGTGGATGATGTAGTTATGCAACTATAGTAGTAGTGTCTAGTGAGCTAGCATTCAAGAAATCTATAAGAGCTCACTATCTCACTGGCTCTACCTCTATCTTTGTCATACTCCCCAAAAGTTTTTCTCTATGTGTCCAAAGCTCCAATAAGAATAATCTTAGGCATCATTGATCCTCATACTCCATCACCCTACTAAGGGGCCCACAACCCCCCAAAATACGTGCAATACATTTGCAAATAAAGCACTCCTCTAACTCTATTTCCTAGGGCATAACTAGCTAATACATGCATCCTCTAACGTGTGTGTATTGTCTTGTCTCAATCTTGAGTTGGTGTGATGATGTATGTATCTTTCCAATAGCACTATGTATCCCATGGGAGAGGTAGACATCCATAAGAGAGAGAGAGAGAGAGAGAGAGAGAGAGAGAGAGAGAGAATGTGTGTGTGTGTGTGTCCATTTATACAAGTGTTTTACCTATATATAGACAATGTTGAGGTATTTATTGTGTATAGTTGAAAGTCATCAAGACTCAAGTAAGAAGAGTTCACAACACAGAGAAAAGAGGATTTATAGTAGAAGAAGACAAGAAGTAAAAGAGATTCAAGAGACAAAAGAAACCCGATTGTAGAATATATTTCTCGCATATGAGCTTCAACTCAATCCTTGTATAGCATATGCATCCACATAAGACTATAAAATTTAGGCTATGGCTCAGTGAAAGTCCAATTCAACTCAACCCACATGATTCAAAGTTTGTCACACATGAGATCAAGCATTGAACAATAGGTATGAGGCTCAAAAACATGCCCAATTTTGTATAAAAATAGTCTAATACCAAAGTAGCCTGCATAGATCAATAATACCCTATTTAGAAGCTTCTAAATACCCTTCTTTCAACCCATAAATATTTATTTTAATCCACTACAATAGTAGAATAAGAATACCCCAACATAGTCCACAAAAAATCCCTATTCAGAACAACACAAAGCAATAATCTCTCACAAATTCAAGGTAGATCAAAGTATTCCCTACATGAAAAGTGGCAATTACCTTGTTTGCCCTCTTTAGAATAGCCTACTACAATCCAAGAGATCCTAGATCATTCCTAGCATGCACACAAAAAGCTTTATCAAGTATTTTGAGCATTCTCTAATGCTTCTTTCGTTATCTTACCCCGTATCCCATTCTTTCGTTATCTTACCCCGTATCCCATGCTTTTTCCTATGCTAAATAATACCAATTGAGGGTAGCCTATTACCACCCAAAAATCACAATACAATTGACAGGGGTGTAGCCTAGAGCAATCACACTAAAAAACCACTCTCCCACTTGTCCAAGGTCATTAGAAAGGTCACTTACATGTCCATGAATAAGTATTGTCACTTTTCATTCACACTAAGGTTTAAAAATCCACTTCCAACTTCATGACAAATGACCACAACTAATGTAAATTCAACACGAGCACTAGTGGAGCAATCCCATAGGCACATAGGTAAGACACTATCACTACTAGACTTCCTATAAGTTTTCAACTACTATTTTCACATGACAATGGGACACTAGTTGCCTATCCGCATGAAGTATTGAGCCAATTAAATAACCTATCATATATTTTTTGCCAAGTGACCAATATGCTAAGGAAACTTGAAATCTATTATGTACCTTAAACCCTCAAGAAAAAAACCAATATACATAGTTTTATACATGAACAAAAAGGGGACACTTTACTTGAGTTAGGCATGTTTTTTGTGTGGAAAAGCACGTGTAAGAGTGAAAAAATGTGGGTTGTTATCGTCGACAATTTGTGCTTTTTTTGGAGAGTTGCAAGTGTGGATTTTTGAAGGATTTACAAGGTAGAAGGATGCTCATGATTAGGATTGAAGGAATAAGGATTCTATAGGGCATACACTGCATGTATGACGCTAAGCTTTGAGATATCCTTCAAGGCTGAATAGGGACTACTTTGTAGTCTCTTGCATACTAAAATATACAATCTTATACATAGGAAACTAAGGAAACTGTCACAACTCTATAGAAACAGAATTTGTATCCTTTTTCATTAATTTATCTATATAATGATTTATTAAATTTATTTCCTTTGCACTAATTAGATATAAAGAAAAGTGCATTGGAGCTGGCCACTGATGAGTGGTCACAGGTTATGGTGGACCCACACGGTGGGTTAGAGAAAAGATAGTTCACACTTCCACCTATATGACCCGATTGGGCGCCTGTGACTAGAACTCACGCATATCAGGGTTAGACTCGCACACAGAAAGGATTGATGCCTTGAAGTGTGGGCTAGATCCACCAGAACAGACAGTTACAATCAACAAGATGGCATGATCATGAAATGCTTGTATAATGTGCATGTGTGGGCTGAAAGCTTGAAATGCACATTTCTTTGCATAGGAAAGTCACATGAAGATTCGGATACCATTTTTGCGATGTACACGGAAAAAGCTTTCATATGATACCCATATTGGGGGGGTCCCTAAATTCTAGGAGATCCCTAAATTTTAGGAGGTCCCTAAACCTCCTAAAATTTAGGAGCCTCGAATTAGCCTAAAAATGCTAGTCCTATAAAATAGGGATGTCATTCTAAAAATAGTAAGTTCTGTACTCTGACTGTGCTTACTAAATTTGGTTGTTTCTATTCTTGACAGTATTCAACCCAAAAAGGAAGGCCATAAAGAAGAGACAAGTGTCAAGACACTTGTCACACAAGTTTCCAAGTGTCCCACCACTTGTCACATCTCATGACATGTGGCTGGACACTTGTCTTGTGCTACTCCACTTTCCCCTTTTTGTACTAGCTCTCCCCTCTCCTATAAATAAGAGCTCGTTTTTCTTCATTGAGCATCATTTTTCTTTGCTGTAAACTCATGTACAGCACCCACAGATAGCCAGAAACTAGCCCCATCCATCCCCATCATCATCCCCCACTTCTCCATTATCAAATTCCTCCATATTCCCTCTTCTATCACTGCTGTTTTACAAGACAGCAAGCCTGTAAATTCATTACAGCACCTCCTTCTTGAGCTCTTTCTTCCATTTTAGCTACAAGAAGCAAGCTCTATCCCTGTACTGCTGATCAACGATGGAGAAAGGCTGAATTCCCCTTTTTCTTCTCTCATACTGTAAAGAAATCAGTTCTTATCATTGCATAATAGATAATGCATGTGTGTTTGTACATCTTTGCATGATCTTGTGAGAGTGAGAATTACTTCTTCTCACTCTCAGGTTGATTGTAACTGAGCTCTTCCCTAAGGGACTTGGGTTGAGCAGAAATACATTCCTTCGGGGGGGGGTTGCCCATCTTCAACCCTCAATCTTGTCTCCATTACTTTTACATTTTTATGGCTGTAATTTTGTGAGTAATTTTCATTTTCAGCTTTAAGTGTTCATTCTCTTTTCTATTAAATCTCGAAAACAAGCAAATATCATAATTGTTAAGCATACTACGTTGTTCGGGGCGTTTACAGAAACACTGCTATTATACATATTCTCTTATAGTTCCATGCTCATGAAAGCCTTGTTTTGAGAAGATAAGTGGACTATTTTAAAGTCCCCTTGTATGTATATTGTCTTAAAGGTAAAAGAAATAATTTGGAAAGATTTTGTGGGTTGATCTCGCTCTTATGTAGAGATTTTTGCATGTATATCAGCTAATATAGAGTAAGACTATTCAGTGGACTATTCATGAAGCATAAAATCATGGTATGTTGTCTAGCATACTGATGTATATGGTTTCCAACTAATATTGGCCATGTCCATGATGAAATATGGAACCCATGATTGGTGTATATGCTAGTTATGTCTTAGATTTGTGAATCTTTGATGATTCTATGAAATATAGATCCATGTTGAGCCCTACTTCTTGAACGGTTGTCTCATAACTAGCATTTATTCTCTTCTCTATCACAAGTCTAGAAATTCTTCCCCTTGCATTGAGCTCTACTTACTTGAGTCCTTATAACTTTTGGGCATACACAAAAAATCCCAAACATATTTGCTGAACTTGATGTGAAAGGCCAAAGGAACAATTTTGCAAGATGGAAGATAATACTTTACAATTGGATGACATAAGGCAATTGCTTCAGACCTTCAATATGTCTATGCAACAGCGACAACAATAGTTGTAGTTATAAAACAACAACAACAACAATAGGTTGCTACTAAGCTTGAATCAATTCCAACAAAAGCATTGCGGGCTATGGAAAATAAAGCGAAATTATTTGATGATAGGAATGTATCAAAGTATATGAAAGCCTATGTAGAAATTTTAAGTTTTTTTGGGAATCCTGCAAACCTCGATTGACATTTTGTGTGAGTTGTAGTTCATGAATTGAAGCTGCACATAAAAGAAATTTATGTAATTTAGGGAACTATATGGTATGATTTCAAGAAAGCACTAAAGGAAGAATACTTTATAGAAGATACATGGTTGGTTACAAAGAGAACCTTTTTGGGGTTGCATCCCAACATAAGTTTTGGCTATAACAAAGTTGGTTCGTGAATTTGAGCACATATATGCCCAGTTAGATGAGTTACACAGTGTAACAATGTCTTGAATCTGAAAAGATTGAGTTATTTATTCAATCACAACAGACTCTATACTATAGCCAAGTCTTGAGTTGTTTTTGGAGGATGAAACCATAGAGAAAGGATTAAAGTTAGACTAGAAATATGTAAATGGTACTATGTCTATGATGGTGACGCAATAAAGGAGAGCAAACAAGCATGTAGGTGGTATTCCTTCACCTGTAATAATGGGGGAAAATAAGAAAAATAGATAAACCATTGATCTCTACTATGACTCTGGTGAAGGATGATGTAATGGATGAATTGGTGAAAGGCATGCAAGACTTATAACTAAAAATTGTAAAATTGGAAGAAAAAGGGTGGTCTATGGGACCAAAGTTTTAGACTCGTGAAGGCTTTGTATGTAGATGTATTTGGTATGATAGTATGAAACATGAATGCAAAGATTACAAAACATATAACGATGATTTGGATAGAAATATTATTTTCTTTAAAGATGGAAAATTCTTCTATGTGAAAGTAGATTGCCACTCAATCCAATCTTTAGAAAGGGTGTCTGCAAACCAATATATCCCCAAGATATATGAAAATATGAAGAGATATGGATTGCTTAAAGTAGAAGAATGTATATCAAGAATGTATGATGAGCTATCCTATGCCAATACCATGGATGAGCTTTTAGCTATGCCAAATTTTGGGTAGAAAACTAGAAATAGTATGGTTAAAGTATGCTCCTTGGATATGTATCAGGTGATTGAAGAGTTTGTAAAACAAGAATATATATGTTTAGATGAATATATGTTTAGATGAAAGGGTTGAAGTAAGGACTAATACAAAGTACAAAACTATAGCCAAAAAGGTTAAGCATGTTACACTACCATTGCCTTCTCATAGTGAGGAGAAGATTGAATTAGCTTCTTGTCAGTCAAATCTAAGAGACCACAAAATTGAGGATCGCATAGCTAATTGCTAAAGATCTTGAATAGATTGAAAGATGTGAATCTCACTCTTTCAAAACATAAGTTTGTCTTTAGGGTAAATGAGGTCTTAATTGTGGGTCAGATGTGTGGTCCATATGGAAGATGGCCATCTTGAGTGAAGATGGATGCTATTGAGAGAATGGACGAGACTTGCACATTAGTTTCAAAACTATAGAGATTTTAGGGAGCTCATGTGTTTTATCTCATATGGATTCCACATTGCCCTTTATCAATTGTTAAGAAATGGCAAAATTTTCAATGGGAAGAAATGCACACAAAGGCAATGAGAAAGCTTAAAAAGTTGTTACAGACAACACCTACATTGAGAAATATTGATTATACACATGAGTTCTATAGGGATTCATTGGGCCATTGGATAGAATGATGAAGAGAGAAATATGTATGCTATAAGGTTTGGGGCTAAAGTGACCAAGAAATGTCAAAGAAGGTATAGATCAAAAGAGACCTGTGGGGAATGGTTATAGCCTTGAAGTGCAATAAAGAGTATTTTATTGGGGCTCCGATTATTATAGAGACAGATTGCTTATGGCTTCTTGGTACAATCACTAGTTGTTTCACTCCTAACATTGCTATGCTTCAATGGATTGGCTACATTATATCCTTGAATTAGGAGTTTCAACATACAGTACGAAAGGACAATCTAGTTACTAATATGCTTTCAAGAGCAAGATATGAGGATGAGGAAGATATGGTTGTAGATGATGAAGGAGCTGAAAGTGCAGAGAGAGCACTTCACCGCGTATGTTATGTTTCTTCAATTGAAACTTTTTTAGAGGAGTTGTATGAAGGTGAATTGTTGCAAATTAAATTATATTTGAGCATATTGATAAGAAGGGAAGGGTGGATAGATCTAGAGTTTAAGAGGATCCAGGAAAAATCATATGGATATTTTTTCATAAAACAGTTCTCTATGAAAGCATTCAAAGCATAGAAGAGGTACCCCACTATGAGTGGTATTATGTAACAGAGATAACTCCAAATTATGAAGGTGTTTCATGAGAGCTTATGACTTAGTCATCAAGGAGTTTGGGCCACATTTGACAATATAAAAGAGAGATATCGATAGAAAGGCATGTATAGGGATATCTTGCACTTGCAATACCTGTCAAATCTATTCTTCTATAAGATACCATGATGGTTTACATCCGATTTACCCACTCTCATGGATGGATATGAAGCTAAATATTTATTCCCTAGGATGGGAATTAAGCTTGTACTTACATTGGCATACAATCCTAAAGGAAATGGGAAGAGTGAAAGAGGCCACCCATCAATCGTGCAAAAGAATGTAGAGGGAAGATATGGAGTGTCCAAGGCCACTTCCATATGCTTTGTGGGTTGATCACACTACCCATAGTGCTACTACAAGTTATATGCCTGTAAAGTTGTTGTATGGACAAAAGCCTATCATGTCGATAGGGGAAGTTGGAGCTACAAGGACTATAGTACCTTGGGAAGAAGGAATGAGTAGAAAATACCTTCTTGCTCTATGGATTTGACAGATGAAAGGAAGGAAAAACTTATTTATATATAGAATGACGGTGTTTTATTTAGTAGCAACAACTATCAATCCCCACCAATAGCGATCATTTGAAGAAGTGATGATTATACTCTAGCAACGTGTAGTGATCCATGTCATATGACCTTATGCCAATACGTGTGATATAGGTTAGGATATCTATTAGGAAGTCATTTGACCCTAATCTACTTGTCATGTAAAGCTCTTCTTCACTCAATATCCTATCTAAGAGAGGTGGTACATAATATTGTTATGTTTTATGGATTGATTAAGAGTCATAGCCATCACCCTAAAGGATGTAAACCACATCTATCAGAAAGGAAGACTTTGATTCTAATAGATGGTCCAATTATCGAGGTCTTCTTACGTTGTATCTAAAACAACTAGGATTGATGTGATCAAGCAAACTTGCCAAGCTTTTTCTCTTAATACTCTTGTTACTATCTCCTCTATTATGATGCTCTATTTGGTGAATATAAATTCACACTCCTCCTAGGAACATGGAAGGGTTTTAGTTGATGAGTTCTACACTTTCGTCAATGATTATTATCTTCTTCAATTTAGGTTGTTGCCGGTAGTGCCAATAGTTGGTGATGGTGGGGTAGCCATTGATAGTTGTTATTTGATGAATTTTAGTTTTCAGTAGGAATGGTTGAAGAATGAGAAGAGTAAGGGTTACTATTGGTAATTGTTGATTCTTCATTGGACTTCTCTTTGTTCTTGGAGTTATCAATTGGTGTGGTGGAAATGGTTGGTGGTTGTTGTGGTGCCTTCTTTGTCATGATTGCTACCTTGTTGGGCAACTTGACATTTTTGTGGTGCCAATTTCATCATGGTTGTTACATGCAATGTAAATACTTACTTTTTTTTAGAGTTCAAAGCAATAGAGTGTTGCATCAAGTTTGTTGACATTACAATTTTCTATTGCCTATAAAACAACAATCATAAGTTTATTTGATTTCTTTATGGTTTCTAGAGTTTTCATGTAAGATTACATAGTCAATTTGGTGCATTGGTGATGACATGGAGAAATTTGAGCCTTTGTTGACAATATCGTCATTGCTCAAGAAGGGATGGATGGACATTGAAGTATGGGTAGGTAGATTCATATATTTCTAGTTTAGCGACCTTGGCATTGTTGCCAAGCAACTCGACAAATACCAACCCCACGACGATCCATACAGTTTTGTAGAGCAATTTGAACAAGTCAATGAAGCCAACGGCCTCAACGACTTGACTCAACACTCTCAAGCATTCGGGCTCTGCTTAGGTGACAAGGGGAGGACTTGGTATACAAGCCTAGATGCCGCAGAATGAGCCAACTTCAGTGGCCTCAAGGATCTCTTCATTAAGAGATTTGCCGAGCCTAGATACTCCGACAATCTGCTAGTGCACTTGATGAACGTCAAGCAGAAAGAGAAGGAGGATATTCGCGACTACATAACCCACGTGAGGAGTCTCTTTAAGAGAATCCCTATGGGCGAGTGACCAACTGAAAGAGCAGTTTCGACTGTATTCATCAGCGGAATCCGAGATGAGGAGTTATATAAGGCTTTGGCAAGCAATTCGAGTTTGCAGCAAGACGCGCTAGCTAGAGTGTTTGAGGAAGCCATCAGAGTCGATGATCAGCTCTGAAGGAGCGGAGCTCTAGGAGCGCGAACCTAGAAGAGACCAACTCGCAAAGCTCAGAGAGAGCATCAACCTCTGGTGAGCGATCAGGCCCATCATCCCAAGATAAGGGGAAGGCCACTGAGACCAAGACTTGGCTGACGTAAAGATGGAGTTAGCCAGGTTGCAAGACATGTTGAGACGACCAATGCGCCCACACGTCCAATGCGTGTACTATGGTGGAAACCACTTGCCAGCCGAGTGTCAAGACCCTAGGTCAAGATCTTGTGCTAACTGCAGTAGGTTTGGTCATGACGTCGCGCATTGTAGATTGCCAATAAGACTTCCGTATTCGCAACCCTACGGCCAACCTTACCTAGTAACTAGGCTGCAGCCATTCTTCGGAAAGGGGGGCCCCATTAGCCCTTCCTGCGCCTAACGATATTAAGCCAACTGTTCCTAGGATGGACATAAACCCTACTGGCATACCCAGACCCCCTGGTCCTTACATGACCCATCCACCAAGCGATGCTCCAGTCCACTATGTGGAAGAACCAAATGAGGAAGAAGCTTACATATGCCCTTACGTCTCGCATGACGATGAGGGCAACGCTGTCCTCATGGATTATTGCCCCGTGCTGGTGATGGCATTAGGAAAAGGGCGAGGTAGAGGCCTAGAAGGGCAGACACAGGATCCAATCGCCTGTTGGACTTGTGGTCACCCTGGTCATGTCTCATCACATTGCCCCAAAAGGGAGTAGCAAAACAGAGACAAGGATGACCAAAGATGTGATGAGTGCGGAATCACCCATCTCTTCGTCGATTGCCCAAAGCGAAAGCCGTCTTCTAGCTCAACCAACGTACCATCTGTCCCATCGGGGCTGTTTGGAGTCAAGAACCTTGATGGGGAGGCAACACCTATTCTGTTACGGGTCATGACACGTGCCTAGACAAGGCAGGCCAGCATGTCACTGCCAGGACCTAGCAACCTTGACACAACTTCAACAGGAAAGAAAAGTCGCAGGCGGAAGAATAAGAGTTTGGAAGCTAAGATCGCACTAAAAACAGAGAGTGCTACAACTCTGCCTACTGCTGGAAAGAAGGTCTCTGATGCAGAGGCAGAGACTTCAACCCTTAAGACGGCGGAAAAGGAAAGCGCTAAGGTAGGGGAATACCTGCATCCGAAGTGACAGTTAGAGGCCATAGAAAAAGTGAAGGAATGGGTGAAGGAGGCTCAAGAGCATCTAAAAGATGTTGAGCCCATCCTAGAGGACGAAATCGATGATCCCTCCAACATAAGCACGCCAATCTCACCTCCTCAACCAAAGTCGGGAGAAGCAACTACACCACAGGCAGTGCCGCTAAGGCCAAGCCTTGGTGCTATAGGGCCGCGGTTCAGTCATCACGACCACTGGTCAGGACGATCCAGGTTAGGAGAGAGACGAGCACCCAACGATCTCATGACCACATTGGTAACTACCCCTGTAACACTTAGCATGGGAGATTTTCTTAGGCAACACCCTACCCTATGGCAAGATCTTAAGTAGTGGGTTGAAGGGTCACGAGAGCAGGTCATGACAGACCCTCATGACCATGATGCAGAGACGCAAATACTGAGTTTGACGCTACACTCTATGCTCAAATCCTTACACATTAATGCCTTCTGGGAAGGTTCCGAGATGCATGTGGTCTTACCGATGTTAGCCCTAGGCGATACAATGAGAAAGGGAATCGTGGGCACGGGAGCTGGGGTTAGTGTGCTTAGCCACGCAATGCTTCAGACTTGGGGAAACCCGCGTGCCAAAACTGCTAGGTTTAATGTCACATTAGCAAATGGTATGAGAGTCAAGCCATTCGAGGTGCTTAAGAATTGGCCAGTGAAGATCGCAGGCATCCAATTCTCTGTGGACTTTATAGTCATGAAGGGAGTGGACTACAATATCCTATTAGGCCGACCCTGGATGTGCAACGCTAGAGTCATCGAAGATTGGGGTAACGACTTGATCTTCTTTGGCAATAGAACGGACGCCGTGAGAATAGAGATGGACACTTGGGAGACCTCACAATCAACTTAGACGCCATCTCTGCTATGCTTAGGGGTAACACCCGGGTTAAGAAGTCCTATAGGCCCCTGACCAAGTATATCCCATGCCCAGAGGATGAGTGGGATTGGATGCACGTTCTTGCTACAATTGACCTGCCGTTCTCCGATCACGAGGCATATGAGCAAACCATCAAAACAATCGACAAGTCTAACAACACATCCTCCGCACCAATCTACATGATGGTAGGAACCCTTCGGGGGAAACCTAAACCTGTCAACTTCCAAGCCCCAGCCAACAAAAGGGAACTTCAGGAGATAGTGGAATACTTGACGGACAAACTAGCTGGCAACAATCCAGCGGCCAACTTCAAACCACTCCAGGATCTCCTGGGTGAATCCAAGTGGCAATGGACCAGAGTGCATGACTTAAAACTCATGTATAAGTGGGCCCTAGTTCCTGACCAACGACAAGAGATATACCAAGCCCTAGGAGACGACGAGCAGTCTGACAGAGAGGACTCTCACGACAAATATGAAGATTGCTAATCCTTCAGTGACGAAAGCGAGGGCGAGGTAGACACCGTGAAATACGACACAGAGGGGCAAGAAATAGAGCAAATACGAGCAGACTCCAAGCCGCAGAAAAAGAGTATCTTCAGGATAAAGTAAGAGGAACGACATCAGTGCTTAGGACAGAGTCGCTGTCCAAACTACACCCACCAAGGGAGACCACCTCTTCTAGTCAACGGCGTGGAGTTCAACTCCGAGTCTGAGATTAGTTCGAATAGTGACCCAGAAATCCCTAGGCTGCCTACGGCTAGACACACCAAGGGGGGTCTACCCGTCCACCTAAGGCGTAGACGATTGAGGCAGAAAAAGGCAAAACAACCCAAGGATACGCAAACAGAAGAACAACAAAAACCGCAGGACCTCCTTAGACGATTTACGAAATTCACAAAAGGGGATAGGGTAGTAGTTCTATTAGGTGCCAAGTGTCAAGGGCAAATGAGCGAACCAATTGAGGGACCAGCCAAGGTCAAGGAGATGAACCTAGCCCAGGAAGGGGAAACACCCCGACCTGTATTCATTGCCGATGACTTGAGTGAGGAAGAAGAAACGAGTCTTGTCGCTCTCTTGCAAGAGTACATGGATGTGCTCGCCTGGTCCTTAGACGAGTTTAAGGGGGTAGATTCGAGTGTCGTGACTCAGAACGTACCCATGACGCCTGATGCGACGTCGGTCAAGCATCGACCGTACCCTATGAATCCAAAACACGCTCATGCTGTCAAAGAGGAGATTGATAAGCTGATGAAAGAGGGATTCATTTACGAAATTGAACACACAGACTGGGTGTCACCCATAGTCATTGTGATGAAGAAGAATGGAAAAATCCGAGTATGCGTCAATTACAAGAAGACGAACGCTGCTACTAAGAGAGACAACTATCCATTATCGTACACCGAGCACATGCTTAAGAGAGTGGTGGGCAAGGAAGCCTACAGTTCTTTGGACAGCTTCTCAAGGTATAACCACGTGCAAATGCATCCCGCAGACAGGCACAAGACTGCCTTCGCCACTGAGTGGGGCGTCTTTGCTTGCATAGTCATGCCCTTCGGGTTGACAAATGTCCCTGCCACCTTCCAATGCCTCATGTGTGCCATCTTCAAAGACATGCTTCACAAGGAGTTGGAGGTCTTTGTTGACAACCTCTGTGTTCACTCAACCTGGATTGAACACTTAGACAAACTCCACGCAATCTTTGAGCAGTGTCGCTTATATCATCTCTCCTTGAACCCCTTAAAGTGCCAATTTTGGGTAAAGCATGGATGCATCTTAGGGCACGTGGTGTCGAAGAACGGCATTGCCACAGACTTTTCGAAAGTCAGGGTTATTGTCGACCTTCCACCCCTAATCAACTACAAGGGAGTTCAATGCTTCCTAGGCCATACGGGGTATTATCGGCGGTTTGTACTGAACTATGCATTGATTGCGAGACCCTTGTATCGTCTTCGAATGGACCGAGGCATGCCAACGAGCATATGAAGAGTTGAAAAAGGCTCTAACCATTGCACCAATTCTACAAGCCCCAGATTGGACCATTACTTTCCACGTGCATATCGATGCTTCTAAATTTGTCATGGGGGCAGTGTTGTGCCAACTTGGCGAACACAACCTAGACTATCCAGTGAGCTTTCTTATAGCAGACAACTCACTAAGATGGAAATGAAATACTTGACGATAGAAAGAGAAGGGTTAGCCATGGTGTTTGTTGTGAAGAAATTCCGGCACTATCTATTGGCTACACCTTTTACCTTTTTTGTGGACCATCAAGCCTTGCTCTATCTAGTAAACAAACCTTGCGCTACAGGACGCATAGCTCGGTGGCTCCTTCTACTCTTGGAATTCAACTTCTCTGTGGTTGTACGAAAAGGAAAACAATATTACATGGTTGACCATATGTCACGCATTCCCACGAAAGAGGCTGCTGGACAAGGCATTATTGACGAATTGCTCGACCCCCATCTCTTTACCCTGTCCAGCGGGAGAGAGTTATTCAAGGCTGATCTAACGCCATATTGGGAGGATGATATAGTCCAAGTGCTTGAACACGGATTACCTGATCGATCGATAGAAAAAGCTCAACTTAGGCGATTGATCCTTAAGATCCAGCCCTATCAGCTGATCGCAGGCCAACTCTACAGGCTAGGAAAAGACGGATTGTTGCGCATATGCGTATGCAAATATGAGATACACGATGTGCTCTCAGAAGCGCACAACGGCATTGTTGGAGGGCACTTTAGCAGAGACACGATAGCACAAAAAATGTTGCAATCTCAACTATGGTGGCCCATGCTTTTCCGCGATGCAGCCCGATTCGTCAAGCATTGTGACGAGTGCCAATGGACAAAAGTCCCGATTCGCAAGGACCAGATGGAATTGACCCCTGTTATTGCACGACAACCCTTCGAGAAATGGGGAATTGACTTCATCGGACCCATCAGTCCTGCTGCCCAGTATTCACAGGCCAAGTACATCATTGTGGCCATGGACTACCTCACAAAATGGACAGAGGCAAGAGGGACAGGGAAAAACGACGTTAGGACGACTGCCAAGTTCTTATGGGAGCAGGTGATCTCATGATTCGGCTGCCCTATCGAACTGGTCAGTGATCAAGGCACGCACTTTATCAACGAAGTGATAGCACATCTCCTGTCCACCTTTCTCATCATCCATTGCAAATCCTCGCCATACTACCCTCAGGCAAACGGCCAGGCAGAATCCACGAATAAGATTATTATCAATGTCCTGACCAAGGTGGTCTCAGCCTCACGCAGCGGCTGGAACAACAAGCTGATGGGGTAGCTCTGTGGGATTACCTCATAGCTTATAAAATGGCTGTCGGTCAAACCCCCTTCAGGCTGACCTATGGAACTGAAGCGGTTCTACCATTAGAATTCTTTGTTCCTAGCATGAGAATAGTACTTCAAGAACAATGGGAAGGAAAGGAGACATGGACGCAACGCCTGGTCGAACTCGAGCGCCTCTTAGAGACTCACCTTCTAGCCACCCATGCGCTTACATGTGAGAAGGCCCGATGCAAAATTTGGTTTGACAAGTATGTCAAGCAGCGTGACTTTGAACGTGGTGACAGTGTGCTCCTCTACTCACTTAAGAGGCACAAATAGAAAATGAAATTTAGAGATCTTGGACCTTTCAAGGTTTGTGCAATCAGTCACACAGGCAATGTCGAGCTCGAGACCTTAGATGGTGAGGGCATAGGCTTCTTCAATGGTAGTCGTATCAAGAAGTACTACCCCCCCACCCATCCTTTGCACAAGCCCCCGATGCTAGAACTGCCTGTCAAGATACAAGTGGCCACAATCACGGAGGTTGATGATGAGGATGAGGAAGCCGTAAAGCCCGCATACCTCCATATTACGGTCAAGGCAAAACAAACATGTGCTTTCAACGCCTTGATCGACAAGGGAGCAGACTTCAATGTCTTAACTCACGATCATTGGACTCAACTTAGCAGACCGCAACTTCAATCCACTAATGCAAAATTAAGCCTATATGGGGCCCATTCCTACACACTTCTCGACAAGTGCAGAGCCGCCGTTTCTATCGAGTCTAAGACTGTTCCAATGGTTTTTTACGTATTGCCGAATGCTAAACATGCAGGCACGGAGTCGCTGCTGGGGCGAACTTTCAAAAAGCAGACTCACTGCAATGTTGATTATGAGTTGTAGCGCATCCACCTCGCAATAGGCAACGTTCGCATTGTCACAGCCTTCAATAAGGGCCGCGCGACCTCATCACTGTCCACAATGCCACAGGTAGAAATATTCGTAACCAACTCCCAGGAGGGGGGTAGTGCGTGACCACCACCGCCCAGATTTCATGAATCATAGGCCGCAACAGGAAGACCTAAAGCCCAATAGCCTAGATCTCAATGGCAACCTAAGTAGCCGCAATCGCCACCTAAGAATCGCCGCTCCTATCCTCACAAAACCAAAAATACTAAATCTAAGAGGCCATGACGTAGTCACAATAAGCGCCGCATGATCAAGCAAAGATGGGTTCCTAAAACCCTCTTGCACGCGCAAGGCTACTATATAGGCAACACCTGGCTGTGGATCCCTAAGGCCTACACGGCCAAAGGCGCTATTCATACGCCGCCCTCAAGCTTGATAAACCCAAGTCCCATAAACCCTCCAAACCATTCGCTGCAGCGCCCTCCAAAACCATAGCCATCCGACCCAGGAAGTTACACAAGCCTATCGGCCCAAACAACAGACTCCGTTACATGAGTCATCACCCGACCAAGTCAACCCGACTCCTCCAATCCATCCTGAATGCAGTAGCCCGTTCTTCGTGGCTGCCCCTAATCTACCCATAAACCGTGCAGCTCAACCCCAAACTCAAACACACACCCAACCACAACTCATCATTGCCACCAGCGCTAGTTCTAGCAAACCGCGACCACCCGTCGGCCTTACACCCTCCTATGAACGCAAATCATTTTTAGCACTGGCCTGTTGACCTCGCGGAGGACATCGGGGATGACGTGGTGGAATGCATTTAACGACTAGACACCACCTTCATTTCGTTAGCACTAAGCTACGACCTCTTGGACTTAGGATTATTGGAGGAACCCTTTGCAACTAAAGTTCAAACCATGCCCTGCTCCTGGGAAACCTTTGAATTTGCATTCTCAAACGCTTCTCACTCCGTTGGCTGAATTGCTCAACAGCGAGATATCCACAGAGCAAGCCATCAAGCAGCGCCTCATCACATCATACGATCAGCGAACCACTTCTATGATCACTGAGCAAGAAATCACAGTATTATCAAAGCTCACTGATACCGGCTCCCCATTCTTGAAGCGTTGGTACACTCTTAGGCTGCAATGGGAAATCGAAGGGTACTGCATAATGACCAACGTTGAGCAGCGCTGCGCTATCAAAATGGCAGAATACGACCCCACATATGTCGCACCAACCTCATGTCAAGTGTTAACCACTCTTCGGGGCCATCCCATAGAAGAACACATCAAAGGACACCCCTACCTCGACCGCTTGTTGACTGAGGAAGAGTTACACATTGCTAGCCGTGTCAACTCTGGTGACTTCCTAACAGATGTTCTGACATACATCACACAAGTGGGGATTAAACCCTTTGATTTGGACTGCGATGCTCACTTAGAGTACAACCCCCAATTCTATGATTGGCTCCTTCACAAGTAAATCCTATGCCACCATGCCAAATGCCCTTGCCTTTCTGATCCTAAATCTTAGGAAGGATTCTTCTCAAGCTGGAAGGGGAGGGGGAATTAGTGAAACACATAAACATATATTATGAAAAATAGGCAAAAAGTTAAAGGCTGAAAATGAAAATCTACAATGGTTCTTAATGAATTCATTCAAAAAGCATGGAGTTTCTCTTTTTCAGCAGTCAGCAAATTACTATGTGGAAAGCACTAATGAAAATTTCGGTTTATGACAGGAACGAAAAATGTCGCAGCAAGACTGAGCCCACCGGCTCCCGTTCACGGAAGAGAAGAGAACGTAGTACAACATCACCCTGGAGAGCCGCGCCTACAACCAATTAAAATTCCGAACTATTCATAACATAGAAGGATTAGTGGCCAAGGAAGAGGCAGCCAGGAGAGTCGTGGAAAGCTGCAACTTCAAGAAGTACCTGGAAAGATTCGCACAAGAACCCGACCGCACGAGCTGTGTGGAATTTCTCAGGTCCTACGACCCCGACAATGAATGCGGCACCGTCACAGTGGGAAGGGGACAGAATGCCAAGCAAGTATTGGTTCGCCTAACCCCAGCCTTGGTGGAGAAGGCACTGGGACTAGAACCAAAAGTGGAAAAGAAGCAGAAGAGGGATGTGTACACCATGCTGGGGATGAGAAAGGAGGACATGCTGACAAACAACGGCATTAGCATCCAAGACATCCCCGATGTAGAGACCAGGTTGCAGGCAAAACTCATACATGTGCTCTTTTCCAGCCAGCGCTACAACGCGTTGATGCACTGGATTAGTGTGTCGATAGTGGAGAATGTGGCGGCCCATACCCTGCATGAAGTCGACTGGAATGGCTATGTGCGCAAAACCATCAACCAGGCAGTTAGAGTGCTAGCCTTAGAAAGCATGCCCGCAGGAGGAGAATCCCCAACGTCTAAGGCCGCAGAAAGAAAGAAGGCCTCCTCCAAAGCCTCGTTCATCACCTATGCGAGCATCTTAACGGCACTCATCCAGGAGGCCGTGAAAGAGACATAGGAGGCAGAAGAGGGGGAGGGGGAAACACCTAACAGGTCACCCCCTCACCAACACCAAGAGAGGTCCATTGATAGGACTGAGACCGAGGAAAAAGGGGAAGAATAGAAAAGCAAAAAGCAGGTCAAGGAGACCAAGAAAAAGGTAGCGCAAAAGAAAAAGAAACAGGATGAAGGTCGTAGGAAGGAGAAAGCAAAAAGACAATCCCTCAGGGAGGCTGAGGAGAGAGAAAGGAAGAGGAAGCAGGAAGAAGAAGAAACAATAGAGCAAGCCAGGTGAGCTAAAAAGGTGTCAAAGCAAGAGGCTGAAAGGAGAAGAAGAGAAGAGCAGGAGGAAAAAGAGAAACTAGAGAAAGAATACAAAAAGACCGAAAAGGAAAGGAAAAGAAGAGTTGCGGAGGAGGAAGAGGAGTTAAGAAGAGAGGAAGAGGAGGACTTGGTTGAGGCTACATGCCGGTCCATCGAGCAGGAATGCAGCGCGGATGATCCAAAAGCCTGGAACCAGCCGAGGGAAGAAGGGCCTAGCTCCAGCACGCAGGCACCAGAACTCGTGCCACCTGCAGTTCTGGAAGGAAAAGGCAAAGCATCCCTCCATCATATCCCCACCCTCATGGCACCCCCTGCTGAACCCACTACGCTCACCCCTAGCATCCCCACCAGCTTGGAAGTGTCCAACCTGGTGGCCTGGATGTAATACTTCATCAATAAAGAAATGGCCCAAGGGAAGAGCACGAAAACCACGACCACGGGGCCAAAAAGGCCAGCTGCTGTTGCAGATGCAGAATCGAGGCAGGACCAGAAGCGTCCGCGTATGGAGGCCTCAACCACCCCTACCCATGCAACAATGATGCCACCAGCTAGTTACGATAAATCCGTTCGCTGAGCTGCTCTCCCAACTAGAGAGGGTGAAGGATGAAAAAATAATGGCGGTGGGCCGAGTTGGTGAGACAGAGAAAGAGTTAGTGGTGGCCTTCCAACTGGAGAAAACCTGCATCATCGCCATGCAACAACACCAAATATTTGAACTCAAGCAAGAATTGAAAGCAAAAGAGGACAGGGAAGAAAGCTACAAATAGCGGCTTGAGGACGAGAATCAAGAACTTGTGCAAATGCAGCAGGAATACAAGCTCCTCCTGATGCAATATAAGGAATTGGAGGCAAAAACTGCCACCATTGAGCAGATGATGGAGGAACTGAATGCCAAAGAAGAGGAGAGAATACAAGAGAGGGAGCAACAAAGAAAAGAGATCGAATCCATGACTGATCAACTACACCTCGGGAGGAAAGAGCAAGACAACATGAGCAAAGAACTCAGAGCCTAGGAGTAGAAGCTCGTAACCCTAGCACAAAAGCATGGGGAGAGCATGGAAGGAATGAGCAAAAGGGCCAAGGAATGGGCCACACAGAATGAGAAACGAGTGAAGGCACTGGTGCGGCACCTTGCCTTGGTGGAGAAAGAAAAAATCTTGGCAGAAAGCAAAGCCGACGCTGCCCAAATAGCCTTCACTGCCCAACAGGCCTTTCTCAACACACTACTGGACATAACCCAACCGGAGGGAAAGGAGCCGTTGGAGGTGGTGCAGAAGAAACTGAGCATTGCACGCAGAGCCTTGCATACGGGGCTACAAATGCCACCCCAACCTGCGAAGGTTAGGCTGGGCTTAGAAGAACAACGAAAGTACTTGCTATTGGCTGGCCTAACCCCCCAGGAGGTAGATGCACTCGGCTTTGAGAAAGGGGCGCAGCTAGACGACCGGCAGGGGGAGAACACTGACATTGAATTCATCATAAGAAGAACCAGCGAAGAAATAATCCAACAACCCCCCTCGCCGCACAATCAGGGACAACAACAACTCGACCCGCCCCTGGACAGACAAGCCACGCTCAAGGAGCGGCAGAAAAAATTGGTGGAAGAAGCCAGAAGGCAACTGCAAGCCAAGCCACAGTCGTACGGCCATATGCATCCCTCCCACCATGTCTCGATGACCTCCCAACGCAATTCCACGCGGAGCTGGTGATCTAGGAACGGCAAGAAATAAAAAATGATCATTTTTCTTTCAGTTTTCATATGCCTAACAGCCTGAGAAGGGTCCTGCCGATCAAAGTAATGGAGGAGGTGATCGCGGCTGGCAGCCGACTGGGCCAAAAATGGCTGGAAGACAGGGCAAAGACCCCTACTCTGTGGGGCACGGAGGAAGCAGAGTTTTGGCAAAGACCAAGTGTTTGAGATGCCACACACTGTAAGGGGTCACAACTGCCAACCTCTCTGGAGAAGGCGAATATGCGATATTAACATGCTCGCCTGGATGGCATTTTGCAACACCCTACCCTATGAGAGGAGCGACCCCACATTCATGGCGTATCCTCGTAGGGTAGACGTGGATTTTGTCGCCACCCTCCATGGGCGGCATGACTTTCCCATCATCTACAATTCCAATGCCACCTCCTTCGAGAATGCTCTCCTTTTTTATTTAGGAAGCCTAACTGACTCCATGACACGCTTTCTCGTAGACTTCTCCTCCTGTCCCGATCCCGCCTTTATAACTACATGTAATTACCTTAGGCTTCTTAAGCTATTACTCAAGCAAGATCCGGCACTGCAGGAGAATGGCTTGCCCCCCCTCTTTTTTGATCCCAATGCTATTGATAGCTGCGCTATGGCACGCTTAATGATGAGATCTAGCCTAATCCCCTCCTTTTGCCTAGCTCTCCTAGAGGACATGAGTGACAGCCAATTTACTAGGTGTAATCACTCCTTCCTCTCCACCACCTCTCTCCACGTCCACATGAACCTGAAAGGGTACATGCAAAGCCAACAATTTTTGTGCAAATCCATCCGCCCTCCTTCCCCCCCTCATTCAGATGAAGAGGATTAGGCCTGGCTGTCATTCATTCCACTACAAAAAAAAAAAAAAAAAACTGACTGGTCAACATCATCCACTTGTAGAAGCACTTACCACCACATAAAGCATGATCACTGTACCTAGGGGTTCTTAAGTTAGGCGTGTCCGGTGGCTTCGGTCGGTCGGCTCCACTCCCAACCCCCTAGCTCTTTTGCTCCCCCACTTCACGCTTAGGGCACATCAAGGGTAGGACATGCCTAGGGAGGTAACCCTCATCTATGGTTAGACCTATCACCCTAAGTCACTTACACCGCACCCCCCCTTGGCACAAATGGGGTCCTCAAGTGTGGGACATTGCCCAGGCTCGCCTGCGGTTAGACCCACCTCCCCATTCCAGTAGCACGAGCACAATGCACTAACACGCTGAGGTAAGCACTCCCCTTAGGAACAACACTGCACCTTCTCCTTCCACATATTAAAGAGCAACAAACCATCAACTTCAGAGGCCCCGCCAACCACGCAATGCCCGTTTGGCTCCTCCAAAAAACAATGTCATAGCTCCTACAAGCACCTAAGTCTCCAAGTGGCCCTCACCATTGCACCACTTGGCCAATTGCCTGCCAACCTACAATAACACAGAAGTGCCATGGGACTGGCACTTGTCTCGAAGGGGGGTAATGTTAACCCCAAATCGAGATGGCCCCAGGTCGAGATGTGAAAAAATGAAGAAAAAAAAAGCAAAAAAAAAACATGGAAAAAGAGCAAAGACACGCAAACGACCTCCAAAACCAAGCCAGGGCAAAAAGCACAATTTTAAATGAAGGGTGCCTCAAAAAACTCGGAAAACTCTTGTAAAAGAGTGTCAGGCTCCCTCATGTGCCAATTGTAAAATACTAGACGGGTGTAGGCTAGAGGCATAAGGATAGAAGAGGGACATGGAAAAAAAAGACCTTGCCACAAGGGCCGGTCATGTAAAAAAGGGATGGGTGCCCATGGGATTTTAGGGTTTGTATACATAAAGTTCAAAAAGTGAATGAGAGATCATTCTTTGGGTGTGTGGCAAAAAGAGTCTTCTTCTTCTTCTCTCCCCCTCACCTTCTTGCTTGTGTGTGCTCTTGAGAGAGGGAGTGTGAGAGTGTGAGTGTGTGAGAGTGAGGGATCAAAAGGGTGAAGCTCTTCACCATCTCCTCTCCTCTTCTTCTCTTCTCTTCTCTTTTCTTGCGCGCGCGGCTATGGAGGATGGAGCTTGGAGGTGGAGGAGGCTTGAGGATGCTTGAGCTCGCATCTAGGATCGTGGAGCTACCGGTGTGTGTGAGAGAGGAGGCAAGTTGTATTGGCATCAAGGTAAGCTCACTACACTCATAGGATTGACGGTGCGTCGGCTAGGTGAGAGATAGCCATTAGAGCTCGCTTGGAACACTTGAAACAATAAGCGGTCCGTGGGTCTTGGCGATTGAGCGAAAGCTCCCACAAAATGCCTCGAGACCAAGATGAATGAGTTGATGGAATTGCATATGAGTTTATCCACATGTGTTGATCATGCACTTGCCATTTACTCTACAGAGTTGCATGAACAAGCTAAAGATTTGTACGGTGTTGTGTGCGAGACAAAGCACACCCAGAGTTTTCTTTGAGTGGTTTGGGTGGTGAAGTGAGGGAACTTTCGGAAATTGTCTCTAAGAATACTGTTAGATTCTCTAATTGTATGGTCTAATTGTAATGTTTGAATATTCACCTCTCTCTCTCTCTCTCTCTCTCCAACATTTGGTTCAATTTATAGGGACTTGAATTAGATTAGAGTAATAATATGTATTTTTCTCTCTTTTAAAGAGTTTGTAAACATTGATCGCATTTATAATTCTATGTATGTGTTCGTTGCCTCTTTCTTGAGGTTTGATCTATAGAAAGACTTGTTATGTTTTGCAATCTAGAGAGAAAACTTCATTGATTTTTGCAATGTGGTACGTATCAAAGAGTAATATTCTCTGTAAAATACTTGGATATGGACATCTCTCTCTCTCTCTCTCTCTCTCTCTCTCTCTCTCTCTCTCTCTCTCTCTCTCTCCAATATTAGTTTCAATGTCTAAGAACTTGCTATGGATTTGAATAATGTGCATTCTTTCTCTTTTGAAGAGTTTAAATATTAAATACATTTTTTAAAGTATATGTTTGTTGGATAAACATGAGTGCTTGTAAGTTAAATATCATATTCCATTGCCTCTTTCTTGAGGTTTGATCTATAGAAAAACTCATTAGGAAAAAAATAAACTCACAAATGGGCCTTTTAGCCCCCCTCTTTCCTCCTTAAAACAAGGAAGAGAGGAGAGAAGAATAGTAAAATAATCCTCTTCTCTCTCCACTTTTACAATCTTGTTTTGCCTTTTTTATATTATCTACAAAGATATGCTCAGATTCCTTCTCTCTCCTCATTCAAGAAGTATTTTTCAACCAAATTTTATATTAAAAAATGAGTTAGTTACGAGAGTGTGGTGCTTAGTTTTCAATGCAAAATGATTAGTAGATATGAGATAATTGATTTTTTAATCAAGAACAAGGAAAATGAAAATTTGAAAGTTCCTTTTAAGATATTTTGGGGATTTTTTATATTTTAGCTTTTGGTCAAAAGACAAACCAATTGGTCAAATTTTGTGTTTTTTGGAAATATTTTTGGAGGTAAAATAGAAATGTCTAAACTACAAAAAGTATTGGACATCCCTACCCTCTTAGCTATTTTTTCCCATATCTATACTTTCTCATGGCTCTATTGTTACCTCTTCTCTATGTTTATGAAACCTTCAGTAATAACAGAGTGAATTACGTACACTCTCCTTTCCCTTGGCACCTTTGTGTGCCTCTTTGTGCATCTTCACTCTACCTCCTGTGACAAGCAAGTAGGCTACCTATTTCTATTAATAGTAAAATGAATACATGAAAGAAGGAGTTGCATATTGAGGTAGAGATTGAATACACCCCTTTATTCAAAAGAATCCAGCATACCAGTGTCAACCCTCAGGTTTTGCAGAGTTACAGGCAAATGGGATTGAAACATGTGGACTTGTGGGTTGATGGGGGAATCTATCCAATTGAGCCCTTAAACAATAGACATCCAGCTTTCTCAGGAATCACAAATTTGCTGAAGTATATGTGTGAGGGTGAAAATGGGTTGCTCGATTACACTAGGCAGCTCAATGATCAAGCTTTCAGAGTATTTATAACTTGCCAAGCAACCATAAAAAATTGCCATGATGTGATCGATGCACATCAACTTCATATACAACAGCTCATAGGACAAGTGGTACAGTTAAATGACACTATAATTCAAGAAAACAATCAAATTATTTCAATGCCTGACACTATCCATGACATTGGTATCATTTCAACGCAGGACTACGATGGTTGGAAAAAGTTATTTCAAATTATTTCAACGTAGGACTACGATGGGCGGAAAAAGTTACATTTTGCAGTTCCTGATCGAAGTAATGGAGGAAAAACAAGGTTCACCAAAGCTAAGGTTTGGATAAGTATTAACAAATTGGCTCCCTTACTTCGCAAGATGATGTTTAACAATGAAGATAAGCAAGAATTTATAGATGCTGTGCATAGCTTCTATGAAAATATGGTAGAAGCATGTGCCAAAAGCTCTATCACACATTACATGGTGCGTACTAAGTTAATATTTTAAAATTGTATGAATGTATAAACTATTGACCATAGTTTTACTCATGTGTGATATATGTCTTTGTAGCATATCCTTAATACACATGAGCCATACTTTGCAAAAAAGGGAAGCATCGGAATTTAGTCCACACAAGGGATGGAAAATTCACATTGGATAGCGCGTGGTGCATACCAAAGAAAAATCGATCATGGTGGAGGGGTGAATGGTAGCAATCCAATGATACAATTGCTATCTTGGTGGTATAGGATTATAGTAGCGGATGAAGCTAAACTCTCGCAGAAGAGAGCAAATGAAAGTGGTGATGAATCGATTGTAGACATGATGGAATCACATTGCGTCACTAAAAGAGTGTGTTATGAAGCCTCAAGTGCCAAAGAAAACCATGCCAAGTGGCTAGAAACAAGGCTTTGACAAGGCAACAAATGGGTTTGAAGAGAGCTAAGATAGTAAGATGAACATTGTGTTCAATGTGAATGCAAATTCATAGTTTAAGAGAGAAAGAGAGAGTGTGCATCTATGTGAATAAGTCTTACACTTTAGGGTTATATAAAAGAGGGTTTCACTTTCTATCCTATTCATTGAGTTCTCACATATCTTGTGCATGAAATATGGCTAGGTCTAAGGTAGTTGCAAATAAGCTTATGCTTAGAGCCCCATATCGTGTTCAACCCCTTGGAGCATCTACTAGCTCAGGTGCACCCCCTTCTCAGCCTAACAAAGCTTTCTCAAGCCGCCCTCACAAGGGTTGTCCTTAGCATCCCCACAAGAAACGCAAGTGGAAGCCATGTACAATGGCCCTGAGAGAAATTAGGAGGTATCAACGCTCTTTTGATCTCATCATTCCAAAGGCAAGCTTCTCGAGACTTGTTCGTGAGATTGTGCAAGACCTTTACCACACAGAAAGCAAGAGGTGGTTTTTGGCACAATGTCAGGATAGACCTGATCGCTTCACAAAAGAATATCTTCATGCCCTACAGTGTGATGTAGACTCGGGGGGGTCACTATGTATAAATCCTATATATGACGTTCATTCATGGCATGTTTTATATATCCCTATGTAATATTTTTTGAGTTTTTTTATTGACCCTTCTATAACTTCTTATCATAATTTATAAATTCCTTACTCTAAATTTATTTTTTAAAGAAAATAATTTAGCAAATCCTTATGTAATAAATACAAAACACTAATTTTTATCGCAAAATTGATCACAACTAGCTCTTAAGGGTTTATAAAAGAGTTAGCTCTTTAGTGATGATGAAGCTTTGCAAAATATTTTCATGATATATAACATCCAACGATAAAATTTAGAATTTTATGAATAAAGATAGGGTTTTGAAAAAAACTCCAAATAGAGACACTAGATGTACAATGCACACATACTAGTAGGCTAGTTGCCCAACTCTATGTAGAGTGAGTCTTGTGGTGTTTTTCACAAATATTGAAATAGAAATGTAAGAATACACATCTTGACCATCCTAGTACTATCTTATGGGTCTCTTAATTGCAATATTTATCTTGGTGCTATCCTATTGTGATAGCAATGGGCTATCATTACATCTTTTGCATCTAATTCATCATAGAGTTGGCTTACCAATGTAGACTTTAAAAAAAACCTACTATTCTCAAGCTCCATTACTAGGCTCACTTCATTTGTTTCATCCAACATAGAGTCTACCGCATGTCTTATCTCAGTTTGTAGATACCTCCTCCTCCACTCCATCATCGACAAGAGCTAAAAATTCCTCGCCTGTATCAGAATCTTATAGATTTGAATTGGAATAAGCCTCAAATAAGCCTTCAGACCAAGGCTCTAGCCATCGTTTCTTATCCTCTTTACCTTTTGACTTCACTTGCAAATATTCAAAAATCTGTTGAGCACTTTGTAGTCCCATTTTCAAGGCAGTGATGATCTTCTCGTTAGTCAAAACACATTTGTAATCACCTAAATCTGCTTATGTTCTTGCTTCTTATGGGCCCATCCAAATTTCACACCATCCTCCTTGCATTCAAAATGTGAAAGCCTATTTAAGATCCCTATACTGTGCAACATGTCCATCAAGTCATAAGTATGCTCTTGCCCAACCTTGTTGAAATCCTGTGAGATGTATTGGAAGCATATTATTTGGATGAAAGTCTCTAAAATATTTTATGAGCAATACAATGAAGTGACTCGAGAGCTGCACATCTAAGAATGCCTCCTTACTAATAAAATTCATTGATAGTGTATATGAGGCATGTTTTATAATCCAAGATCTCTAGATTTGGAAGAAGAATGCCACTTTTGTTGCTAAATGGACTCTCTCCACCAAGCTCAAGTGCAGGGACAAGAAAATATCAATGTAGTCTCCAACAATTTCAAGATAAGCCTTTGTTCCTATCATGCCCCGCTCTTTTCTATGTTTTCCATTGTTTGCTAACTCTCCCAAAGACCATTGGACTTGGCTACTACATATCCTTTGTGCTACATCCCAATTTTGACAATCATCTCATCTGATATCTCCTTCCTTAAAGCATATGCTTATCAATAGAAAAAGAATCATAGACAATGGTAACATGATTCAAAGTAACCTAGACATCACCAAGAGCCAATAATCTTTATCAACCTCATAAATTGATCAACCTCATGCTTTATCAATAATATTTATCTCTTTAGTAATTTTCTTTGTTAGATCCTGCATTAGACTCCTATTAGATTATGAGTAGTTTATGTATAGTTATACATTGGGTAACACGTTGCATAGTAAGATTATGTAAACTTTCTCTTTAGATGTGAAAATAATGACACTAAATATAGTATCTTGTAGTGCCAAGCCAAATGGAATTGGGAGATGGTTACCATGTTTAGTGTAATCCATTTGGCAAAAGCCACTGTAAAGTACTCTGTAGCCATAGTGTAAAGGATATATTCTCTCTTGAATGAATGCCATTTGAAAGTTCCAAAAAGGTTTTGAACTATATACAAGGTCACGTTATATGTTAGAACTTGGTACTCCAATCAAGGATCATGTATGATTTGGACTATCATGATGGGTTATGTATTGATTTAATAATGTTCAATGGTCTTATATACAATATTTTCAAAAGTTAAACACCTTCAAAAGATAACTGAAGAGAAATAATCTCACTAATGAGCTCCCAATGAGTCTGATGAGAGAGAGATGGAAAGAGAGAGAGAGAGAGTTCCTTTAATTACGAAAAAAAAAGAGAGTTCCTTTAATGCTTGAAACACTCTCCTCATTGTAAATGAATCTACAAGTACACATACAAACCAAGTATATTAGACAATAACTAATGTTCAGATATAGGAAAAATGTGAGCTTTGTATGGGGGATAGAAAAGTACTCCTAAACACTATGATGACCCATATTAAATGTTCCGAAGGTGTGCATGTGATCACTTGTGCATCGAAAGGACGTTAACAATGGCATGCACAAACCAAGTACACTAGATGAGAATTATGGCATCTTAACTTGTGCCAAGCGCAATCATATAAACATGTATTGATCATATGAAAATAGTAGATTTACACATGCAATAAATCCTACATTGAAAGTATTAACCCTAAAAGGTATACTGATCAAACAATTTATTTAACATTACCTAAGCAAACTCTTGTAAAAGATTTTATGCCCCTATAAAATTTCACTGCTATCCAGTAGTGTAAGGCTTTTAGTTTTTTCCCCTTTACTTTCACTCAACCGTTTCACTTTGTAGGGTAGAGGGGCCAATCATATTACATGTAACTCTTTGTGGCTTGATGTTTGCACGTCAAGGAAAAGGTTGAGACAAAGCAACCATATATGCATTCATTAGTTTAAACTCTACCATCAATATAAATGTCACGTCATGTAATGGTGGATTGAATCATAGAAGAAAAAAGCCCTTGAAAGATTCAAGCATTTTATTATAATATTAGTATGGGATCAAACCCTCATTTTCTCTAATAGAGGACAACACAATAATATTTTTCCTAGAGAAACATTGATAATTGATCTTTGAACATTATGGAGTCCTTCCAAACACCAAGCAACATGTTTTGAGTGATTCATATTTGCCAATGAGAAGGTTTCTCTCTCTCTCTCTCTCTCTCTCTCTCTCTCTCTCTCTCTCTCTCTCTCTCTCTCTCTCTCTCTCTCTCTCTCTCTCTCTCTCTCTCTCTCTCTCTCTCTCTCTCTCTCTCTCTATAAACCAGGCCATGGCACCGTTCCCTAGTTTATAGAGTTTGTAATAACCCTACTTCCTTTTATTATAGAGTTTGTACACATAGGGGGTTCCATTATCATTCAACACAACTCTTATTGGGGACAATGTGGTCTCAAGCCATGTATTATGAAAAAAAAAACACCCTCTACTTGGAATCATTGCACTCATACAAAACACATTATTTGTTGGCTACTACTACGTTGAAACGCATATTTTTTGTTGCCAATGAATGCCTTATGTATTCCTTCAAAATGAGCTACTAACCTATGTTGATTTTGCTTTTGTTGACTGCTGGCTCTGGACACGCGCACTCGACCATTAATTATAGCATTGATGGCATTATTGTGGGTGGTCCTAAACTTGATACTATTGCAACTGCCTATTGGCTTTGATCATAGGCACTTACCCATTGATGATGCTCTTGATGGCATTGCTGGGGTTGATCAAAAACTTCATAATGATGATGATGGATGCTGCTAATGAAGCAAGTGACTGACGGGTGCTGTTGCAAGTCCCCCCCCGTTAGTCTCCAGGTGGCTGATGGGTGCTGTTGCGACCCCCCCATAGAATGCTCTAGCATGGAACTTCAAAACGTTATTGATGTCTTCCCACCCTACTTTAGCGTAGCATATTTGATTTTCTTGGCGAGTCAAAGGAGAGGGATAGGGTGTGTACCCATTGCCATGTGTTCAAGAAACAATGATCTACATGCCCGTTGCCATGGAAGCCAACATCAACAATTTTTGAGGTGGGAAATCTAGAGTTATCTCAAGTGTTGCCGTCACATTGATGTCACTAGTCACTCGCATTCATTAACACCAACAGCGGCATGAACAAGCCTATCAGCTTGTGGCCAGCGTGTGTACCAATCAGACATCGATCCGACAGTGCTAGTTAGCAGCTTGTGGGTGGTGGTTATGTACCAGTCAAAGACATCGATCATACATCAATCCGACAGTGCCAAATTTGGGTCAATGATGATGATTCGAGTGTTTCTACTCATCATTGGGCCTCAATTCATCTTGTTTGTGCACCCCCCCCTTCAGCTCTTTCTCCAGGAGAAGCAAATCTGACACTTTAGCAAGATCACCTAATGTAGCAAGCACACACATTGCTCCACTACGCGTTTGGCCAAATAAGTAAAGAAGCTTTGACCGCTTGATTAGCACCACTAGGTGTCACAGGTGTCACTCAAAAAGGTCCAAACTTGGTCAAAGCTCGAATTTTCATGATTATTTCTTACCCTTGTGGTGAGCACTTATTATGGAAGACCACCAAGTCTGCAACAAGGTTGCCAATGTACTCCTTCAAAGTTGAATCCTTTCATCAATCCGCATGTCAAGCTCCTTGCCTTGATGCAAATTTATCTATTTACAATATGTCCTAAATGAAAAAGTCAAATCAAACAATATATTTAGCAACTAATCTAGAGTTATCAGAAAGTGACGAAACTTGACGGTATGCCTGAAGTCTAGCGGGCTGGTGGGCCCGTGGGCATGGCAGCTATAGCAAGCATCATTGTTTGCCAAGATTTCACAGGTGGACTCCTGGGGGACCCGACGCACCCTACCATCAAGTTTCGTCACAAAAAAAAATATGGTAGTTAGAAATCTCACCTTCTCCGGATCATATTGTATCTTCATTTCCTTGTGTGCCAGCAAGGCGCCTCTTTAGGCAAAAGGATCTACAAACTCCTTGGTAGGAAGCTGGGGCCTTGGTCCGAACAAATCATGTTGTAGTGCTTCAAATTCAACATCCAACAGAAGGTAATCTTCTTCCACCGAGATAATATGCTCCTGCGTTGTTATGATGGCACTCACTGTATTTAAGCTTGTGCCATCATATCTTCCAATCTTAGCCATCGTTGGGTGCACATCCATGTAATCATAATCGATCAGGTCTTCCATCAATCTCTAACTAGGATGGAAAAAAACTATTTTTCCTTTATTTTCAAGTATTGCAACACATCTTATAGAAGCAAGTATTGTACACCATCAACTTCAATGGGCGTCAAGGAGCCAAGGTTGGGTTTGTCGACTTGTGGCTGTTCTGAAGAAGATGGCACCATGAGAGCCAACCCTTGCTTTGTCACCACCCGATGTTCCTCTTCAATATTTATGAGCTCTTCAATCGGTTCTTCTCCCGTGTATGTGATAGCAACAACTTGTGGAGTTGTATCTTCATCGATCTCCTCCTCTAGGGGTGTATCCAATCCAAGAAGGTAAATTGCCAATGTGCAATCACACTCCACGAGATCCAAAGGTGTTGTACCTAGTGCACTGCCCATGGGAATAGTGCATAGTCTATACGAAGGATCCACATGGGCTAGACACCTATTCACCACTTTTTGGTGATTCTTCCCTACCTGAAATACCATGAGTTGTTCTAGAGGCACCCAAGTCTTGTTGGATCCCTCGATGGAGTATTTGCAGGTAGCAATGGTGCTCACAAATTCTTTCAAAACCTGAAGGGGGGATCTAGCGATGAGAGCATGCTTTCAAGGTTGAAGTTATTAGAGAAAACCTAAAATATCTCGTCACCCTGGCTGGCAAAGATAGTCTCGTGGATCCACTCATCGAAGTATGCACGAGCATCCATTGTAGCACGTAGGAGGAATGTGGAGGATATAAAGAGATGAAGAGTGAAAGTGTGAAATGAAACAATGAAACAAGAACTAAACTAGTTCTACCTTTAAAACCTTAAGTTTTAAACCATGAAGGCTATTTGCATACGATATTTAGATATGGCTTTACTTACGTCTTTGTAAAGTTTACATGCATATGTAAATGTGTTGATGTGAAAAGTGTATAACAAGTGTATGATTTTGTATAAATACCATACTTTTTAATTATTGTAAGTTTGCAAGCGATAATATTCTATTGGCCAAAAACATTCGATAATTCATAGGTGTTGGATATTACAACTTGTGGTGTTGGGATTTTTAGGGAGACTCTACAATTTCTAAGATATGTGGAGTCACACACTTTCCACTGGTAACAGTATCTTCAACTCGGCTTCGAATTTTCCTACCATCTAGTTTAAAATAAAAGCTAACAGGTGGATTCTGCATTAACATTGTAATTTCATGGCGCATCATACTCAAGGGCCAATCATCCTCCATTTGCAACACTTTGGGCTCACGGCCCTCACAAATGACAGCAACATCCATAGCTGCACTTTCACGCATGTCTTGATCAAGGCACAACCATTTACCCTTGAGCATCCTCCATCTATGATACTTGAACACTAGGCATAAAGTCTCTCGTGTGACAAAGTAACTGTAATTGTAAAGGAATGTTAGCCAATTCATCCCAAAGTAAGATAATAGTCAACTAAGAGAGAAAAATTTTACTTGAAAGTCGTGTCCATTGTTGTGACTCGACACTCCATTGTGTCAGGACTGTGAGTCATTTTTTATGTCCAAGTTTTGCCTAGAATCCTTGTTACATAATCCTCTGATGCACTTTGTATGACATACATGCTTTTGGTATGTTTCAAACCCTTACATTCCTTGAACATGTGTGCAAAAATTGCAATCGGTATGAACAAGCTTAGATGTACATTATTTGAGCTGATGCTGGGCTTCATAGAATTCAATATGTCTACTGAAATTTTTTTGCTACACATGTGCAAAATGTCGCTACTACACAATGGACATTCTATGCTATTGAGATTCGATATGTGCATAGACTCAAGGGTTCCATATTCTCGACCCCCCTTGGGCAATATGTACTTGGAGTCATAGAAAAAAAAAGGTCCTCTATGAGTTGCTTAGCTGTACGCCCCTCAAAGAGCAATCTACCGATTTTGAGGTGGTAACACTTAAAAGAACCTGTGAAACTCTCAACATTTTGCCACTCACAGCAATCTGAAAGGGTTCTGTGAATACAAGACAAGTAGTTACATAGATATCATGAAATTTCTCATTCTCAATGATTTGCAAATACTTATTGTTTGCAATGTTTCATTGAAAGGGCACAGTGGGCGCAATATGTATTTGTTTTTGGATGAATACATGTTGTACAAATGCCTCTGTTACAAGGTGAGAATCAACATTCCTTTGTTTGAGAGCTAAAATTTTACCCTTTCAGTGCTTTGATATATCTGCAATTGCATATGCTTTCACCCTAAAAGCTCCCTTCATACTTGGATGCATATGTACCCAAGACGAGCAATGATACGTATCAGTGATCCAATTCCCTTCTGCATCTTTTCTGTTACATTCTATCGAGAGAATGCTTGTTCTTCTCTCAAGTATTATAACCTATGCATTAGATGTAAAGAAGTATGTATTAGCCCGTAAATAATAAAGCATTTTAAGTCTGTCTAGTAATCAGCAATATGCCATACAAATCAACATGGCATTAATATATGTTTATACTTTTGTAAATAGACACAAACATTGACATCGAAACGCATATGGATGTGTACATCGACACAAAGTATAGATTCAATTTCAAGGCATCACTTTAATCATACCATTTACATGAAATATAATGAAAAGAATATCACAAGAATACTCAAAGAAATTTTCCAAAATAATTTTTATTATAATGAATAGGAGTCTGATTTTACTCAATACATTGTATGAAATGTGGGTATTATAGAGTATTTGTTACAAGGATAGTAGCCACATGGCATGCAAATCTTAATAGCACATTGGATTGACACTTCATATATTCTATGACTCAACACATTGTGTGTTATATGGATGATTACCAATTGGCATGGAGATCCAAATGGACACACATGACCCATAAAGCAGAGGATTTTTGAACCATCAACTTCCAGCAAATCCATATCATCCAACACAAAGAAATCACTCAGCACATCAAAATAGTCAATCGAGAATTATGTGCTTCATCTAAACCTTGTATAATATCTGCATGTACAAAAAAATACATGCATGAGTCCCTTTTAACAAAAATAATTGTATAAATCCCTTTTAACAAAAAATATCTAGATAACTGCATGAATAGAAGCATTACAAAATAGGGACAATTTACCTATAAGATGATCTGCTGAAGATAAGATTGAATCGTTGTTGATCAAAACCCATTGCAAATGATGGACATAAGAAAACATCAATCCCATCAAACATAAAAGTCACTAATCAAATGAATAAATTTTGACACCACAAAATATGGCAGATTTACTCGTAAATTGAGCTATAGAATCTTTGCTCTACCTTGCGTTAAGTGCTGCAACAACAATTGATCGTTAAGTTAGAACTAGCATCAAACATTATTGTAAAGATAGTAGAAAAGGGATAATGCAGAGAGGAAGAAAAAGAGTGTACGAGTACGCGCGAGAGAGAAAAAAATGAGCACCTATCTAAAAAAATAGGGGGGGAAATACGAGGTGAGAGAAACTCAAATTTTATGTACTATTCATTGTCACTTTTTTAAAATCCCATGCTACCCCTTTTTTAATAGAAAACCCAAGATTCGGAGGAGAAGATTTATCCTCCATGGATGTCAACATCTAGTCTTCCTATTGGACAATCCAAAAGGCCCACATCTTAAACTATATTATTTTTAAGGGCCCATTTGGGAGTTCATTTTTTTTCTAATGTATTATGTCTTGCAATCTATAGAGAAGAGTTCATTGGTTTAAGAATCCTAATGTTTTAGGTATAATGTGCATTCATGTTGAAGAGTGATGTTTGGGTTTGAGTTATAGGCTTTGGGGGATTGCATTTTGTCTTTGGATTAGATATCTAATTGTATAGAACATATAAAAATATATGATTGTGCTTTTGGATGCTATTATTCCTTGCGCATAGGAGGATTGTGCTGATTTAAATTGTTGTAGTGTTTTGGATTATGTGATTCTAGATTGATTCTACCTTTAAGTCTTTTTGAAAATGCCAATCCCAATCAAATCTCTCCTTGAAAGAATGCATGGTCTCTCTTGATGTGCAAGTTTTGTGAGAATCCAATCAATATGGGATTTTCGCATCGGACAACTAGCAAGGATTATGTGTTACGTATTCATAGGCATAGACTCAACTCTACGTGACATAGACGATGACATGTTGATAGGCTTAGGGCTCAAATGGCAAAACATGACCGGAGGGGGCACAAAGAGATGTGTTCTACTATAGTTGAGTGTCAGAACGTTTTGCAAGGAGGGGCTCTTAGCTTGATTCATGAGGGACTTCATAGTTTGATTGAGCAACAAGTTGCTATGTTGTGATGCTAAAAATCACCAAAATCTAGGAAATCCTGTGATTAATGAGTCACAAGTCAATAATGCTCCAACCTTTAGTCCTCAAAATGGAGGTTTTTGCTCAATTTTATATATTGTTGCCTGCAATGGATATTCATCCTGCAATTACAATATTGTTATTTCAAGACCCGATTGTGCATTCCATGGGGAGTCTTTTTGAGATGTGTGAGTGATGTTTGGCTAATTGTGGAGATATGAGGCTCAAGTGCAATGATCTGTTTTGTTTGGTAAACATTGTTGTCGAAATGGAAAAGTAACATTGCCACTGTTGCAACATCCACCATAGCTATTGCATGATTTGTTGCATGGTATGCATCCTCAAAGTAGAGTATTTAAAAATAATATACAAGCATATAATAGTGCTCTTGCATTTGTGTCACTTGGTGCCAATGTTGATGAGCTTTTGTCTGTTGTGGAAAATTATTATACCTTTAGAGTGCATGGCTCCATTTATCATCGTATAGGCCCTTTGATTCCTAATGTGCAATGACAGGAAAGGCCAAGATTTGCACAACTTTATGTTTATGATACAAAGCATGAGTTATCTTATCGGTTGGATGTTATGCCTAATTTATTGCCAAATTTTCTTGGGGAGCTTCAGTCTATGATGCATCAACACAATGTATATGTACAAGCTTTTAGATCCGTGGATATGCAATTGCACAACAATCACTTGCATGATTTGAGAATGACTATTTTTGGGGTTAATAGGCTAATAGACAGTACTCAGCTCCAGTGGCAACTGAGGTTGCGGCTATCATGCCAGGACAAGGCGATGAGAATACTCTTGATCATCGAGACATACATGTTTATAGTCGAGATGGATGATGTATTGCTATTTTAAACTTGCATAAGGCATATATGCCAATGCTGTAGGATCTTCGTTTTTCTCTAGGTGATGATGGTTGGCATGTAAAGGTACCTTATAGTGGTGTTAATGTTCCAATTAATATACATGGATTTTCTAATAAGTATTGTGTTACTCAGCTGCAATTTTATGCATTTCGACTACAAGTGCGTGAGGACAATGAGGTGTGCATGTTACGGGGTGGTCAATTGTTGCAACAATTTATTGTTGATGCTTACTATAGTATAGAGTAATGTAGGCTGGCTTGGTGTCATCAAAATCAATCAGTTTTATGCTCGAAGTTTATAAGAGCTTAGCAGATATGATGGAAGTGATGGATGATGGGCCAATGGGAATTATTGGTGCCTCTATTGGTAAAAGGGTAGTTTTTCCATCTTCTTTTACTGGTGAGCCAAGGCACATGTATCAATTGTATCAGGATGCCATGGCTATAGTGCAGAGTAAGGGAAAACCTGATCTCTTTATAACAATGACATGTAATCCAAAGTGGTTAGAGATAACTAATGCTTTGTTGCCTGGACACGCTACTTATTATCGTCCTGATTTGACTATTGCTCGAGTCTTTCATAAAAAACATGCTAATATGATGCGTACATTGTTGAAAAGGAATCTATTTGGGAATGTTGCATGCTATGTTAATGTGATTGAGTTTCAAAAGCGAAGGCTACCGCATTCTCATACTTTGCTAATTTTGGAGCACCCTTTTAAACCCTATGAAGCACGCCACTATGATAGATTTGTTTGTGTTGAGTTTCATGATAAAGCAAAGTTTTCAACTTTGTTTGAGACTATCTCAAAATGCAATGTCCATGGTCCTTGCGGTGCAATGAATCCCAAGAGCCCTTGTATGCACAATGGTCAATGCACTGAAAAAATCCCTCGAAGGTTTGTGAATGTAACAACTATTGATAGCTCTAGCTATCCTATTTATAGAAGCTGAGATGATGGAAAGACGGTCTTGTGCGCAGATTGGATATTGTATGCATATGTAGTGAATGTCGGAAAGTCCCTAAGAACAAAGAACTCTACAAACCTTCATAATTTCAAGTACAAAGCAAAAGCAAATTTGCATGACATGAGACAAAAGAGACAAATTGGGTGCAATCTCCCTCCATGCCTTGTGTGAGCGCTTTTTAAGGCATGTATTTATAGATTTATTTATCTTCAAACTCAAAAATAGCTCACTTTACAAATAGCATACTTCTACTTTTGCATTTGTGTTTGCCCAAATATAAAGGCATTTGGACATCCAAAAGCCAGGTTGTGCCCAAATAAAAATATCAAATAATGAAGTATTTAACTGAGTGCCTATGTGCTTACAAGATAATAAATATTTTTGTTAAGTTCTTTAATAAATAAGCGTTCTTAAATAAATATTTGCACCACGCCTTTAGTGATAAGGCACGCACCCATCAAAATAGTAATTCTTCTAGGCATTTGGAGTCACGCCATCGCCCGGTATTACCCAACACCACCGCTGCCTACTCTACACATCAACAACTGAAGCATTCATAATTGTTAGAAAATAATTAAATAAAACCCAACAAAAGTGAATACCTAGCAATCTTCAGCTACAAAATAATTAAATAGGTTGAAACTCTATCCTAACCTTAATTTAATTCGAGTGCGCACTCTAAACTCGTAAACGTCCATTAATTTAATTTGTATTTGATGAAATCACCCATTGTGGAATCACCCACGTGCACATTAAATTAATCTAACGCCCGAAAAGGATAGGCATCCTCGTCAACTTCTTACATAAGGAATCCACCTTGTGTACGAGCCCCGACGATAAATAGTTTTACGGAATCCACCGTAGTTACGAAATCCACCGTGAAATATGCATCCTGGCATCACGGTCACAATAAAGGGTAATACTATTGATAATTGATGGATTGTTTCATACAATCCTTACTTGAGTAAAAAATACAATGCACATATAAATGTTGAGGTAGGCAGTTGTTAAGTATTTGTATAAGTATATATACAGGGACATGATCGTGTAACCATTAAATTTTCTGTTGGAAACTTAGGGTCAAATGGTACGACCTTTCGTGAAGTGGATGAGATCGAGAGTTATTTAGATGCACAGTATGTTTCTACTTCAGAAGCGTGTTGGTGAATATATAACTATGTGTTGCACAATGAGAAGCCTAATATACAACGGTTGCGGATGCACTTGCCTGATGATAATTATGTGGTGTTTCAAGATACATACAATATATCAAATGTTATGCAGAATGAAGATATAAGGAAAAATACTCTTACGAAATGGTTTGCGTGCAATCGTATTCATCCAGAGGCTTGAGCTATTCACTATAAAGACTTCTCGGTGTATTAGGTGTGGAATGCACAAGAAAAGGTATGGACGAAGAGAATGTGTGGAAATACGTGTGGTCGAATATACTTTGTGCCGCCCACATCTGGTGAGCGTTATTACTTGCGAATGCTCTTGATAGTGTCTGGAGAATGTATGTCTTTTGATGATTTGTGTACGGTTGGCAACGTGGTGTACAACACCTTTAAGGAAGCTTGCATTGCAAAGGACATGTTAGAGAGTGATGATGAGTGTGCTGTGTGCTTGGAAGAAGCTGCATCTATACAAATTGGTGCCTAGTTGCATGCTTTATTTGTTGCAATTTTGGTCTTCTGTGAGCCTGCGTAGCAGCCTAGTTAGCTTTGGAATAGGTTTATGTCACGAATGGTAAAGGATATTTTGTGTCTCATTTATGTCAGTATGTTAAGGTGCTAAGGTTGTCTGGGAATATGAGGATGTCAACCATTGGTGATATAATGGATAATGAATTTATTAGTCAAGGGATAGGGGATGGAGTGGATATTACAGAGAATTGTAATAAGTTACATATTCCATCTAGCATGGTATTGAAAGGACACTCTATCGAAACCTTGGTTGATAGTGTGTACCATGAAGTGTCCACGATGAGAAACTTTGGAGCATATTTTAGCGAGTGTGCTATACTTGCAACGTGGAATACAAAGGTGGCTTCTTTGAATCATTATGCATTGCAATCTATGCTAGGAGAAGTTATACAATACATAGTGTGGATTCAATTGCAGAGATAGTGATAGCTCACTTTTATACCCTGTAGAGTATTTACATACACTAGATCTTGGAGGTGGATTTCCTCCCCATCTATTGCTGCTAAAGATGAATACACCTATTATTCTGCTTAGGAACTTAAATCCAACAAAAGGTTTGTGTAATGGTACATTGTTGATATGCAAGGCATTCAATAAAAAGGTGATAGATGCTAAGATAATAACAGGGAAAAATGTAGGGAAATGAGTTTTCATTCCTAGGATCACTTTTATTCCTAGCACCTTGCAATTTTCCTTTACTATGATGCATAGGAAATTTCATGTTTGACTGGCATTTGCTATGACGATCAATAAGTTGCAAGGCTAGACTTTGTCTGTTGTTGGTATTTACTTAAAGACACCAGTATTTACACATGGACAATTGTATGTTGCATTTTCAGGGGTGAAATCCTCATGCGGTGTGAGGGTCTTACTGGGTGTGAGGGTCTTACTGGATGTGAGGGTCTTACTGGATGAGAATGAAAGCGTTGTGAATGTCACAGCGAACATTGTGTACAAGGATGTACTTCAAAAGATGCAATAAGGTGCATTGCTTTTTTGCAGAGATGCATACAGAGATGTATTTTTTGGAGGGTGGAATGATATGCTTGCATTTTTGCAAAGATGTATCTACCGAATTTTGACGGCTTTATAGTTCCTACTTGGCATATATGTGAAATGACCTTTGTGCTATATTCGGTTGGCATATACTCAGTGGTAATTGAGTATATATTTCCTACACTGTATATAAGTGTTTACTTGACTTTTGTAGATGCCTACTCTAAGCTAGGGCTATTATCCAGCTTCTGAGTATCAGAAGGAACTGCAGTGTATCTTGTGCATAGTGACAACGCATGATATTATAAGAAGAACGCTTGCAAGGGTCATTGAGCGTTTATATGATGATGTCAATATAGAGATTTTACTTCTAGTTTTTATTGAGGTGGTGCATTGTGGGCGTATTCAGTGTTTTCGAGTGTATATGGGAGAAGCTGAGCAGGAAAAGAGGTTTTGATGATCTCACACTGATAGAATACCAAGGGGGTGGCTGATGTATGAATTTAAGGACCTCAGTTGTTTTGCGACGCTACATCAAGCTCTGACAATGCCTATCGAGTGGTTTGCAAATGTTAGGCCAGGTATTGCTATTCTAATGTTAAGTAATCTTTATCAATTGTTAGATGTGTTCGTGTTGTTGCGGGCTTTTAAAATTTTAGGTGTAAGAAAGAGCATGATGTGTTGGAAAATGGAAATTTTCCTAGTGATTCCTCAAAGAAAAGAAAGCTTCATTTTGGTTAGGCCCCATGGAAAGATTTAACATTTTTGTAGCGTTTGAATGTAGACGTATATGCGTAATTAAGAAGTGACACTTTGTGGTTTGTTGATACTTGGATTTATGGTACAAAGTTATCGGCTCTAGAGCAAGCTTTGGTTTTGGGCTTTGCTTCACCTGTGTGGATTGTTAATACTGCTTGAGAGTCTATATTTGATGCTTGGATATGCTTAAACTTTGTGGTTCATTTCAGTGTAGCAATGTTATTTCTGATTATAACATCCAAGGATCATGTAGAGCTACTTCTAACTGTTGCATATAGCAAGTATGGATGCAACTACAATATTGGTATATGATCATTGCATGTATATATGAGTCTATGTACTCCTAGATGCAAATACATGTTTGGCCTTTTGTACATGCGTGTAAGAGAGAGAGAGAGAGGGAGAGAGGGAGGGAGAGAGAGAGTGAGTGAGTGTGAATAGAGAGGGGAGAGGTGTAAAAGGGGTGAGAGATAGAGTAGATGAGAGGTATAAAAGAGGGGAGGGAGAGGTGAAAAGGAGAGAGGGAGGAAGAGATAGAGGTTACGGAGGGAGAAGAAAGATAAAAGGGAGGAGGGAGGAAATGAGGATGATAGATGTGAGAAAGAGAGATGGGTAACAAATATACGAGAAAAGAGTCGCAAATGGAGCGGGGAGATGAAGAGGGGTATGGAGAGGGAGGAAGAGGCAAAAAATAATGAGAGAGATTCGAGATAGAGAGAAGATAGTAAGCAAGCATACGGTTTCTTGCACTCAAGGATACAAAATATGTATTTCGTATATCTTTTGTTTATGGTTTGGTGCAATGTTATTTCTAATTGTAACATCCAAGGATCGTATAGAGCTACTTCCAGATATCATGCAAAGTATGTATGGGTAAAGTTTACAAGTTTTGTGCATAAAAGGCATCGCATACATATGTGAGTCTCTATACACCTAGATGCAAATACATGTCTATCCTTTTATGCATGTGTATATGAGAGAGTAGAGTAAAGTAGTTTATTATCGTCCACGAAAAGCCAAATTATAACCCATGGGACCTTTCTAGATATACAATGATTCTCCTCCCCCATGGTAGGAAAGGGTAGCTACAGTGAAAGAACAATCTATTCAGCGTGGTTCTCCCGAAAGCATAACATGCGGGTAATGAGAGCCCCTAACTTCGATATAGGAGTAGTGGTCAAAAAATGGTGAATTGGCTTCTGTTAAGGGATATCAAAGTCAACCCATATGTGTGCATATGTTGGGCATGTCATAATCATGTGCTCCTCTGATTCTACACTCTATAGTCCACACAACTTGCATAACCTCGTCTCTCTTGCATGTCCACTCCATGCACCTATCTCAATCAATAAAGTGTGTGATCGAGTTTGAAGTCGTGCAATACTCCGTCTAAATACCATTGAGAGTGGGTTGGCTATGTATGGCTGTGCTACCTGCATGTAAGATTCCCAACATAAAGGGCGCAATCACAGAGTGACATTTTGTGGTTTGTTTATACTTCAATTTGTGGTACAAGGTTATTGACGCAATCTCTAGAACAAACTTTGATTTCAAGCTTTGCTTCACCTGTGTGGGTTATTAATACTGAGAGTTTATATGTAATGCTTGGACACACTTAAACTTTGTGGCGTGATTCATGTATCTTTCATTTGTAGTTCGTTTCACCATAGCAATGTTATTTCTCATTGTAACATCCAAGGATCATCTAGAGCTACTTTTAATTGTTGTGCAAAGCAAGTATGGATACAAGTTTACAAGTTTGTTGCATGGTCATTACATGTATATATAAGTCTATGTATTCTTGGATGCAAATGCATATCTAGCCTTTTATACATGTGTGTAAAAGAGAGAGAGGGAGAGAGTGATTGAGTGAGTGTGGATATAGAGAGGGGAGATGTAAAAGGGGTGAGAGATAGAGGGGTTGCAAGTAGAGAAGCAAAGCATGTGATGTTTTTTGTGCTAAAGGTGGCAATGTTACTGTGCGATATGGAAGTGAAGCTACCATGTGATAACATTAGCATGCGATTATCGCACAATAGATAATGCTATCACAAAAACATCACATAATTCTCAGCATAGCAGCTTCACTTCCCTTGCAACCCACTTTGTGACAACAAAGCTAACGCAAAGCAGGATAGCATTCCTTGGACGCCTCACGCAAGGCACGCAAGGAACGCTAGTATATCATTATTTTGCCGATCTCTTGGTCCATTCTTTTACCTTATTCAAACAGCCAAGTAAAACAAACTTCAGAAGAGACCATTCCTTACCTTACTCGAACGGCCAAGTAAAAGAAGACTTCGTCGCATAATTCCATCTACCTTACACTCGGAAGATCACCTATTAAACATGCAAATTGCCAATGAACTGCTCCAGAAATGGATTAGAGGGGAAAGGTTTTGGACTTAGATGCATGTGTTTTCACAATGCAAATACAAGCTTTTCTGGTTCAAACTGGTCACTCGAGCTTTTTTGGTTCAAATTAGGCATCTTAAACGACAATCAAGTATTCATATATAAAACGAACCAAGAGAGCTGTAGAGAATGACGAGGCTACAAAAAACAAGCTTTGTTCAAGGCAAAAAAGAAAAATCTAGCATCTTGATTGCATGAATTTACATTAAAGCACTATGGCTTAATTACAGTTTCCGCGGCCACTTAGGCACTTGGTACATCAATCTCAATCCTTCACTGTACATTGAGGGGGTAACAGTTGGCCAGGCAGGTAGGTAATATGCACGGTGGCAAGAAGCCCCAAAAGAATTGTTATCCTCCACAAGTGAGGAGGAAGTACTACTCATCTTAATAGCTCATGAATGAATGTAGGGAGCCAATCACCTAAAGAAGAACTTCCAAATCTCTTGGCTTTCAATAGAATCCTTAACGAGATGAGCTCCCAGATAACCTACAGAGTATAAAGAAGACTGTAAGTAAGTAACAGAATAAAAACGTGCTCAGAACCACCCACAAAAAAAAAAGCAGAAGTAAACAATATCCTGACCTTCGTCTTCTACAATCGCTTTAAATTGTCGTGTTCCTCCACTGGAACCACCAAAATAATGCTTTTTGCCAGCCAAATAAACTACCCCATATGGTGCCCGGAGGCACTGCACAAAATTTCACACATCGTCTATACCATCAGCAACATTGGCAGAAATTGCAAGAAATTAACTTATTAGACATCAACAGCTAAGAAGTTGCAAAAAAGTAATGGAGAAGTATGCATAGAACTAATAATTGGTGTACCTTTTTCAGCAAATCATACAACTTAGGCAAGGATAGAAGTGAATAAACTGTGTCCGACATCAAGATAATGTCATAACCACACCCCAAATCACCATCTTCAAGCCCCTTATCACAAGCACGACTACCAGATGACCATTTCTTAACATTATTAGCTTCGTGCACTGCACTGCCAATGCCATCTGCATATCTTGAAGTCGGCAATGCATTTTCTTGATGTAATGAACTCCCCTCATCTGGCACTGTCAAAGACAACATGTTGCTCATATCACCCCAGTCTCCAGCATAAAAGTGCAGCTCAGGGTTTGATCGAGACAGTTTCCCAGTGGCCCGTCTAGCATCACTAAGACAAGCCTGACGTGAGTGAATAAGCTCTAAGTTGGATATCACATTGGGAATCGTGAGATTACTCAGAACCTCTACATTGAAATCCTGGAAGTGCACAGTTGATGCTCCCTGAAGCCACATACAGATAAAACTCAGTATAGAGTTAGCCAAATAGATTCAACATAATTACATGCAATTAGAAAACAAGCTAACCTTCAGGCAAGCAAAGATGCCAGGTAAACCATGACCGCAGCCGAGCTGTTCAAACAATCAAAAATTTTGCCTTAGAATCATGTGAAATACCATACAGCTTGCAGATCTTTAAGAATTGGCCATCTCTTTACTTGAGTTGCATGCCAGGAGAGGCACCTAGCTCTGTTAACTATTACCCTGGAGCTCTCTCCACACAAATATTTTTTAGCCCAAAATTGGAGCTTTCACTACACAATATAGATCAGTGAAAAGAAATTGCTTCTGATCTCACACAAATGGAAGAGCACATGCATTGATTATAAATCAAAAATGGGGATTGAAAAGCACCTCTAAGACCCGCTTCCCTCGAAAACAGAGACGACCATCCTGAACCTCACGGCGCAGTGTGTTGACTAACTCGATTGCACTCTTGGATAATCTTAAGCCTCCTGCATACCAAGTGCAAGCCAGTGAACGAGATAGATAAAAGGATATTCTGATGGTCGAAAGAAACTTTGAGGGTATAAACTTACCTTCATATCTACCAGCAGCAAGCTCATTTTTCATTACATCTGCAGGAGTTACTCGACCCTGTACGTTTTACTAGATTAATTAACTGAACCACATGACTCCTGTGCATGAAATCATGTTAATAAATTCAGCCAATCCTACCTTTAACAAGCTAAAACCTCCTTCCAAAACAATCGTGTCGGCAACAAAAGATTCGGACTTGGAAACCTGTCATTGAAAAAGAAGATTAACAAATCATAGATTATCAATACACAGATTGCAACGATTTTTTTCACATTAACTTAAGGCACAGGTTTGCAGTCTTAAGCTTGATCATCGAAAACTATACAGGGTAAGGAAAAAGGGAAGATTGCAGACCAGAACAGAGCTTTAGAGAAGTGAGTAGAGCAAATGCGAGTCTGAAAAAAAAAAACAAGCCATTAAAAGGAAGCTTCTAACGTGGAGAACTCACATCCGCAAGAAAGACCTCTAAGGGGTGAGGGGCAGGGAAGGTATCATCATCACCGAGTAAGGCTTCGTGCTTATCCCAGCTATGAAGGAAGCGGTAGGGCGAGAGGCAGGCGAGCAGGTAAGGACCCCTCATGGATGGCGCGTGTACTTGAAATGCACTTGAAAGCAGCTCCTCTTCTTCTTCTTCCTCTTCCTCCTCTTCCTGTCTGCACTTGAAGCTCTTCTTCTCTCCTTCTTCTGCTTCCTTGTTTCTCCGTTTCAATGCCTTTTCTTCTTCTTCCTCTTCTTCTTTTTCTTCTTCTTCTTTCTCGTTTCTGCACTTCAAAGCTCTTCTTCTTCCTTCTATCCCCACTTCAAGCGTTTCTTTTCTCCTTCTTCTTCTTCCTTCTATCTGCACTTCAAACTTTTCTTCGCTTCTTGTTCCTCCTCCCTTGTGTCGGCGTTTCAAAGCCTCTTCTTCTTCTTCTTCTTCCTTGTTTCTGCACTTCAAAGCTCGTCTTCTTCTTCCTTCTATCGGCACTGCAAAGCTTCTCCTCTGCTCTGGTTCTTCTACTTCTTCAAAGCTCTTCTGTATTCATCCTACTCCTCCTGCGCTTCCTCCTCCTTTCTTCTTCCCTTCGTGTATTCGTGTCGTTAGCACACGAAGCTCTCTTTCGTGCGCCTTCTACTTCCTTCCCATTCAGAAAAAATAATATATATCGCCACATTATTTTCTCCGCATGTTTATAAATTGCATTTTTTTTTGCATTAAATAAAGAAAAAGAATAACGTCTTCCATCAAAACGCGTTTGAAACAGTCAATATATATATATATATCCATTACTGGGCACTCCGCGCCTAGACTCACCCCGGCGCGGGTGCTGGACGCGTGGCACCCGCGCCCGCGTTCTCTTTCTTTTTTGTGGGGGAGGTTCTTTTGTTTTTAATTTCCCAAGGCTTCGAAGTTCGTAGTCCAATTTGGGTTTAATTAGGCATTTGAGCCTCAAGGGTCTGAATGTTATACCAAGTTCTATTGAGTTAATGAGTCATTCACCCAAACACTAAGCTTTACCCCAGTTTAATGACAAACCTTGTCAAATTTGAGTGTCACAAGTTTAAAAACCTAACCTCTAGAGAGCTTATCAGATGCCTATGATAAACTTACTCCAGCTTTCAGCTCCCTTGTTAGTAAGGAAACAATAGAGCTTCTTTTGCTTGATTGGAACTAGCGTTCTTTGTGTGCATGGAACGTTAGGCGACTTTGTGGCAGCTTCATTGCTCCGAAGCGGCAAGCGAAGTATTGCAAAGCAATTTCATTCAACAATCCATTTCTCATCTTTCTCTCTCCTCTTTTCCTTCTGTGTTTCTAATTTTTTTTTCACCCTTTCTTTCCCTCTTCTCTCCCCAATTCCTTATGTCTAATTCTCTCTCTTTGCCTTCTACTTTAGTTTATTTTTTCACCTCTCCTATTCTTTCTCTCTCTCTATCCTTTTTTCTCTCCCTGCTTTTCTTTTTTCTCTCTCTCCCCTTTTTATTCTCTTCCCTCTCTCCTCTCTTTTCCTTCTCTCTATCTCTGCTCTTTTTTTCTTCTTCTCTCTCTTTTCATTCTCTTTTTACACTTTTTATTCTCTCTCTCTCTTTTAAATTTTATCTTTCCTCTCTCTATTATTCTCTCTCTTTGTCTATGTTCTCTCTTATTCTTCTCTCTCTTTCTTTCTCCTCTATTTTTCATTCTCTTTCTTTAAATTTTATATTTTCTCTATAATTCTCTCTAAATATTCCCTCTCTCTCTTTCTCTCTCTCTCTCTCTCTCTCTCTCTCTCTCACTTTCTTTCCCCCCCTTAGTTTATATAATTATCTCATTATGTTCATATTCTCTCTCTTCTTTTCCTCTCTCTCTCTCTCTCTTTTCTTCTCCTCCCCTTTCTCTTAATTTTCTTTTTTTTCTTCTCTCCATCTCCCTCTTTTACATTTTATATTTTCTCTCTCACTTTTCCCCTCTCTCCTCTCTCCATTTCCCCCTCTCACAAAAAATATTTAAATTTAAAAAATACTTTCCTATTTTCCCCCATCTCTTTTCCTCTTTCTTCGTCTTCTTCTCTCTTTCTCTCTCTCCCCGCTTTTCTTCTCTCTTCCCCCTCTCTCCTCTCTTTTCCTTCCCTTGCCCTCTCCTCTTTTTTCATTTTTTCTCTTCTTCTTCTTCTTCTTTTCTCTCTCTCCCCTCACTTTTCTACTATTTGTCTCTCTCCTCCTCTTTTCCTTTTTTATTTTCCCCCCTCTCTCTCTCTCCCCTTATTTTTTCTTTTTCTCTCTCTTTCTCTTTCAAGTTTTTTTCTCGCTCTATTTTCTCTCTATATTCTCTCTCTCTCTATTTTTTCTCTCTTTTAAATTACATATTTCATATTTGTCTCTCTCTTTGAGCAAAAAACTATGTTTAAAAATGTTTACTTTAAAAAAGACTATTCTCTTTTCTCTTTCCCTCTCTCTCTCTCTGTTCGTCTTTTTTTCTTTCTTATTCTTTTTATCATTCTTCTTCTTCTTCTTCTTCTTTTGAAAGTGTGTGAAAAACTATGCCCAAAAAATACTTAATTAAAAAGTATATTAAATCTAATTTTAAGAGAGAGAGAGAGAGAAAACCTAGGCCCTACACATAAGAGAGAGAGAGGGGGGAAAGGGAGGAAGAAAAAGGTTTAATTTAAAAAAAAACTATTCTCTTTCCTCTTTTCCCCCCTTCGTCTTTTTCTTTTTCTTTTATCCTTCTTCTTCTTCTCTCTCTCTCTCTCCTTTAAATTAAAAAAAGCTTTTTAAAATGTTTAATTAAAAAAAGTTTAACCTAATTGAGAGAGAGAGAGAGAGAGAGAGAGGTCCTACATATGAGAGTGAGAGAGAGGGGAGAGGGGGGAGGAATTTAATTAAAAAGGGAAGGGGGAAAAGAAAGAGAGAGATTATACATGAGAGAGGGGAGGGGGTTTTAATGTGTGTGTGTGTGTGTGTGTGTGTGTGTGAAAGCTTAGGCCCTACAATGAGAGAGAGAAGGGGGGGAGGGAGGGGCTTTTAATTAAAAAGGGGAGGGGGAAGAGAAAATGAGAGATTACACTTGAGAAAAAGGGGAGGGTTAGGGGTTTTAATTTTAAAAGGGAGGTTTGGAAAAGGTTCTAGGTTCAGGAGGGCCTCTAGAGGTTTAGGGCTTTCCGAACCTACAACCAAAATAATATAGTAGTAAGATGACTCTTTTGAAAATAGGGCTTTGTTGAACTACAAGGAGATTTAGAATTGTAGGTCTCTAAGTTGCCCTCTTAATTTGAGTGCTACATTGAAGCAACGATTTGAGACTCTTGATGACTAAATTTAGGGGAAAACTTGAAAAGAGGAGTGGTCTACATGTTTAGCTAGCAAATTTTGGCTAAAAATCAATGCTCACACTCGTAATGATCTTTATTGCAATGGTCTTTTCCTTCTCAGTGAAAGTTGGAGTAGCTATTTAGACCATTTTTATGGTCTTTTGGGGCCCAAATAAGACTATATATAAAATGAGGGCTAAAAAAACTTAAGCTAGAATCAGGCTCTTGAAAATTGGAGAGAAATCCATGGCTTTTCAATACTTGGAAGGTAAAGTTTACATGTCCCTTATTGTATCTCAACATAAATTCAATAGTGGTGGACTCGTGACCATGTGGAAGGAGTAATACACAGCAATGAGTTGGCTGAAGAGAAGAAGAAGAAGCAAATGAAGGCCAATCCCTCTTGCACAGAGAGAGAGAGAGAGAGAGAGAGAGAGAGAGAGAGAGAGAGAGAGAGAGAGAGAGAGTGTGTGTGTGTGTGTGTGTGTCAAATTTGCTCCTAAGAATGAATTCAACAATTAACATTAGGCTTGTGAGTTACAATTATATGGTAGATCACTTGGGAGCTTCAGGAGTGGGATACAATGCTCATGTAGTCGCACTATGGTTCCATGTTCAAGTGGATTGCATACAATTATGAGAGGTGGAGTTACTACTCAAGGATATTATTGCCTTAAAGTACCTTCATTTAGGTTAACATGTACTTATCTAGGTTTTTGATGTGCAATCAAAGATTTTTATAGGCACTTTCCTTTTATCTATACCCTTTGAATGTCATGCACTCACTTGTGTATTGTAGCCATCTTAATACTCCAACCATTGATTTGTTGAACATTTCAATCAATGTTTATTATGTTTGATACAGTGAATGATTGCAATGTAGGTTTTCTTGTGACATGAAATTCAAGTAATACATAGCATGTTTTGGCAACTCTTTGTAAGTATCAACTAAGACTTGGACTTGCTCACTAGTCCATACAACTTAACTCTATCAATTGCAACTGCTATAAACTACCCTTGACACACATTTAGTCTTGCATATGCACATTTGTAATATGTATTTGGTGTAACTTCAAAGCTAGCAAGCTTTGCTAAGTCTATTAAACCCATGACATGTGCAAGTTGATATGATCAGGTAAACTTGCATGTGGTTAGGGCAAGGCTAGTCAATAAGGCATTTTGGTATAGTGGGCCCAAGACTTATGTGGGTCGAGGAAGTACCCTTAAAAATGAGGGTGCTCCCTTTAGTAAAGGTGATGTGGCCATGAGTGAGTGTGGACTTTTGGCTCACACACATGTGCATCCACACACACACACACACACACACACACACACACACACACACACACACACACACACACACACACACGCATGCGCGCATGCGCACACACACACACACACACTCTCTCTCTCTCTCTCTCATGGCTTTCTCTCACATGACACTAGGGTTGATAGTGGACACATTGTGGTGCCCCTACATCTTACAACTTGCATGACACTAGTCATAAGCTTGTAGAAGTTGATGGATTTGCACATGTTGCCACTCCTATGCACAATTTTAGAAACCTACTCTCTAGACTTTAGCTTCCTAAAGTTGGCAACAAATTCACTTTTGACTTCAAAAGACCATTCAACCAAAGTCTTTTGAATTAGTCACTTCCTATACAATAAGTTTTTTCTATAATTCCATATGATTGTGACAAGAATTTCTTAGATAATGTTCCAATAATTAGTTGTTCATACAAATGTGCTTTATCACTAGAAATCATTACCCTAAAGTAGACCAACTCACTTAATATTTCTTGAGAGAGAAAATAATCACGTTTGTAATAGCTTTATGCATTAAGCCATCATTAATTCTTGGATCAATATAAGAATGTGTTTAGGTTATCTTTTTGCACATAAATTGCTTAGGTAGGATTAATTGCATGCAAGACTTGGCCTTAAGTTGGGATGTTGAGTAGCACAAAAAGAGCTTTTATATAAGGAGACAAAATGAAAGTTGCTAACGTTAAGACTCAAAATCTTAGTGCTTTCGTGCACCCATATTACTTAACTTGGTTTTTATAGGTTTAGACGATGCTATACGCACATTTATAATAGGTCAAAAAGTCAATGTTCATAAAGGCTAGGTTAGATGCAGTTGATGAAAGTTCAACCTCACGTTTACAATTCATTACCAACATATTAAGTCCAAAGTTATGAATCAACTCTAGAAGCCATGAATATTTAAGATTCATATCTATACAACACATAAAATCAACTTTATCATGAGTAGTTTTCAATAAAACACTTTAGATAATAAAAAATTATGGTTGGTAGGAGCAAATGTTGTGTGCATTACTATTTTGATCAAAGGAAATGAAGTTGATAAAAATGTAGACTTGTTCCATAAAGGTACATACTAGAAAATGGTTGGTAATACGTATGTGGATGTTTCCCCTTCTTTAGAAAGTGTTACCATGAGATGTCACATTTCTTTCCAAAAGGTTGATTTTCATGTCTACAAAAGAAGATTCAAAAGTGGCTAGACCAAGTTCGATGCACATTAAGTCATCGAGTTGGTCAAGGGTGCATCACCGTGCATGTTTGATGTTTGGAGTTGCTTAAGGCATGCTTGATTCTACAATTTGGAAACTAAGGACTATGTTAGTCTTCATGAAGATACATGAGTCCCTCTACTTTTGAGGGTGTTGACTCTTTTTTTATCAATGGTTAGTTTAGTTTTTCAAGGGAGCGTGCTCTTCTTTAACTAGGGTTCTTTAGGTCCCCAACTCTTTCACCTTTCAAGTTATGGTAATAATTTACTCAACAATATGATTCACATTCCTCAATAACTATCAAATTCGTCAAGATGATGCAATTCAACACCAATACATGTTCAAAAGCTAATCCTTTTAGTTTTTGCATGAAGATGTGATACCAATTTAACATAACAATCAATTTATATAGGCAATGTGTGGCCCTTTCACGCAAACATAAATTTGCCATGTATGTCATTTGCTTGCCCGACAATCCAAGCATAGTGCTTGAAAGGATTCTTGTTGTACATAAAGTAGGAATATGAGAGAAAAGTCAATGGATGTTTACTGCTTACCTAGTATTCCATTAGCCATATTTCAAATTCAAATAATCATAGGTGGCTAGAATGCCTTATGTTTGCATTATTCTTAACCTACCAAGACAAAGTGACATTTTTTGTGAATGAATAGTACACATGTTACCTTGAAAAGATCGCTACCCAAACCTTAATGTTGATTAGGGAATATCCAAAATGATATTCATCTCACTGATCATAGTCCATATATTTGCTTATTTTTTGTTGACCCTTTGAGATTAAGGTTGAAAAGATTGCTCTACCAAATACCAAATGTTGAGTAAGGTGTTAGCGCCCAATTTACATGTTGAGCAAGACTTTAGTGTTGTTTTAGTTACCAAGAGAACAAATAAGACTATAGTGTTGTTTTTATTACCAAAGAGAACAACTTGGGGATTTCAAACGACATCCCAATAAGCCAAAATGATATGCACTACAAGAAACAAAACAAGCTTTAGTGCACATGATATTTGCTTTTGATTGGTCTCAGTGGGCTTATTTATTAACACATCCAAGAAATACAAGTTACAAGTAAGGAGAATATTATTGCTATCGGGTGAAAGTAGTTAGCATAGTGATTAAACACCATACATTATATTGAGATCATGCTTAAGGACTTTAATCCCATGAAGAAGTTAAGAGTTGGAATAATAGGCATTGATATTAGATAAAGTACATGTTGTAGATGGATTATTGAAGTCTTGTAGAAAATTAAAATACTTGATTTTCCATTTGATAGATATCAAATTCCATTGTGATTAGATTGTGATGATAATAGTCTGCATCTTAAAATGCTAATCATTCACAAAAGAGGGAAACAACAATACAATTGAGGTCATCTCGCTCACTAATTTTGATGACTCTCTACCCAAATATTAGGCAAATATCCACTTGTCTACCTATATTCTACTTAATAATAAAGTCATAAATGTTGTATCTAGATAATTTGCACTTGAGATGTTGCTCATGAATTTGAGAAAGAGCTCATTGAAGACTATCAAAGTGATACTAGTGTGGACTTTTAGTCATTATAGATTGAGAACTTTGAAACTTTTTGTTAGTATGAAAATAATGTAGGTATTTGGATGTTTGCATATTTGAGATTAATGACTCATTGCTTGAGTCTTAAGGAATGGATTTGTTCCTTCTTTACAATCCAATTCATACATTGGAAATTAATTAAAACAATGGTTCTAGATTCTATCCAACAAGCATTGGCTTGGTTGCGAGAGTGAACAATGAGTTAGAAGAAGCCACTGGTTAAATCCTCAATAGTACCACATAGTTTCCCTTCCCTATAGAGAGAAATATTTAATCTTACATAAATTGGTGTAAAACTAGAAAACATTTATCCTTGCAAATGTTGTGAAAATTAGCATATGGAAGGAAACTCAAATATGTGCATCCATCACTTCTACTAGACTTTGGACCCATGGCTAATGAATGTAAATCACTCTTTTGAATTTTAAAAGACAATGTATATGCCAACCACATTGTACAAAAATTTCAAACTCCATTATGTCCCAAGTGTTTAATCTAATTTAAAAATGCCAACACAGTTGGTATATTCAAGAGGTTCTCATGCACTTTTAAATAGTTTTTTAGCTCAAATATTTGGGATGGTGTCATAATGTGTCCTTTACGCACCTATTAATGTACATCATACTTGTTGGTGGGGATGTGTTGTAAATATGAACAAACATACATTTAAAAACCATAAGGCTAAGTCATATTAATAAGCCAAATGTCCACAATTTACATTATATTCAACCACATGCTCACCACATGGTGTGTTACCATATTTGAGTAGTTGTGTGAACATATTTAGGATTGGTGATGCACTTTTTCACTCACTAAAGGTTTATTTCCCCTAGCCTTTTACAAATTCTCATTTGTTTTAGGCTAAACTTAGTCTTGCAAACCTTATACGTTGATACTCCTCACTCAATGCACTTTGAATTATGTACTCTCAACTTCTTCTTCTCCGAGCTATGTGTACATTGCTGCAATCCTAAATCTAGCATTTGATATCAAAGCCAGCTTTGACCTCTTCAATAGAGTTGCCAACACCCCTTGATTCATCTCCTCTGATTGAGACAATATTTGATTGGCATTTGCATGTCAATTAATACTATATGATATCGTGTAGGGCCCGATTTCATGAGCTTTTTGATTCTGGTTCATTCACGCTTTATCTATATGATTTTGAATTCTACACATGCTATTTCATCCTCTTGTGCAAAATCTTTTATAATATTCCTTTATGAAGGCCTTTTATAGTCTACTTTGTGCTGTGCAAATTTGCTCTATGCATGCAACTTTTGCATCAAGTTTAATCAATGGCCATGGCTAGCAACAATGTTGTGTTTTGTATGTTGATTGTTGAGGACAAGTTGGATGGAAGCAAGTGTCCAATCTTATATGATGTATCACATATTGGTTACAAAAGGGTTAGGGAGCATTGTGCAAGGAATTCAATGTACATTTTGGTGTGGTATGAAAGTTGTAATTGTAGTAGAAATAGTTGCTATCAAGGATGTAACACAAGAAAGTGGGTACAAAATGAATGGTACCCTTATACTTTGTTATCTTCACTTATATATGATTGTCAAGTGTGTATGTATACAAAGGGTGCCCATTTAGCTATAGGCCATTAGCCTTTATCCCAACAACTTCTCACTTAAAGGCCAATGAGCTATTATGAGACTATAAGAAGAAAGTGAAGATACTATCCAATACCCATTTGTACTCTATAATGTGTAAAGTGCTCAAAAAGTTAAACTCTTTGTGATAAAATTTGCAAGGTTATCATTCATATGGATCTTGAAAAGATCAATGCACTTTTCCTCAAGCACCTCCTTGATGATGTGATATTTCACCTCAATGTGCTTTGTCTTGACAAACATATACTCTATTTGCCTTAGAAGGAATACTCAATGGCATTATGACTACCATAGTGCAATGTAGACACACCTCTTGTAATACCAAGTCACCCAATAGACGAGTAAGCTATATAGCTTCCTTGTAGACCTCAATGGTTGTAATATAGTCTGCTTCAATGGTAGATAAAGTCATATATGGTTGCAATCAAGAGATCCAAGAGATAGCACCACATGTGAAAGTGAAGACAAATCCTATAGGAGACCTCATAGAATGTACATTCCTTGCAAAAATAGCATCTACGTATCCAAGAATTGATGTATCCTTTCTTTTGAAGCATATGCACATAGAACTAGTACCATTTAAGTATCTCACAATACTCCACACTACCTCTCAATGCTTCTTGCTAGGGTTTGCCATATAGTTCCTAAACCCTCTCACTGCATAGGCAATGTCTAGACATGTAACAACCATGACATACATCAAGCCACCAATTATAGATGCACATAAGACCTTAGCCATTTTAGCCTTCTACTCATTTGACTAAGTTTAGGCCTATTCTCCTAGCTAAGTTTTAAATATGGAGGCAATGGAACTCTAATAGCCTTTCTCTATTGAAACACTCCAATATCTTCCCAGTGTATTCCTTCTAAGGCAAATAGAGTATATGTTTGTCTTCATCTCATATAATATGTGTATGCCAAGAATGTGACTAGCATTCCCCAAATCCATCATGTCAAAGGTTTCATGTAACCTTTTCTTGAAGGCATCCATATCCATGACTAACTTCCCAACAATCAACAAGTTATCCACATAAAGAATCAAGATCATAAGGCTACTATCCTTAGTTAACAATCATTCTCACTCCTAGTGTATCCTTAAGACCGCATAGAGGCATCAAACTTATGATATCATTCCTTGGGAGCTTATTTTAAACCATATAAGCTCTTATGCATCTTACATACCAACTACTTCTTTCCTTCCACATTAAACCTCTCAAACTACTATATGTAAATATCATCATGCAAAGTTCCATGGCAAAAAAGTGGTCTTTACATCGTGAATCAACTCCATATCATCTCTAGCAACCAAAGTATTGTATAAAGGGTAGCTATCTTAACTACTAGTGAGAAGAGGAGCCTTTAGCTATCCCACCTGCCTATCTTGTATGACGTGATATTGTCCACCAACCCATGGCATTTACACCTTGGCATTAGCAAGTTGTCCAATCCCTACATAATGTAGAATAGGTCATGCAATTTGCTCATTTGTTCGTTGCTCATCCTCCTAAAACACTATAAGGATCTTAGCTATTTTAACGGGCTACATTTATCCTCATTGAAAATGACACCATGTTTGGCTATGTACTACCTTCTTTGATTCAAGATCCCATAAGACATAGCCCATTTCACCTAATTCTCGGTGGCTAATAAAAATACATTTATTGACTTTAGGATTAAGCTTACTTTGCTTGTCCCTAGGTCAATGCATAAATGCCTCATAGCCAAAAACATGCAAGTGATCATAACTAGGTTTCTTGCCAAGCTATAATTCCTTTGGTATCTTGCTATCTAATGGCTTACTAGGAGACCTATTGATCAAATGCACTATTGTCTTTACAACTTCAACCTAAAATCCATTAATGAGACTAGTATTAAAGAGTATACTATAGACCATTTCCTAAATGGTCTTGTTCATATTCTCAGTCACGAGCAAGATTCTTAGGAATTATCAACTCTCTCTTAATGCTAGGAGTTGCACAAAAGCTTGTAAAGGTATGAAAGTGTATTCAGCACATATGCTTCTTGCCTAATAGATTCTCTACAAGTACCAATAACTTTTGAAATGCATCCAATACATTACTCTTATTATGAAAATGATAAGGCATTTCAACCCTCATAATCATTGCAAATTTAGCATAAAATAGAGTGGGAAATCGTTCAAGTTGATAAATCCATCAAAATATGTGTGCATTTTGATGCCTAGAGTAATCTAGAAGTCTTCAAGTGTGAACTAGTTGTTGTTGAGTAATGTTTTAACCTTACAAAAAGGTTTCTATGATAAAATAGATGCACTATAGCTTCAAGAACATTAAAAACATGTGAACATGATATGAGGAGCCTGACTGAGCAAAATGCATCGATAGAGGCTGTTTTAGTATAAATATCCTCTTCGTGCATTTAGATCAATGTTGTAGTCCATAGACATCGTGATCTCCCACAAATCATCATGTCTCTCTCACTCTTTCCTTTTCTCTATTGTTATAGACATAAGTAGAGCCTCTACTTATGGCCCTAACTTGAGCCCTTTGCTTAAACCCTCTTCTTGTAACAAGCAAGTTCCTTACTTCCAAGAGACAAGCTATCCCCTTACTTAAGTAAGCCCCATGCTTACATACATCAAAACCATGTACCAATATCTCTTCTTGAGCATCTAAAGCCAAGTTGTTTTGCTTCAATCCTAGCCACTACTAACAGCTCAAATCAATGTCAAAATGGACTATTGTAGCCCCAAATTAAGACTCAATGGCTCAAGTACATAACTTAGATCTAGATACTGATGATGAGAATAGTACCTCTATCAATGTGTGGACAACATGTGTTAATGCCAAAGAAGAAGTTCAAATCCTCAACCTTTGTGACAAAGCTTTACTCCTCCGATCCTTGCTCTAAGAAATATTGAATGTTGCTCTAATATTGGTTGAGAGGGAAGCAATGATGGGATGTGACTTAGAAGTTGTGGAGTGCAAGAGCATTAAGAGAGTATGTTTAAAGAGTGAGATCACACGAGAACCATGAGTAAATACCTAGTCACACTAATTGGGGTATAAAAGGTATAAGAGATCTAGTTTACTACATCCATGAATTATCAAGAACTAACTCTTCATTGTCCATCTAGCTTCCATGGCTTTCTTTCTCTCTTTCTCTCTATTCCTATCTTTCTCTCTCTTCTACTAGTCTCTCTCTCTCTCTCTCTCTCTCATGTTCTCTCTCTTCTCTATTGTAGTCTTCTTCATTCTCTCATGTGGGAGATTTCACTCGACTTCCAAGACCCATGGACTACTTATTTCTCAAGCGTTTCAAGCCGAATGCTAATGGCTACCTCTCACATAGCCGTGCACGCTCTCAAGCCTATGGGTGCAGTGAGCTTATCTCAATGCCCGATTGAGTACCCCCTCTCTTAAGCACACTGGTAGCTCCATGACCGGAGATAATGTAAGCTCAAGCAAGCTCAATCCTCCACCTTCAAGGTCCATGCTCCATAGTTGCGTGTGCGAGACAAGAGAAGAGAAGAAGGGAGGAGAATATGGAGAGCTTCTCCACCACGGTCCCTCACCCTCACACACTCACTCCCTAACACTCTCACACTCCCTCTCTCAAGTACAAGAATAAGCAAAGCATCATGGAGGAGGAGGAGGAGGAGGAGGAGGAGAAGAAAAAGAAGAAGAAGAAGAAGAAGAAGAAGAAGAAGATCACTTTTGCAACACACCAAGAATGAGCTTCTCTATTCACTTTTTGGCTTTTATACATGTCCTCATCCCTTTTGGGCACCCATCCCCTTCTTGACATGAGAGGCCATCTTGACACTGTCCTCTTTTCCTATTCCCTTCTATTTACATTATGCCTTCAACTATACCTATATACTCTTTACAACTTGCACAAGAGGGAGCTTTGTGCTCTTTTACAAAAATTTGGGACACCTTTACATTTTAAAATACGCCTTTGCCTTTGCCTCGTTTGACTTTTAAGATTGCCCTTGCATTTTTGGCCTTTCTCCTCTTATCCTTATGTCGAAGTACCTTTTTCCACTTTGCTTTGCATTTTTGAATTTTCTTGAATTTTGTTTTGCTTCCTTTTTCTCTGTCTTGCACTGGGGTTAACATTATCCCCCTCCTAGTCGAGTGCTAGTCCCATGGCACTTGCAGGACTTTGTTGATGAGGGTTAGGATGATTGAAGGGTGGTTAATCGAGTTAATGATGGGGCCTTTGTGGAGATTGGATGTGGGGGAGAAGCATATCAAAATGCTTGAGGTTGTGGAGATTGAGGGTATATTGAGTGGGTGATGGGAGCCTCTAAAGTCGGTTCTTAGGTGTGGGTTATCGGATTCACTTGAAAAAGAAACGAGAGTACAATACTTGGGGTTGTGCCCACCTTACCATGCCATGCATCGTATTCTTGCCAATGGAACTAGGAGCTGGGTCGCGAACCATAGGTAAGCCTGGGGCATTGTCCCACACTTGAGGACCTAGTTCGTGTATGGGGAAAGTGCTGTGAGTGTAGCTCAGGGAGACAAGTCTCTAACCATAGGCGAGTGTGACATTCCTAGGTATGTCTTGCCCTTGATGTGCCCTAAGTGTGAAATGGGGGCAAAAGGGCTAGGGGGTTAGGAACGAAGCCGGCCGACCAAGGCCATCGGATGACGTGCCTATCTTGAGGATCCCTAGGTGTAGTGATTGTGGCACTCATCACTTGAGATGTGTTTTCCCGCTTTGTATTTGATTTTCTTTTCTTTTCTTGCTCTTGTCTTTTCTTTTTCTCTTTTCTTTCTCTTTTCTTTCTCTTTTTCTTTTTCTTGTTTACTTTCTCTTTCCCTTTTTGCCTTTTCTCTCTTTTGTTATGTTTGTTTTTTTTATAATGTGCGAGGAACTAGTCCTCGTATTCATGGTTGTGGGAGAGGAGGAGACTAGGGGCTTAAACGATTACTAAGGAAGTTCCTACCTTGCATATAGTCCTTTAGATTCATATGTACATTCAAAGGGGTTGTTAACAAAAATGGATGACTACACCTAGTGAATTGGTTGTCATTCATGTCCTGTAGTAAGGCCATGCAAAAGGATGGGAGGAGGGTGGCTCTCATCATGACCCTGGCCATAGCATATCTATCTATGCCAGCATCCAAATCAAAAAACAGGGGCAGTAGGTGGTATTCATGAGAGGTAGGAAATTTCTTAAGCAAAACTCTAAGTAGCCTAAGGTAGTTATAGGTTGTGATAAAAGAAGGATCGGGGTAGGAAGAGAATTCGCTAAACGAAATGGGAGATGGAGGGTCCTAGGTCATTTTCAGAGAATATAAGGGCTTCCTCTAGTTTAGTAGCATTTACATTGTAGATTTTAGGGAATTCATAATGACCATGGATGTCAGAGTTAAAGTCCACCCCTACCCTTCTTGGATATGGCATGTATGTTGGGTTGTTTTTCTCGTAGGGTAGGGTGTTGCAAAATGACATCCATGCATCCATGTTCCTATCCCAAATTCTCCTCCTCCATTTTGGCTCTGAATCGTACCCTTTGATGGACTTGGGCACCTCCATGACTTTGTCTTCCCAACAATCATGTGCCTCTATCCCCCACAGTGTTGGATTCTTATTTTTTTCTACGCTCCATCGATCCCCAAGTCTTATGCCCATGCTTATCACTTCCTCTACCACTTTAGGAGATAATACTTGGCTCAGTGTGGGTGGGTATCAAAAGGTGAATTCGAAGGGCTTGCACTTGTTCTCCCACTATTCCCACACTACGAGTTCCATGTTCCACTTGTGGTGGGAAAGCATTCTTCTTTTTGTAGGATGGGAGCTTCTAGAATTGCTAGGGGTTGTGCATGTACTCTTCTTTGTGCTTTTTCCAGCATCCTCTTCCTTCTTTTCATGGCCTCCACTTTTCTTCCTATAGTTGCATCCTCTAGTGGCACTTTTTACTAAGCTTCTAGTCTTGGAGAGGGTGGTTGGGGGACTTATTCCTCGTCTTGTTGCCTCACTTCAAAGCCATGCCCCACTTTAGGTGGCAGCAACCAATCTCTAATTTCTAATTGACACATTAAATGGGCTTCTATCATTCAAATTTTCATCTAATGATTCAATACTAGCCAAGTCATGTAAATGTAGTGCATTGAGTTGTAAGCCAATGGAAAATATAATGTCACATCATTTGGTTGGTTTTAATAAAATGAAAAGTGTGTATTTAACTTGTGTTTCCACTGTGAAGTTCAAACTTTTGATGGCATGATTCCTATATATGTATGCTTTGGATCTTGATTTTCTTTTATTTGGCAAAGATTTCAAAATACAAACATGACTATTTTTAATCAGTTAAAGTTTTGAGCTCTACATTGCATGTTTGACTAATATTGTGGACTCTGAAAGGCCCTAAGCCTCTAAATTTCATCTTCTGATTGTGGCCCTTTATTGAGTATAGCAATACTAGGTTTCTTTGCTCAAAGTCATGTCATTTGACATGCTTGTCAAACCAACTCTTGTGTCTCACCTTCTCATAGATGAGCACATGAGTAGCTAGGAGTCATGTCTTGGAGATACGCTCCAGCTCTACTAAGCCTTCGATCCATGCCTCTTTCCCTTCCCATCACTCTTATATTGCCACTCTCAAGCTAGGGATGAAAAACCCTATTGGCAAAATTGCTTCGATTCTAGCTTGAACGGTGTTTGCCCAACTGTCGTCTTATAGGCTCTCCTATAGGCCCATTGTGCTGCCATGAGTTTGTTATTCCAGTCACTACGCGAGGCCAAGAGTACCTTAGTCAGGACGTTCACTAGGATCTTGTTCGTGGAATCTGCCTGACCATTAGCTTGAGGGTAGTAGGGTGATGATTTCCTATAGATGATTAAGAAGGTTGAAAGTAAGTGGGCAATCACTTCATTAATGAAATGCGTGCCTTGGTCACTAACTAGTTTGATGGGGCAGTTGAATCATGAGTTCACTTGCTCCCAAAGGAACTTAACCATGGTTCTAGCATCATTCTTTCTCGTGGCTTGAACTTTGGTCCATTTTGTAAGGTAGTCCGTCACCACAATGATGTATTTGGCTTGGGAATACTATGCTGCGGGATTGATTGGCCCGAAAGCCGATGCCCCATTTTTTGAATGGTTGGCGTGCTATGACTAGAGTCATCTCCATTTTGTCTTTATGAATAGGAACCTTAGTCCTTTCACACTTGTCACAATGATTTTCAAATTTAGTAGCATTGCAGAATAGGATGGGCAACCACAGTTGAGATTGTAGCACCTTGTGAGCCGTAGTATCTCCACTGAAGTGTCCTCCAGCAACTCCACCATGTGCTTCTGTTAGCACATCATCATGCATCTCATGCTCACATACACATCTCTGTAATAGGCCATCTTGTCCTAACCTATAGAGTTGGCCGGCGATCAATTGATAGGGTTGAATATTAAGATAAGGTGCCTTAGCCTAGCCTTCTAAATAGGTCTCTCTAATAGTCCGTGCTCTAGGATCTAGACTATGTCATCAACCCAATAAGGTGTCAAGTCAACTCTAAATAAATCCTTCTCACTGGACACGCTAAAGAGGTGTGCATTAGGTAGGTAATCTATAATGCCTTATCCAACGGCCTCTCTTGTGGGTATGTGGGACATGTGATCCACCATGTAGTTTTGCTTGTCCTTGGCTTGGCTACAAGATCAAGCAGTTCTAAAAATAAGGATGCAGTTTTTTATTCGAATCAATGCGGTCGTGGTAGCCAAGGTAGAGGCTATGGATCTGGCAGAGGAGGCCAGCAGAATGCATCTTATGGCAATAACAACCAGCAGGTATCGAATGCAAGAGGTGGTGGAAACTTTAGAGGCAGGGGGAGATCTAGCCCTAGAGGCAAAGGCTCCTAGCAATAGCAGCGTCCATCTGACAATCCGAATGAGGATAAGGATTGTCATTACTATGGGAAGTATGGTCATATTGCCAAGGACTGCTGGAAGAAGCAAGGCAATCAGAAAGGCAAACAACATGGACACTTTGCTACGTCTAGTTAGGCAGATGATACTTCAAGGGATAGATTGTTTGCCATGCAGTATGTAAAAGACAGGGCTGCTGAAAAATGCACTGATGATGCAGTTTGGTACGTTGATTCAGGGGCATCGAACCACATGACCCCTCACGGTGATTGGTTTACTGATATGGTGGCTGTTGGTCATGTATGTGATGCTTTCCAGTCCGATAAGCAGTCGAGGTTGCCATTTGTCAGGCATGTAAGGTAGAGTACACATCCGTTGCAGTTAGTGCACTCTGATGTTTGGGGGCCAACCCATAATGCATCTTTGGGAGGCTCGAAGTATTATGTGACATTCATTGATGATTACAGTCGCTATACTTGGGTTTACATTCTAAAGACAAAGGATGAGGTGTTTGCTATTTTTCAGCAGTTTAAAAAGCAGGTTGAAAAGGAATTTGATCGCTATATCTCTTGCTTGAGATCAGATAGCGGTGGGGAGTATGTGTCAAATGAGTTTGACAACTTTCTAGCTGAAAATGGCATACGTAGGCAGCTTACCTGCAGCTACACTCCTTAGCAGAATGGGGTAGCTGAAAGAAAGAACAGGGTCTTGATGGAAGCTGCTCGTGCCATGATGAATGAGAAGAAGATGCCGCTCTATTATTGGGCTGAGGCTATTATGATAGCCATGTATATCTTGAATTAAACTCCCACTACAGGTATTCATGAGATGACACTATTTGAGAGGCTGTATGGCTATAAGCCGGATGTAAGTCACATGAAAGTCTTTGGCTGTCTTGCTTATGTGCACATTCTAGATGAGAAAAGGAAGAAGCTGGATCCAAAAGCACATAAGTGTATTTTCATTGGATATTCGAAGGAGAAGAAGGCATACAAATGCTATGATCCCTCTACCAGGGAGACTTTGGTGAGCAAGGATGTTATCTTTGATGAGATGGGCTCTTGGTATGTATCACTGACTGCAGTGTCATTGGATATGCCTTCTACTCATGTATCTACAGTTGATTCACAGCAAAGCACTGCTATGACAGGTCTTAGTGGTCAGACAGTATCCCCATGGATAGGGAGATTGAGGAGCTCATCGTCCACTGACAACAGTATGTTAGTGAGGGGGAGATATGATGTCTTGGACAGCAAAGGAAAAGAGAAAGCTACTGAGGATGCATCTGGTATGATGACACATGGTAGAATGACTTCTGGCTATGAGTCTGCTGATACTTTAGACAGTGAACTTGGTATTCCGACTGTCTATACTCTTGGCACAAGGCAGAGCAGGTACATTCCGCCTCATGAGAGAGGGGAATCGAGCAGTGCACCACAGCCTAGACGCTCACAGAGGGTTATTCCGACTGTCTATATGCCTAGCACAGGGCAGAGCAGGTACATTCTGCCTCATGAGAGAGGGGAATCGAGCAGTGCACCACAGCCTAGATGCTCACAGAGGGTCAGATACCCTGTTGATAGGTTGACGTACAGTAGCTACTCTGCAAAGCATTATGCTTACATGACAAAAGTGATGGAGATCAAAGAACTAGGTACATATGCTGAAGCAGTGAAAGATGAGAACTAGTGTGCAGCTATGGATGAAGAAATGAATGCCTTGGCTGAAAATAAGACATGGGATCTTGTGCCACTGCTGCTTGAAGGGAAAAAGACCATTGGCTGCAAATGGGTCTACAAAATCAAATGCAAGTCAGATGGCAGTGTCGAAAGGTACAAAGCCAAGCTGGTTGCTAAGGGGTATGCCCAACAGTATGGACTTGATTATGAGGAAACATTCAGCCCTGTTGCCAAGATGGCAACCATACACATTGTGATTGCTTTGGCTGCTACTAGAGGCTGGAAATTGCAGCAGATGGACATTAAGAATGCATTTCTTAATGGTGACTTAGCAGAGGATGTCTATATGGTTCAGCCGGAAGGGCATATTCACCCTGATTTTTAGCATTATGTATGTAAGCTGAAAAAAGCATTGTATGGGTTGAACCAGGCTCCGAGAGCCTGGCATGCAAGGATCATTAATTACTTACAGAGCTTGGGATTTGCTATTGGTAGGGTTGATCACAGTCTGTTTACGAAAAAGACAGACAAAGGCTTGGTAGTGCTGGTTATGTATGTTGATGACCTGATAATCATAGGTGATGATGATTTGGGGATACAACATGTTATGCAGATGCTAAAATCTGAATTTGACATGAAAGATCTAGGTGAATTGAAGTATTTCTTGGGCATTGAGGTAGTTCCAGCTGAAAATGGTTTATGACTGATGCATAAGCACTATGCCATGGAAATGCTTAAGAAGTATGGCATGACTGAATGCAAACCATTGGATACACCTCTTGATCAGAATGTCAAGCTAGACATGAGCACTGGAGCTGAAGTAGAGGATGTGACTATGTACACGCAGATGGTTGGCAGTCTGATTTACTTGACCATCACTAGGCCTGACTTGAGCTATGCTGTAGGGCTCATAAGCCAGTTTATGCAGAAGCACAGAAAGCCGCACTTGGATGCAGTTAGATGCATTATGAGATATGTTAAGTCCACTGTAGAGTATGGGCTATTTTATGTCAGAGATAAGCCCTTGAAACTCATTAGATACATGGATGCAGATTGGGCAGGATGCTCATATGACCGTAGATCTACGAGTGGATATGCTTTTGGATTTGGTAGTGGCGTGATTAGCTGGAGCAGCAAGAAGCAGCCTACGGTTGCTTTGTTAAGTACTGAGGTAGAGTATAGGGGTGCTGCATTGGCAGCATGAGAGATTTCATGGCTGCTCAAGTTTATGACTGATTTGGACATACAGATAGATGCTCCAGTGAAGTTACTATGCGATAATCTGAGTAGTGTACTCTTGGCCATGAATCCAGTATATCATGCCAGAACGAAACACATAGAGGTACACTGCCACTTCATCAGAGAGATGGTTCTTGTAGGACGAGTTCATCTCATGCATGTAAAGACTAATGAGCAGGTTGCAGATATCTTTACCAAGTCCTTGGGTAAAGATGAGTTCAGTATTTTTAAGTAGCTGCTTGGTGTGCAGATGTTGTCTTGAGCTTGAGGGGGAGTGTTAAGACTTCAAGCTCGATCTACTATCTTTGGTATGACCATGCCCGATAGTTGAGTTGTCCAGCTGTACTACATGATGCGAACATTAAATAAGTTGGTGGTTAGGACTTAGCTGTTTGGTGTGAATGGTCCTAGACCTTAAGTTGTTACTATTCTCTTTAGTGATGTGTGGAATGGAAGAATAGTAGAAATGTGTGAGAGCTCATTGCTCTACATTGTTGAGTCCAACCCTCTCTGTCTCTGTTTCAGACTTCTAACAATTTGTTGCCTGTTATAGGGGTTTTAGCCATCATACAGAGTGGTATTGATCATACAGAGTGGTATTGCTGGTAGGGTCTTGCCCTTTGGAAACTACATTTTAGTGGCTTTATGGGAGTGATTGGCTTTTCTTGCAGCTTGCTTATAATCTTCTTTCTCATTCAAAAATCGGAGGTAAATGGTGGCTAGTATGTGCATCCAATCACGCTCATCTCTTCGAGGAAAGGAATGTACTTCGTCAATGGTCCACATGAATTCTTGGCTTGGGTGTCTCCTTTCAAGATAGAGGAGATGGCATCTAAGTCAACCAACATGGTCGTCCAGGTGTCCATCTCGACTCTCATTGCCTCCAATTTGTTGACTAGGAATATGAGGTCATTACCCCAATCTTCGATTACCCCAATCTAAGTCAACCAACACGGTCGTCCAGGTGTCCATCTCGATTCTCATTGCCTCCAATTTGTTGACTAGGAATATGAGGTCATTACCCCAATCTTCGATTACTTGCACATTCCTCATTGGCCTAGCAAGATGTCATAGTGTTAACCCCAGCTCGAGATGGAAGAAAAAGAGGTAAAATGCAAATGCAATGCAAGAAGCAGGATAGAGAATAAGGCAAAATGTGCATTTTTAAATGCAAGGTGCCCTAAAAACTATTGTAAAAGAGCACTAGGCTCCCTCTTGTGCAAAATGTAAAAGGTAGGTGGGCATAGGCTAAAGAATAGGGCAAATAGAATGGAAATAGAAAAGAGGACCTTGCAACAATGGCTGATCATGTAAAAAAGGGATAGGTACCAAGGAATTTTAGGGCATGTATATAAACTTCAAAAAGTGAATGAGAGCTCATTCTTTGGTGTGTGGCAAAAGTGGACTCTTCTTCTTCTCTCCTTCTCTTCTCTTTGCTTGCTTGTGTGTACTTGAGAGAGGGAGTATGAGAGTGTGAGGGTGAGGGATCTTGGAGGTGAAGCTCTCCATCATCTCCTCTCTTCTTTTCTCTTATCTTCTCTTCTCTTGTCTCGCACACGGCTATGGAGGATGGAGCTTGGAGGTGGAGGCTTGAGGATGCTTTAGCTTGCATCAAGAATTGTGGAGCTACTAGTGTGCTTGAGGGAGGAGGCAACTCATTCGGGCATTGAGGTAAGCTCACTACACCCCGATAGGATCGAAGGCACGTTGGCTAGGTGAGAGATAGCCATAGGTGCTCACTTAAAACACTTGAAGGAATAAGAAGTCGGTGGGTCTTGGAGATTGAGTGTGAGCTCCCTCTAAATTTTGGTTCTGTTGCCAGGACCAATGGATTCAAGCTTGAGCGCTTGCGTGCCTCAAATCAAGCATCAAAGTAAGGGTTTCATCCCCGAATCAGAGCTTGAGCTAGATAGGAGGTTTTGGGTTTTTAATCCATGCTACAAGTAAGTATTTTTGGTTTTTGATGATTAGTTGAGTGGGTGTAATAATTTCAATACTTTGCTTTTGATTTTTGTTGCATTTAGAGTAGGTTAGGATTGAGAAATCAGAGTGGAAATCTTAGGGTTTGCTGCTGTAAAACAAGTGCAAACAAGGCATAAATTGGGGAAAAATAGAAAAAATTAGTGCTTAGATGTGTTGGAATCACAAGGGAAGTGATCAGTAAGATTAAGGTTGTGCCTAGTAAGGGTTTAAGACCCCAAGAGGCAAGGGAAAGCCTCATTTGCAATCCTAGCTTTGAGAGAGAGAGAGAGAGAGAGAGAGAGAGAGAGAGAGAGAGAGAGAGAGAGAGAGAGAGAGAGAGAGAGAGAGAGAGAGAGAGAGAGAGAGAGAGAGAGAGAGAGAGAGAGAGAGAGAGAGAGAGAGAGAGAGAGAGAGAGAGAGAGAGAGAGAGAGAGAGCTTGGAGGCCACGAGCTTACATTGGATCAATTGGAGTGTGTTGGCGTTTTTTGCTAGATTCAGGTATATGAGGCCCTTGCCCTACACCCATATTTAATTTTTGGAAAGTCTTGCTAGCTATCATAGCTCGAATTGATAGATTTTGATTAAATCGTAGTTGCGTTTTGGTCGTCAGAATCGGATAGGTTTACCAGTGTTCGATTCCCAAAATTGGACACTCAGACCAAATGCCTTGTCCAATTTTGAAAACCGGATGATTAGAATCGAATTACCACGTCACCACTCAAACTTTGGACCGGTCTGATCGGACCAACCCCAAAATTGGCCATTTGATTCTGAGAATCAGACTCTTGAGAATTGGACTACTGAGAATCAGACATCTAAGAATCAAACAGGTGAGAATTGGACCCACTGTTGGGATGATTGGACCACTCTATCCGATTGTGACAATTAGACATACCTGAATTAGACCAGACCAAATCGAACCACTATTAAATCAGATGTCCGATTTCCAGAATCAAACCCTGCACAATCGGACACATCCCGACAAACAAATTTGGGAATTTGACACATCTCGAAGAACCTAGAGAGGATATGCACCATGAGAATTCATCGAATGCCTTATAAGCAGTTCATACCTAAAAATCGTAGTTGAATGACTGGGAACAGTATTGACGCACTTAGCATCAAATTCGACACACTTAGAGCCGTAGGCTGACTAGCAGACCCCAAATTGACCCTGAACAAATTGAACAACACGATGTAGATTGTAGCAAGCATGAAGAAAGGCTAGGAACCGAGGTTAGAGACCCATCAGGCCATGAACACAAGCGGGAGTGCGGAAGCTGAATAGTCATCTTGTCTTAGCACTCGTGCTATTTTCCAACACTTGAAGTACACTTAAGAAAAGCTGAAAGATTGATTGCGCATGTTGCACAAAAAAGAGTACACACACACACACATTGAGTGACTGTAAATTGAGAATATCTTGTAATTAATAAGGAACTTACTTAGACATAATAACCTGAAGGAACCCACCAGTAGGAGAAGACCATGAGACATAGTTGAAACCCCAAGCATAGGGCCAAGCTGAAAACGCAAGGGAGAAGCCAGACACAGCAAGGACAAACACCATCGAAGAAGTGGATCTACTCCACCTAATCAATCTCATCAATAACTTGTGGAGCACAAGACCACGAACATGGCAGAGACAAGCACTAACCATAAACGAGAGGAGGGACTCAACCTAGGTGGTCTCTCGACAAAAATCCAGTGGCTAGTCACTAATTATGATCTACAGGCCTAGACGAACCACCACGGTAGACATGTGGAGGCTGTTATAGCAGATCTTAAAGAGGAAAGAAAGCTAACATGCAAGGCTTTGCAGGGCATAGTGGCTCATAACCAGGATCAAAAAATTAGGAGCTTACACCAGAACATGGAAATGTGAGAGATTCAATGAGTGCTAGCCCTAGCAAGTAGAAATCGGACATGACCAGATATAGAGAAAGAGAGAGCGCTAGAAGGAGACCTCACGCTAATCGAGCTTTTAGACCAAGTGATTGTTAGATAACACGGCAGCAGAGCAGAGCGCTGCGGCACTAGCAACATCACTACTCGCAGGACTAAGAATTAACTAGGGCTCTAAGAGCCAATAAAAAATCCCCGTTGTCTCACGAAGCAGCTGGATAAATACCAGTATAATGATGACTTATACACCTTCATGGAGCAGTTTGAGTAGGTTTGCGAGGCCAACAACCTCACCGACCTTACTCAACACTTGCAAGCATTCGATCTATGCATAGGCAATAGGGAAGGACTTGGTACACATTTCTAGATAGTGTTGAGCGAGCTAACTTCAATAGCCTTAAAAATCTCTTCATTAAGAGATTCTTCGAGCCAGGGTACTCCGATAACTTGCTAGTGCGACTGATAAATGTCAAGTAGAGGAATAAGGAAGATATCCGGGATTATGTGACCCACATGAGGAGTCTCTTCAAGAGAATCCCAACTGGTGAGTGACCAACTAAAAGAGTAGTGTCCACATTATTCATTAATGGAATACAAAGTGAAGAGCTCTACAAGGCCTTGGAAGGCAACTTGAGCTTATAGCGAGAAGCACTAGCTAGGATCTTTGAGAAGAGGCCATTAGGGTGGACAACCAGCTCAAGGAGAGACATTCTAGAAGCTCGAATCGAGAGGATACTACCTCTAGGAATTTTGACAAGTGAAAGATTAGGCACCCAAGAACTTGTTGAGATATTTTCAATCACTCCTACTTTAGTCCCTTTGTCTAGGACAGCTACGCTAGGAAGATGCAGTCCATTCTAGGAAGAGAGACAAAATCCCATATGCACAGTGGATGTTAAGTGCTACCAAAGAACTCTATATAATGATGTACTTGAACTATCACTTTCATATGATGATAATGCAATAGTACTTGTCTCTTCTGTCAAGTGTTTGTGTCATTGTTTTCCATACACAAGATTGTGTTTATGAGTTCAAGTCTCAATCTTGAAACCTAATTCACTTGTGTAATAGTTGTCTACATTGTCATGTCAACATGAGTTGTGTCTTTATCTTCCATCCTCCATAGCTTCTGCCTTTGCCATGCTCTAGATCCCGCATCTTTTACATGGTATTAGAGCACAATCGGGCATGGCACTGCTCCTCTAGCTCCATTGTACTCTCGTCTAGCTTAGCTTGAGCTCAGTCTAGCTCAAGCTAAGTCCAGGAGCTCATCTTCTACTCCTTCTCCATTTGACCTTGTGGCAGGCATAGCTAGCAGCACCCTGTCAACTTGAAGCTCCTGGATCTCTCTCCACAGGTCATATCTGAACCTGCTCTCTTCTGGACATTTGTTCCTTGACTCCCAAGGCTTATCTGTATCACTTAAGGTCTTGACATTGGCCACTCCATAGCTTAGCATTGCTCAAATTGTTAGTCATTGCCATAGCCTAAATCTGTGACCTGCAGGACATACCTTGATTGGAGTCCCTGGATCTCCCAACACAGAGCATATCTCCTCTTGCTTCCTTCTAAGGAATCATTCCTTACATCAGGGCACTTCATCGTGGCACAACACAACATGACATTGATCACCCTCTACTCTAGCATTCACAAAATTGCGAGGACCTGGCTGAACTGCGCCTGTTGACGATCGAGTTGTTGCCGCCATCTCTACAGGCTACGATCTGGACGAGGATCATAGGGCTTTGATAGGCCTTGAAAAGAGCTACATTTCCATAAAAAAAGTTTTGAAAATGATCAACCATAGCTCCTCCATCAACAAAAAACTAGGCCCCTATCATGAAACCCTAAAATACACCATAGCCAATTTTCCCCTCAAGCTCAAAAATCTCATTATTTTCTCTCTCCTGCCACCTGGAGCAACACACTGCCACTTTGATCTATTGTCCCAGCATCAAATCAAGGAGGAAAGAACCTAGAAAGATTGAAGAAGGATCTGGTTTCTGTTGGTCAAATGGTTGAGCAGGGCTTGCAGGTCAGATTTAATCCTCATGGATGCTTTGTTGAGGATATGAAAAATAAAGGTCGCTTGATAGCAAAAGGAAAGAAGAAGGGCAGAATGTTTACGTTGGATGCAGACATGTCTGAATTGAGTGCAGCAATGTTTGCACATGGGACCGGTGTAGTTGCAGATATTGATATCTAGCATAAACGCATTGGTCATGTTAATGTACAGTGACTTAAATCAATGCAGGCCCAAAATATTGTTGCAGGTTTGCCTAAATTCAAGGTTGCAGAAATGCATAAGGTATGTGAAGCCTGTCAGTTTGAAAAACAGGCAAGGAAACCATTTCCTAGACATGTTCAAGAGAGTGAGAAGCCATTGGAATTAATCCACTCTGATGTGTGGACTACTAAAGCTGCATCTCTTGGAGGCTGTCATTATTTTGTCACTTTTATTGATGACTATAGCAGAAAAGTTTGGGTGTATTTTATGAAAAAGAAAAGTGAAGTTTTTGGGCATTTCAAAATCCTTAAAGTTATGGTTGAAAAAGAAACAGGCCTGCAAATAAAATGCCTAAGGTCAGATGGAGGGGGAGAGTACCTCTCAAATGAGTTTGCAAAGTTCTTGCAGGAGCATGGCACGAGATACCTCTCCAATATGCCTGTTTTTCCTTTCTGCAATTCCATTTTGTTGTGGGGTATGACTGCATGTCAATGAAAAAGACTTGCCAGATTTTTATTGGGCTGAAGCAGTTGCTACAGCAGTCTATATAATGAACAGGACTCCCACTGCAGCAATACATGGGATGACTCCAGAGGAGAGGTATACTGGTAGGAAACCAGATATTTCTCATTTGAAAATTTTTGGTTGCATTGCCTATGTACATGTGCCAGATGAGCTGAGATCCAAGTTGGATCCAAAAGCTGAGAAGTGCATCTTTATTGGTTACTCTCTGCAGCAAAAAGGGTATAGATGCTATAACCCTTCTATTCGTAAGTTTACAGTGAGCAGAGATGTTGTTTTTGATGAGATGAGTAGCTGGTATAAATCGGTAAATGTGATTGATGATGTAGATGCACAAAATGGTAATGCTGCACAGAATTCACAGCAGTAGTCACAAAATATTAGTGGACCTGGAGCGTCCTCTAGCAATGGTTCACATTCTTCGCCATGGACAGGCAGATTGAGATCAGGAGAATCTTCTCAAAGCAATGCAGATAGTGGTATGCAGGTATCACGAAAAGGAAAAGAGAAGGTTGATCAGCTCATGTTTTATGTGAATGCAGGTCACTCTTATGTGGATGGTGAATCCAGTGGCTCAGAATAGAGCATTGATGATGAGTTGGGTATTCCTTCTATTGTTACACCTGGAGTAAGGAAGACCACGGATGTTTTGAGAGCACCTGGGAGTGAACCTATTTTGTGCAGGTCTAGGAGAGCTAGGTATCCTGTGGATAGGCTGAAATATGATGGATTTATAGCCATTCACTATGCATATATGGTTAAAGTGATACAGGAACCAGAATCCACTTCTTTTGAGCAAGCCATGGGAAAAGAAAAATGGGAGAAAGCCATGGATGAAGAAATGGATGCCTTGGAAGCAAATGCTACATGGGAATTGGTACCTTTGCCTAAAGGTAAGAATGCAATTGGCTGTAAGTGGGTTTATAAGGTGAAGCACAATGCAGATGGTTCTGTGAACAGATACAAGGCAAGATTAGTAGTCAAGGGGTATGCACAAACATATGGCATTGACTATGAAGAAACATTTAGTCCGGTTGCAAGGATGGCAACCGTAAGAGCAGTCATTGCTATGGCTGCATCAAAGGGATGGTCTTTACATCAGATGGATGTAAAGAATGCCTTCTTACATGGTGATTTGCAAGAAGAGGTCTATATGGAGCAGCCACCAGGTTATGTGCATGCTGTTTATCCTGAGTTTGTTTGCAGGTTGAAGAAAGCCTTGTATGGCTTGAAGCAAGCACCTAGAGCATGGTTTGACAAGATAGGACAGTATCTTGTCGCTATTGGCTTTCAGATTTCCAAGGCAGATTTCTCACTTTATGTGAGAAAAACAGAGAAAGGTATTATGCTACTTGTCATTTATGTTGATGATTTGATTATGACAGGTGACAGTGATGAAGATATCCTTCATGTGAAAATGCTATTGAAGCAGAAGTTTGAGATGAAGGATTTGGGAGAGCTGCGTTATTTCTTGGGCATTGAGGTGATTAGATCACCAAGTGGGATACAGCTCTTGCAGAGGCAGTATGGATTGGACATGCTGTCCAAATATGGGATGATAGGCTGTAAGCCTATTTCAGTTCCTTTGGAGCAGAATGTGAAGCTGAGCACAGATGCATGTGAGCTTCTAGAAGACCCTACTATGTACAGACGCATAGTAGGAAGCATGATTTATATGACTATTACCAGGCCAGATTTGAGCTATGTTGTTGGATTGGTAAGTCAGTTTATGTAGGCTCCAAGGAAATCGCATTTGGATGCGGCTAGACGCATACTCAGGTATGTGAAGTCAACATTGCAGTATGGACTATTTTATGAGATTGGGGCTCAGATACAGTTGCATGGATATACTGATGCTGATTGGGCTGGTAGCATTTCTGGTAGACGATCTACCAGTGGATATGTGTTCTCTTTTGGGAGTGTTGCAGTCACTTGGAGCAGCAAGAAATAGCCTACAGTTGCCTTGTCGAGCACAGAGGCTAAGTATAGGGGCGCAGCAATGGCTGCATGTGAGGTAGCTTGGTTGCATAAGCTACTTTATGATATGCATCAACCTACAGATGGGCCAGTTGTCATTTATTGTAACAACATGAGTAGTATACACTTGGCAAATAACCCAGTCTATCATGCTAGGACAAAGCACATTGAGGTGCATTATCACTATGTGCGGGAGAGGGTTTTACTAGGTGTTATTGATCTAGTTTATGTCAGCACAGAGGATCAGGTAGCTGACAGATTCACAAAGGCATTGGGCACAGAGAAGCTGCGCAAGTTCAGAGACCTGCTTGGTGTGCAGGAATTGGGATTGAGCTCGAGGGAGAGGGTTGAGATATCGAGCTCCACTCGTGATACGCCAGGGTGACCGTTGTGTATTTATGTCATCGACTTGTCAGTTGCAGACGCGGTTGGTACACCGCCCATGAATAATAGCTACATGATAGCTATCCTTATCTACTCTAGTTCGTGGCTCAGTTAGTATGCCACCTTAGTTAGTTGAGTTTGGTTTGAGACCCATATATAGGGTTCTTCTATTTCTTTGTACTTGAGTTCTTTTGGCTTACACAACTAAGAAGGGGAAAACTGTTTTCAGCCTCCACCTCTATGTGTATTCCCCCATTGTGCAAGCAAGAAAGCTACAAGTGAGACTCCTTCCTTCTCTCCCACAATCTTGACACTAGTACCTAGTGTTAGTCTTTCCTTTATGATTTGTTCCTCTAGAGGAACCTATAAACTACTTATATCATTTGAAATAAATGTAGAGCTTGGACATAAAAAATTGTCATAATTGAGATTTCCCCAAGCATTGGCTACTTCTCACCATACAAACAATCGATTGTAGAAAAGTCTCCGAGCATCTATCTTGAGGTGGTTTTTGTGCCTTCTTTAAATTCTTTCTCTAGCTTCTAAGAAAAGAAGAAGTCCCCTACAACCAAACATTCAGCGGTTAGAATAAAAGAATGAAAGATCTAAACTAAATTTTCATTTACATATATGCTAACTTACTATATTTTTTTTGGGAAAGCACAAGGAGCCAAGCTTTTGCAAGTCCAAATATTCCTTGGCCATAGCCATGGTGGGGCCATGGTGCACCCAAGTCTCTCTATTTGCACACACATTGGCAATACATAATGGATGGAAATTTGTACATGTAAGCATGTATATCCCAACAAAACCTATCACATTTAATTGAAATCCACACCTAGAGCATGTTCCATCCAAATGGATACTAGCCAATTAGGATTTATAGAGTAGGAGCATTTGTTAGCACCACATACTCCTCACCTAATCCAACTAGGCCTCCATAAACTCGACATGGGGGGACTATGTCCTCAACATGAGTAGAGGACATTTTATGCAAGTGCTACAAGCATATACCATAGAAGAGAAGTTACTTACAAGAGCTTAGAGGTCTTTCATAGTGTGGGTTTGAGATTATTGAATCTTTTGCAAGATTATTCTATGCACATGAAAACTACTATTCCCCCCAACTACTTTTGCATTAACTAGAGTCCATTTTTTAGTTGCAAAAATTGTGTTTATCATATGTGAAATCCTAATTATGATTGGGAAAGAGCTAAACTTGTAGAAGCACTTTAAACATTTCAAAAAGTACTTTTGAATATAGAGAAACTATTTTTTAAGATTCAAAATAGATTTCAGTGGAGAAAGCACGTGTTTGACTTGTAAAAGCACTTTAGAGATTTATAAAAGTGCTTACTAGTATCTTTAAAGCATGTTAAACAATTGAATGATATTTGCTCAAGAACTCTTGAGATATGTAGGTACTTTTTTTTTCTCTTAAAGTACTTCTAAAATCTCAAGGCAATCTAAAATGGAAAGGTGACTTTTAAGATTATTGAAGTACTTTGACATATATAAAGTGCTTTGACCATTAAAACCACTTTGTCGCTTAGCAATTCTTACATGCATTGAAGAGGCATTTTAGTAGTATAGAAAGTGCTTGTAGTCTCTATCCAAAAGTACATTTTTATTTTAAAGAATGCTAATTTGTTTCATAAAGTGGTTCTTAGAGTTTGAAAAGCACTTTTGGGTCCTCAAAGCTATAGATCTACAAAATTGTAAAATTCTAGGATTATATGATTAAAAATAATGATGTGAACTAGACAAAAGTACTAAGAATTTTAGGTCGACCATTTTCTCTAAGTTTACGAATGTGTATGAGACTCTCCTAAATCGATTTACTTTGCAAGCTACTTATGACCAACATACTATATCCTAACCTCCTAGAAATCATTCTATAATGTTGAGTATTTAAAAGTTATTTTCACAAAAGAAACAAAATTTTCTTGGTATTGAGAAACCTTGATGTGCTTTGTAGATAGAGTTGAGGGATCAACACCATAATAGGTGAGTCTAGCCTTGCATGCTTCAATATTTCCTTGCATTCTCCTAATTTCTAGACTATCATAGGCTAAACTAGACTAGCATTCAATTCATGGAGACTGTCAGAGGCTAGACTAGCATTCAATTCATGGAGACTGTCAGAGGCTAGACTAGCATTCAATTCATGGAGACTGTTAGAGGCTAGACTAGCATTCAATTCATGGAGCTCTTTCCTAATCCTCTACAATTCATCTATGAAATTATTTATTGTAGCAAATGCTCCTTCCTAATGTAAAACGTTGTCTCTAGCTTGTTCATACTTTACCTCTCTTGAGAGAAAAAGCTCTTGCTCTAGCCACAATTTTACCTTTGCCATCTTCTATAGAGAGCACTTAGATCCTGTAATATCTACGATGAGATAAAACTTATATGTATTGACTTTGAATTTTTGCCCATTAGTTGAACCTTTCTTATGTCTACTCCAATTGGCCCAAAGTTTGATGCACTAATGTCAACTACATAGGTTGATCCATTCACCCTCCTCCAATTTACAATTTTCTAGTGAAGTCCCCTTGATCAAAGCCCAATATTCTTCAAGAAATTAGCTCTGAATTGGGCCTAGGAAATCACATGCTCTTTTGGATTCTCTCTATCAAAGAAATTCTTTTGCATATGAAGCATTTGGCCAAATTTTTTGTGTATCTTCCCATTGTAAGGTGGGGAATAGTGTCGTTTCTACATGACCAACAGTCATCCACACATCTTGCTCTCTAAATATGTTGAGGAACAATGTGATGCTATGTTTATGCTCCACATTGAAGATTCTCAACCAATCACTCTCTTCAATGGGAGAGGTAGCTCTTTGGGGATCTTGCTCTTCAAGCTTAAACCATATTGTACATGCAATTTCTTTGCAGAGAGGCAAACCCTCGGAACATGAGGGTCTTTAAAGTCTCACTTCTCAAGGGCAAAGGATTCTACAAATTTCTTAGATGGGATCCTCATGCTAGGGTGTAGATAGAGATAGAGAGAGAGAAAGAGAGAGAGAGAGAGAGAGAGAGAGAGAGAGAGAGAGAGAGAGAGAGAGAGAGAGAGAGAGAGAGAGAGAGAGAGAGAGAGAGAGAGAGAGAGAGAGAGAGAGAGAGAGAGAGAGAGAGAGAGAGAGAGAGAGAGAGAGAGAGAGAGAGAGAGAGAGAGAGAGAGGGTAACATTTCCCTTCAATAGAACTTGAATGATATAGATTGTTGAAAATTTAATAAATGATCAATTCAATACTATTTATTAAAAAATATGGAATCAAGTAATTAATGTATCTAAAACTCTACAAGAAATTTAAAATGGTAAAGTTATATAATCAAGTTGAATATATAATTCATAATGAATAGTAAACAATTTGATTAATAAAACAAATCATTTAGAATTTGAAAATAAAATATTCCTTAAAATAAAAGTAAGTAACTACATCAAATACACCATGTTATATATACTACAAATAAATAAATAAATTTAAAAAATATTTCAATATTGTAATATCACAAATACCATTTTGAATAAGATTTGGATAATGCATAAATTGTCATATAAGCATACAAAAATTATTGTGTCCTATTGATGATAGTCCCATAGGAGTAGTCTTTCCAGGCTTGAGTGGATGAAGGGTCTAGTTGTTACCTGTATCCATACAAAGGATGAAGGTAAGAACCTTACCACCTAACACATATTGCAAGTGTTGATGTGGGACTTGATTGACGTCCTAGTCGTGCTTATAAAGACACTAGAAGCACTAAACCTTAAGGATAAATATCAATTTTTTCATGGACACACAATACGCTTAATACATGTAATCAAAACATAGATGACCACTCACAAAATGTGATAGAAGAACTACGATATTGTATTCAAATCTTCATGGAATTGTATGCTACAATCAAAACCTAAGTGAGAGATCATACATTGAGGCCATAATAATTTCTTATAAACATTTATATACCAACACTTTTGATCAAAACATCTCATGTAACTCTTACCATGGGGAACCATTAAATTTTATAAAAAATATGAGTACAAAAATTTAGATTATCATGTTGGAATTAGATGCTAAAAACAAGAAAAGGCATACATCACAATTGACCCTATGAGAACATCCAATATCTAGCTATATGACTAAAGGGAAATATTTGAAAAGACGATACTATTTAATCTTTTGAGAAGACAGTATTACCTTTGCAGATGAGAATGCTAGAAAGAATTTAAAGAACAATCCAATCATACTTGAAATAGTTAATATATTGGCATGGGCCATCTTATAAGCCTGCATTGTTAATGCAAGTAATGACATTGATGAAATTGATGATACTATTGATGATAAACATTGATATTAGTATAGAGCACTCTTTTTGACTTTGTGAATTAGAATAATGAGAAATCCACATCTTACAATTGTGTCAGAACCCATCAATTAGACTATTGAATTACATCACAAGAAAATACCATAGATTGGAGAAAATCCTAATTGTGATGCATACAATATAAGCATAGATCCTAATCCATGTAAGTAATATGCTCTTATTATGGTCTTTTATGATCACCTATGGTGGACTATATTCCTCAATCATCATAGGAAATTAGAGGTGTATTATAAATTGAAAACATATGGGGTAGTAGCCATACAAGAGCACCTAGTAGTAGGCAAGCTATATGTCATGGCTTATACATATGCTTGTTGCAATGGATTCTCCTATGCTTGCATATCGATAGTCACCTTTCATAGAAGAAGCAAAGAAAAAACAAAAGCTTATCTAAATTAAAATCATCATCCAACTGATGCTGATGTGGGGCTATAGGGGCATCCATATTGCTTGTGCATGATTGCTACATCCTTATGTATGGCTTCTTGATCTCACTACCCTCAGTCTAGAGCAAGATAATAATGAGGAGAGTACTCGGCATGTGATCTTGCTTATGGGCACAATTATGCAAGTAACTCCAAATCAATGCCTATATTTGAGGAGCATTAGTATAAACATAAAGATTACCCCATTGAAGGCCATATATTCCTCCTTATTGTGTGGTATCATGATCTTATCTAAAGGTGGGTGTGTATTTGGTAAAAAAGCTAGGTAAACAAGCCATACATAACCTAAGATCTATGGGTTGAAAACATGACAATACAGAATAACCATGTTTATGAGTGTTGTGCACTATAATTGTTGAAAGTACATGCAAATAAATGTACATTTGTACCTCTATGTGTGTGTTGAAAGCTTGAGTATGAAAGAGAGATTTGTGTGTGTGTGTGTACAGGCATGTGCATGTCTCACCATCATCAAGGTTCAAAAGCTATGCTTTTCATTATCCTATAAAGTCAAAAAGGAAATTCTACATTAGGTAACTAAGTTCATTGCAAAATCTTAGTGCTTACCAAGTACTGACTACCTTTGAAGGGAAAATGCTAGGTTATTGAAGCTCCTAAAATAAGTTTTCATAAAGAAGCTATGAGAGGCTGAGTAGCACAACCTTAATGTTGATGTTATGTACATAAGTTCATGTGTGTATGCATTTCAAAAAACTTAGGTCAAGTTGTAAGTGTGAGTGAGTGAGTGTGTGTAGCATCTTTCTCTACCAAATTAAAAGAATACCACAAGTCCTACTATAATGATTCATGTGTATGTGTATATGTATGAGTGTGTATCATCCACACACACAAGTAGGAGGCTTTGATATATGTCTACATGATGTTAGAAATAAAGTTTCTTATAATAAGAGACTAGTTTTTGTAAAATATAGTGCATTCTTGTGTATGTGTGTACTATACTAAATAATTTAGGGTGAAGCAATGAGATGTAAATCAATGCATGTTTCTAATAGACATGCGAGTGTATAAATCGACACAACAAGACCAAACAATGGATAGGTAAAGGTTAAGTACTAATGTGTATATAGATTATAAGGATGTGTATGGAGGTATTGTGGAGTATATATGATGGTGTCAATGCACTTTTATGTGTGTGTTTGTGGACTTGAAGGTAGGATCATGTGATGTGTGCGTATGTATTGAGTGTTAAACATAAAGGCAATTCAATCAAGAAGATTAGCTCATGATGGACAAAAAGGTAGAGGAGCCAAAGTGATCTTGAGGTAAACGAAGGTGCATAACAATAATTTTAAATATATATGCTTTGTGTAGGTGTGTTACACACTAAATAAATAGCTAGTTAAAAATGTGTGTGCATTTGAATGTGATTATGCCTCTATGTGCATGTGTGCATATGTGTGTGTGTATTGAGTTAGTGCAAGTGAGCGAGCGAGCGAGCGAGTGAGTGTAATCAAGTTCGAGCATCACTGCCATAGTATAGAGTGTGGTCATACTCAGATATTGACACAGGTGGACACCGATATCCTAAACTACAGTCAGTGTTCGAGGTAAGAAGATAGACATTGCCAAAGTAATGCAGACAAAGAAGATATACTCAGACAAAACTGCCAAGTGTATTCATATGCATATCTAATACAATAGTCTCATCAAAGAGGAAAATGACAATATCCAAATACATAGAGGTCAACATTGGAGAAGTAAAATAACTTCATAGACTTATAAACAAATAAAAATTACAAAAGGGGGGTAATACTACTACCAAAGATCATGACTCAAGACACCTGACACTGGTTATAAGCACTAGCCGGGCCTCTCTATACTAAAAAAACCACACCCCCTCGGCCTCACAGCTAGGAGTGTATAAGGGACACATTGCCCTAACTACTATCTTGTGAATCTCACATTTGTTTTAAATTGTAGTCCAACGATTAAACCTTTCCCATACTCCTCAAAGGGAGTCCCCACACATAGATCGGTATAAAATACCTTGTAATCATAAACAAAAGGAGGCACCCCTTCGGTTGAATGCCATGGCTCCATTGCAGCTCTCCTACACCTCGGGGATTGGCCCCTCGATGCACCACTAACACAAATAGCACGTACGTCACACACTCCACTCTTGTTTTCAAATGTTCCAGGAGATAGATATTTCCTCACTTTACAGTTTCCCAAGGAACTCGAATGTCTAAACCTTCAACTTAGGTGTCTCACAACTCAATGTAGGTCATATGTATAAGAAAACAATTGCAATGCATCTAGGAGTTACCATGTGATATGCACAATGCAACTATGAATGCCATAGTGCTCAAACAATTTATGATTTATAAATCAGTGTTGTGAAGTACAACAAACATTTCTTTTACTGACTTCAGCCCTATACGTCATGCTTCGTTGCTAAGGGTCAGCCCTGAGCATCCTCGTACTACTTAACCCCTTTAACCTAATTTATAAATGTCTTATATGGTATGCACAAACAAATAGATTAGAATTTCATATGTTCTCAACAACTAATCAACATCAAAACCCCTCTTCCCCCCTACTGTTTAGGTTATGCTTCATTGATAGATATAAAGAGTGGTTTTCCATGTGTTTTTCTTGTAAAAAGTAGTAAAAACAGACTTTAACATGAAGACATGACTGAACTGAGGCTTATCCCTCATGCTATAACCATGCCATACATTCACGAACATAAAACATATTTTTTCTTAACTTTCTAGCGCAAAAAAGTAAAACTTTTCAATTTTCTAATATTATTTATTTATTTAAATAAAAATTTGATATTTTTTATTTATGGATTGGGACTTATCAAAATTGTTGAAAATTGATTTAATATTCATTTTCATCCTATATAAACCCCAAAATCACAACAAAACCCCCAAAATTTATAATTTTCGTGAAAACTACATAATTGTGGGTTTTGCGTGTTTTGATGTAAATTATTAAACAACTAAATTTTTTGGTTTTCTTCAATATTTTTTATAAAGCTCAGCATTATCAATTAAATGAATCCATTTACAAACAATTTCATCAAACATCTTTCATAAAATGAATGATTTTGGAGGCGTGTATTTAATGATTAGAAGGCTGTTGACGCTCTCTCCAACTTTAATCTATGATCTCCTCCACTCTAGTACCATTATCTCATCAACATCTCGCATCCAACTCCTTCCCTTTCTTCCATAGATTCATGCATGTAAACGTCCCTCAAGAGGAGAGAGGAGGGAGGAGAGAGAAATACTAGATTTCCAGATCAGGCAGCCATTTCCTAATTGGAGACCAACAATGGGAAGTGAAGAATTACTGAAGATCATTGCCGTGCTTTGCTTTAGGGGTTGCTTATAAGTCCCCATTGCAATCTCCACCAAAAATATCACTTAGAGGGGGGCCGACACGTTCTGAATGCCCCCCCTCCCCCCATCATGATTTTTTGAGGGGGCCAATTGGCCCCCCTAGAGGGCCATGCCCAAATTTTTTTAAATCTTGGCCATTTTAACTTTGGCACTGTCCGACCTCCCATCTTGACCATCTAATGCCTGAATTTAGATCCGAAAAATCCTGCTTGACCGACTCGACATCTCGAACGATTGAGAAGCCGTTCCTCTTCAATCCGATTGTCAAAAAAATTACTGAAAATTTGCAACCACCGCAATGATTGAAGTTTTACATTTCCATCTTCCTTGGTCTCTAAATTGTCGGATCTTCATGTTCCACTTCTGTTGGCTTTAAATTCTTGCCTACAATTTGCACTAATCTGCTCCTAATCTGCACTTTGCGGGTCTTGAAAATTTGCTCTCATTGGCAACCATGGGATAGGGTGACTCAGCCCGTCGAATCCATGAACTGATCTGCATAAACAACAATAAGAGAAAGCATCAAGTTGCCACAAAAAATATACATCAACAAAGGACAAGAATAGCTCTCACCTTACCCCCTGACAGAATCAAGGCATGAGAATCCACAAGGGATAGGCCCATCATAATTTGATAGAAATCCTGAGCAAGTCACTAACCAATTGCTTTAACACAGACTGACTAAAAAGCCTATTAGAGAGGTCATCCTAGTGGTGGTTTGAACTACCTACCTGACTTAGGACAACTGGACTAGGACCTCCTACTAGGCTAGGACTACTATAATCTAGTCATCATATTTTTTAAAAAAGCTTATTTCCTTCCAAGGTTTCCATACTCGGGCGTTTAAAAAGGAGGGAGTTGAGCGTAGAGTGACCCAAGGAGAACAAGGCATCGGCCTCAGGTTCTAATTCGGTACCCAAGAACCTACCAAGCTCTCGCAAGGCGACACTTAATCCTTTTCTGTCGCTCACTTTTATTTTTGCTCCAACCTTCCTTACTTTTTTTTCGGCTAGCTGCTACCCCTAGGAAGACAAGGCATTAGGTCATCTGTCAAGATTGTGGGAGAGAAGGAAGGAGTCTCACTTGAAGCTTTCTTGCTTGCACAACGGGGGAATACACACAAGGGTGGAGGCTGAAAACAGTTTTCCTCTTCTTAGTTGTGTAAGCCAAAAGAACTCTCGTACAAAGAAATAGAAGAACCCTATATATGGGTCTCAAATCAAACTCAACTAACTAAGGTGGCATACTAACTGAGCCACGAACTAGAGTAGATAAGGATAGCTATCATGTAGCTATTATTCATGGGCGGTGTACCAACCGCGTCTGCAACTGACAAGTCGGTGACATAAATATACAACGGTCACCCTGGCATATCACGAGTGGAGCTCGATATCTCAACACTCCCCCTTGAGCTCAATCCCAATTCCTGCACACCAAGCAGGTCTCTGAACTTGCGTAGCTTCTCTGCGCCCAATGCCTTTGTGAATATGTCAGCTACCTGATCCTCTGTGCTGACATAAACTAGATCAATAAGACCTAGTAAAACCCTCTCTCGCACATAGTGATAATGCATCTCAATGTGCTTTGTTCTAGCATGATAGACTGGGTTATTTGCCAAGTGTATACTACTCATGTTGTCACAATAAATGACAATTGGCCCATCTGTAGACTAATGCATATCATAAAGTAGCTTATGCAACCAAGCTACCTCACATGCAGCCATTGCTGCACCCCTGTACTCAGCCTGTGTGCTCGACAAGGCAACTGTAGGTTGTTTCTTGCTGCTCCAAGTGACTGCAGCACTCCCAAAAGAGAACACATATCCACTGGTAGATCGTCTATCAGAAATACTTCCAGCCCAATCAGCATCAGTGTATCCATGCAACTGTATCTGAACCCCAGTCTCATAAAATAGTCCATACTGCAATGTTGACTTCACATACTTGAGTATGCGTCTAGCCGCATCCAAATGTGGTTTCCTTGGAGCGTGCATAAACTGACTTACCAATCCAACAACATAGCTCAAATCTGACCTGGTAATAGTCATATAAATCAAACTTCCTACTATGCGTCTGTACATAGTAGGGTCTTCTAGAAGCCCACCTGCATCTGTGCTCAGCTTCACATTCTGCTCCAAAGGAACTGAAATAGGCTTACAACCTGTCATCCCATATTTGGACAACATGTCCAATCCATACTGCCTCTGCAAGAGTTGTATCCCACTTGGTGATCTAATCACCTCAATGCCCAAGAAATAACGTAGCTCTCTCAAATCCTTCATCTCAAACTTCTGCTTCAATAGCATTTTCACATCAAGGATATCTTCATCATTGTCACCTGTCATAATCAAATCATCAACATAAATGACAAGGAGCATAATACCTTTCTCTGTTTTTCTCACATAAAGTGAGAAATCTGCCTTGGAAATCTGAAAGCCAATAGTGACAAGATACTGTCCTATCTTGTCAGACCATGATCTAGGTGCTTGCTTCAAGCCATACAAGGCTTTCTTCAACCTGCAAACAAACTCAAGATGAACAGCATGCACATAACCTGGTGGCTGCTCCATACAGACCTCTTCTTGCAAATCACCATGCAAGAAGGCATTCTTTACATCCATCTGATGTAAAGACCATCCCTTTGATGCAGCCATAGCAATGACTGCTCTTACGGTTGCCATCCTTGCAACCGGACTGAATGTTTCTTCATAGTCAATGCCATATGTTTGTGCATACCCCTTGACTACTAATCTTGCCTTGTATCTGTTCACAGAACCATTTGCATTGTGCTTCACCTTATAAACCCACTTACAGCCAATTGCATTTTTACCTTTAGGCAAAGGTACCAATTCCCATGTAGCATTTGCTTCCAAGGCATCCATTTCTTCATCCATGGCTTTCTCCCATTTTTCTTTTCCCATGGCTTGCTCAAAAGAAGTGGGTTTTGGTTCATGTATCACTTTGACCATATATGCATAGTGAATGGCAGTAAATCCATTATATTTCAACCTATCCACAAGATACCTAGCTCTCGTAGACCTGCGCAAAGTAGGTTCACTCCCAGGTGCTCTCAAAACATCCCTGGTCTTCCTTACTCCAGGTGTAACAATAGAAGGAATACCCAACTCATCATCAATGCTCTGTTTTGAGCCACTAGATTCACCATCCACATAAGAGTGACCTGCATTCACATCAAACATGGGCTGATCAACCTTCTCTTTTCCTTTTCATGATACCTGCATACCACTATCTACATTGCTTTGAGAAGATTCTCTTGATCTCAATCTGCCTGTCCATGGCGAAGAATGTGAACCACTGCTAGAGGACGCTCCAGGTCCACTAATATTTTGTGACTGCTGCTGTGAATTCTGTGCAGCATTACCATTTTGTGCATCTACATCATCAATCACATTTACTGGTTTATACCAGCTACTCATCTCATAAAAAACAACATCTCTGCTCACTGTAAACTTACGAGTAGAAGGGTTATAGCATCTATACCCTTTTTGCTGCAGAGAGTAACCAATAAAGATGCACTTCTCAGTTTTTGGATCCAACTTGGATCTCAACTCATCTGGCACATGTACATAGGCAATGCAACAAAAAATTTTCAAATGAGAAATATCTGGTTTCCTACCAGTATACCTCTCCTCTGGAGTCATTCCATGTATTGCTGCAGTGGGAGTCCTGTTCATTATGTAGACTGCTGTAGCAACTGCTTCAGTCCAATGCTGGCAAGTCTTTTTCATTGAGCATGGCACGAGATACCTCTCCAATATGCCTGTTTTTCATTTCTGCAATTCCATTTTGTTGTGGGGTATGACTGCATGAATATTGCTGCTTTATGCCATGCTCCTGCAAGAACTTTGCAAACTCATTTGAGAGGTACTCTCCCCCTCCATCTGGCCTTAGGCATTTTATCTGCAGGCCTGTTTCTTTTTCAACCATAGCTTTAAGAGTTTTGAAATGCCCAAAAACTTCACTTTTCTTTTTCATAAAATACACCCAAACTTTTCTGCTATAGTCATCAATAAAAGTGACAAAATAATGACAGCCTCCAAGAGATGCAGCTTTAGTTGTCCACACATCAGAGTGGATTAATTCCAATGGCTTCTTACTCTCTTGAACATGTCTAGGAAATGGTTTCCTTGCCTGTTTTCCAAACTGACAGGCTTCACATACCTTATGCATTTCTGCAACCTTGAATTTCGGCAAACCTGCAACAATATTTTGGGCCTGCATTGATTTAAGTCGCTGTACATTAACATGACCAATGCGTTTATGCCAGATATCAATATATGCAACTACACCGGTCCCATGTGCAAACATTGCTGCACTCAATTCAGACATGTCTGCATCCAATGTAAACATTCTGCCCTTCTTCTTTCCTTTTGCTATCAAGCGACCTTTATTTTTCATATCCTTAACAAAGCATCCATGAGGATTAAATCTGACCTGCAAGCCTTGCTCAACCATTTGACCAACAGAAACCAGATTCTTGGTGATATTCGGGACATGAAATACATCGGATAGGTATTTCTTTTTCCCATCCTGCATAGACAAAGGAAATTTTTCAATCTGCATAATAGGATGTGTAGTATCATCACCAGTCTCCACAAATCCTGGGTTTTCCATTTTTCTTGCATCCTCCATCCATTGTGCATGACCTGTCATGTGGTTTGATGCACCTGAGTCAACATACCATACATCATTGCTTTCTTTTGCACTTGTCACAGAATTGTTCATGTGCTGCACCATAAACAAGTGCTCATTTCTGTCATTACCCTGTCTACTAGAAGATGCATAATTCCCTTGTTGTAGTTTTCCATTCATGATGTCATTCTGCTTTTTATAGTAATCTTTAGCCATATGACCCATTTTACCACATTAGTAGCATTCAACATTACTATTTGCATTTTGGCCTCTTTGCCATCCACCACGATCTCTTTGGCTCCCCCTGCCTCTAGAGTTACCACGTCCTCCTCCACAGGACTGGTTTTCTTGAGTTTGCTGCATATTCTGATTTCTACCACGGCCTCCAAATCGGCCTCCTCTACCTCTGCCTCTACCTCTTCCAGCATTTGAGTAGAAGACAGCTTCTTTTGAAGTTCCTCCTGAAGAAGATGCACCACCATTTCTTTGCTCCTCAGAAATTAGAAGAGCAATCAGCTCCTCAAAATCAGGAAATCTTTCACGAACTGAAATGGATGTCCAAAACTATGCATAATCCTTTCCTAGACCATTCAAGGTCACAGAAACTAAATCATTATCTTCCACTAGCGACTCGATGGAAGCAAGTGCATCTGCAATCTTCTTCACCTTCATGTGGTAGTCATTGATGCTCATATTTTCTCTTTGCACATTATGCAACTCTTGCTTGAGCTGCATTTTCCTGGCTTGCGTATTTGTGCTATACATTTTTGACAAAGTATCCCATGCCTCCTTTGGCGTACTTGCATCCTGAATATGCACAATCATAGAGTCTGAAATGCTGATAGACAGCCAGTACATAACTTTCCTGGCTCTCTCATGCCATGCTTTAAATGCCTGCATTTGCTATTGATTGGGAACATCAGGAAGAACTGGTTCTTCTTCATTTCCTACAACAAATTCCCATTATCCTTTTCCCATAAGGAAATTCATCATTCTAAACTTCCATGCTTGGAAGTTGTTCTTGTCAAGCTTTTCAGTGACAATCTGTGAAAGAGAATCAGACACCATTACAGAATACTGCAAAAAATTCTGTCACTGCAAAAAACACAGGTTCACCCTCACAAGGGAAAATCTGCAAAACTGGCGAAAGTGGTATTTGACCACACAGTCACTTCCTAGTGATGATTTTGCATCAACAGGCAACAGGGATGATTCTGTAATTCCCAATGTCTTTGCACACAAGCATACGATGCAATTTCTATAGTAACTTTTCACCGACCTGTAGAACAGTGGCTGCACAGTATAAAACTGGGCTTTTTCCTGAGTGCGTGCAGAAAACTTCCGCCTCCAAAACAGGCTCCGAAATAGCCTCAAATTAAAAAAACAAGGTCGCCAAGGGCTAAAGGCCTCTCCTGTAGCATATACTGCCCTCTTGCTTCACCGCGAAGGGCGTCTCAACCTGAGACAATGCACTCTTGTACTTTCCAGCTGTGCTACCTGCAGAGATCTGCTCCCAAAACAGAAAATGAAAGCAACACTGCTCCTCTTACCAGAACACCGTGAGCTTGGCTTGCTTTCTTGAGCTCCTTACCATGAACAAGGCTCTGATACCATGTCAAGATTGTGGGAGAGAAGGAAGGAGTCTCACTTGAAGCTTTCTTGCTTGCACAATGGGGGAATACACACAAGGGTAGAGGTTGAAAACAATTTTCCTCTTCTTAGTTGTGTAAGCCAAAAGAACTCTCGTACAAAGAAATAGAAGAACCCTATATATGGGTCTCAAACCAAACTCAACTAACTAAGGTGGCATACTAACTGAGCCACGAACTAGAGTAGATAAGGATAGCTATCATGTAGCTATTATTCATGGGTGGTGTACCAACCGTGTCTGCAATTGACAAGTCGGTGACATAAATACACAACGGTCACCCTGGCGTATCACGAGTGGAGCTCGATATCTCAACATCATCCCCACCAGAGGAATCTACTAGGCCTTCGCAAGGCGATAATCAACTGCTTATAGGATTTTTTTTTCTTTTTATTTTTTCTTTTTGATTGAGAGTTTAGAACCCCCTTTTTACACACCTCTATAATTTTTTTCTTTAGATACATTCAGCACTTTCTTTTCCTTGCTATTTTGGCAGGCTTCGCTAACTCCCTCACACTAGCAGGGATTCCTAGGACAGTTGCCTAGCAAGCATGAAGGATAGGGTCACAAGGACTACCCTTTATCATAGGTCTTTAATGCATGAAAATGTCATAATAGGAGGTAGACAACTACTCAAATCTCCCCTAGATATACCTAACTAAACCCTAGGACTTCATGTCTTGATTTTCGGTCCCCATAAAGGAAAGAAAATAACCCCCACATACATATATAGCACTATTAGTGTAAGGGAAAACTCGTGAAGGCAACGATACCACGTGGAATGGCCACAAGAAGCTTCTTCGTAGTAAAGGATCCTTCTAGGCACTTCATCCATCCTATGTGTGAAGCAATCACTAAAACAGAAAACCATTAAACGTACCTACACCAAACAAATGTATGGCCCTATTGGTCTAAAGAGACATAACATTTCACAACCAACAAAACAGCCCTTTTGGCCTTATGAAATAAAACATTAGAACTCGACAAAGATGGCCCTCTTCGCCTTATGAAATAAACATTTTACTATCATTCATCACAATGTACTGTTGAAACAATCCCTTGGTCCTAGTGTTACTCTACTAAAGCACAAAACTGACCAAGGATAAGGTTGCTTAGGCCCTACTCTAAGTGCATCAGGTTATTAGCTAACCCCCTACATAAATAGAAAGGGATATCCGATGAATATGATGATACACAATACTATACGTCCATGATAGAGTAAGAAGGTGTTCACTTGCTACCTGACTCATAACCCAAACTAACCATTGGTGGCCAAAATATGATGTGTCAGCAAAAAAACCCCAAAGTAATCCAAGGCTAATGTTAGGAGGTAATTGTAAGGGCTCCCCTAGACCACAATTGAAAAAGACATCTTCTACAAAAGCATAATTAGCCAAGGAATATGTAAAGCGATTACATTGTCGAGGAACTAACTAACAAGTCACCATCTCACAGATATGCAACATATCCAAGACTGCATGACGGTACATCCGTAAAATGGGATCCCACACACTATAGGTCCCATTTAGCTGATTGATTGCTAACTGTGAGTCACCTTTAACCAATAATTGGCAGACAGCACCACATCGGGCTATATATAGCCCCATGATCAAGGCCTTGTATTCTACCATATTCTTAGTAAAAGAGGGTCCTAAATAGACTCCCATCTTCATAACAACCTTACGTCGCGGATCTTTAATGACCACACCAACACTAACATGTTTAGCAGGCCCTTTGGAAGCTTTATCAAAATATAGAGTATAAACCTAGGTTTCATTGATAGGCCACATCATAATAATTAGCTCACTCATACTTATGATAATCAAAATCAAGCCAAGAGAGGGGAGGTATAACATGCACAATCCTTCCTTCCTCACTGAACTCAAAAGGAATGCTAGTCAGAAGTCATTGACAATGGTGGAAATAGACCTTAATCTCCCACGTAAAGAATCTGTCTTACCACTCAGTAACCTGATGCCCTTTGCTCCACCAGATCACTCGACCTTGGTGGTAACATTGCTCAAGGTACATATTCTCCAGACAGGGAATAATGCATCCCACATCTACTCGTCTCTTAGTACCTACTGCACGTTAAAGCTAAATCCTACATGACATGCACAGGCACCAAGCCCAACATTAGCCCTTACACATAGTAAGGCTTCAGGTTATTAAAGTTAACTTTAGTCTTAAACTCTACCCCCTACAAATTTGCTAGAAAGGCCGTAGAGCCATTCTTTCCTAAATGTAAAATCTTGTATGGTCCATCCCATTTGGGTTCTAATTTTCTTAGAAAGAGTTCCCTTCGAGCATCATAATGCAACACTAAGTGACCTTCATGAATTTGTACTTCTTAGCCCGAAGATCATGAATGGCTTTCATTCTCCTCTTCCCTACTTCTTGATGTAATAAAGCCTACAACCAAATCTTATCAAGATGTGCCAGAGAAGTATATTGTTCTTGTAATGCTTCTTCCCCTCCCAATGAATGATTGAGGGCAAAACACACAGTGGGGAGCTCTGTTCCCAATAGAAAAATGCACTTCTCCCCATACACTAACTTGAACGGGGTGTGGTCTGTGGCTCCTCTTGAATGTCATGTTGTAAGTCCACACTGCCACATATAATTTCTTATCCCAATCACGCTTGCTTGCTGATAATATATTGGACAAGATTCCCACCAGTTGTTTATTTGTACTCTCAACCTAGTCATTCACTTGAGGGTTATATGAGGTAGTCTTGTTGTGCTTAATCTTCAAAGCTTTAATGAGGGCCATTATAACCTTGTTCAAGAAGTGTACCCCTTGATCAGACACAATCTCCTTCGGTGGACCTAAACGGCAAACAATTTGCTCCATAATGAAAATGGCTGTTTCCTTATCATTGTCCTTCACCATTGCTCAAGCTTTAGACCACTTTGTAAAGTAGTCCATTGCTACAATACTATATTGCTCTTGCATAGTTGATGAGGGATATATTGGTCCCACAAAATACCCCATTTTTCAAAGGGTAACATATCCCAAATGGGATTTAGAGGTCGCCTACGATTTTCCCTTTTATATGCCTTTGAAAAATATCACAACACTTAACATAACTGTAAGCATCTTGAAAAATCGATGGCCACCAGTATCCAGCATGGAGAGCTTTTTGCGTGGTAAGCTAGCCAGCAAAATGTCCCCCACATGTTGAATCATGGCACTCCTCTAAAATAAATGGTACCTCATCGGGTACTACATAACATCGATATATATCATCTACTCCTCTCTAATATAAGACACCCGCTACTATAATCTAAAAGCATAATTCTTGTTGCTTGATCTTTTTTTCTTTTAGACTTCGATACAGTAGTCCCAAATCCTCCTATAGATAAATAATGTGTTATAGCCATATACCAGGAAGGGATGGAATTTGTATCGATTTTAAATAGACATTCAATTCACTTTCCTCAGCCAAAATTTCTTTTGGCTCCTCGAAATCCACAAGACATTCTACAATACCTTGCAGCTTCGGTGGCTTGCTCTTGATCTCATAATCAAACTTTTGCAAAGTGATTAACCACTTTGCTAAACGGTCAAGCAGTTGCAACTTGTTCAGCAACAATCCGAGTCCTTCCACCTTCGTAAAGAATACTACCTTCTCATAGAGAATACAATGCCTAAATTTCTTCATCACAAAGATCATTCCAAGGCACAATTTCTCCATGTACGTATAGCAAAGGAAATTGGATGATACCATTTCTCCTCCCAAATTTGAGCTAAACAGTAGCACTTGATACTTGCTGAAAATATGTAGAAAACTTCACCTCTTCTGGGTGCTTTTAGGATTGGCACTTTTGCTAATTCCTACTTTACATCCTCAAAGGCTACTTGACAGGCTTCATTTTACTCAAACAGATAGCTAAAAGATAAGAGGTTTGTCAATAGCAACATGCTTTCTGCCAATGCATTGATAAATCTTTGATAATTTCCCACTCATGACAGAAAGCGTGCACCTCTTTTGGAGTTTGCGGCGGGCTCATAGAGACTATAACCTTTATCTTTTCAGGGTCAATACCAACTGTACTAACCACATGACTGAGCAACAACCCATAGGGCACTCCAAATATGCAGTTTGTAGTTAAGAGCAATGCAAAATTGTCTACAATGCTCAAAACCATTTTCCTAAGAACAATCAATTGTTGCTCCCTTGTGGTGGCTGTCCCCACATCATTAATAAAGACTTTCAACTCCTTTGGGGAGATATCACCAAAGGTCTTATCAGCTATTCATTACCAAGATCCATGAACATTACATAGAGCAAAGGCCATCACATGGTACGTAAGGATACCGAAGACAGTAATAAATGTTGCTTTCAATTTGTCTTCCTCTGCAATGGCCATTTGGTTATATCTAGCAAAGCAATCCATAAAAGAATATATTTTCCTACCCGCTAACTGATCCAAAATTTGATCAATGAATGGAAATGGGTAGTAATCCTTAACTGCCTGCTTATTAAGCTCTCTAAAATCTATACAAAGCTGAAATTGATTGTTCTTCTTCTTCTCGATGATAACAAATGGTGAACACCATTCCATGTGTTGAACCAGGAATATCAGGCCAGCCTTTTGTAGCTTTGTCAATTCTTCGAATAGCCCATCCCTTAATTCGAAAGGCATATGCCTTACTTTCTGCTGGCACAAGGCGGCTACCTTGCTTCAAAGAAATCGTATGAACAACCAGGCTGGGAGGAATGCCTCTCAGCTCATCATAACTCCAAACAAAGATATCGCGGAATTCTTGAATCAAGGATACATAGTCCTTCCTTTCTTCCGAATTGAGCATGGATCCTAATTTAATTGGCCATGAATCATTCATTGTACCAAGGTCGAGCTCAATTACATATGCATCCCTTATCCTCTCTTATGCCTCTATTGGCTCATTCAAAGCTTGGTAGATATCCTCTGTAGTGGACCCCTCAATGGATTCGTCACTTGATGATATCTCACTAGCAAATGGAGCATCTAGTAAGTCAAACTCTAACAAAGATTAAGGAGCTCTCTCACTCTGAGGAGATTCAGGATAAGCGTCTACTACTACATGTCTAGCACCTTGACCAAAGATCAATTGCCTAGCGGGTATATCAACCTAATAGTCTCCTTGTAAGATCCATGTCCTACCTAGCAATACTTGATAGCTAGGTTGCCTTGCAAACCTAATGACCCTAAAGTCTAGAATGCATTGTACATTGGCAATGGTCACACGGACTTTAGTAATGCAACCTTCAGGTTGTCTTAAACTGTCATCAACCATTCGGAGGATTGTGGAGGCATCTTTTATTATTTCTAATCCTAGTCTCTCCATCAATTCGGAACTTATAAAGTTGATAGAGGATCATGTGTCCACAATAACATGGTCCACTAATATCCCATCAGCACTTGGACAATGCTTTTCAGCATGCTCATACCAATCATCTCCTACTCGTTATATTCCCAAGGGCTCAACAATACACCAAGTGCATAGAATCTTCTTAAATTCCTTGTGCACTTAATCAACTGTAGAAGATTTACATTTGGATTAACTTTGCAAAGAGAACTCGCTAAATCAAATTCATGATAGCTAGCAAGAGATCGCTTTTCTCACTAGACCATTCTCTCCTTTGGTCTTTGAACTAGTCTTGCTGCTTCTTTCTTGGCTTTTGTCTTCTTCTTTGGTGACTCCTTATCCTTCTTGGGGTTGGATTTACCATCTATAGCCTTGAGAGGTTTGCCTTTCATATGGGGATTAAGGACTTGCATCCCCTTATCCTCTTGCTTGGGGTTTCCTTTGACAGGTTTTGCCATGGCCTTGTTGACTTCTTTACCCTTTTGACCTCTCATAATAACCCGTAGGTTAGAAGCTTCAGTGCCATTGACACAAATAGCTTCTATAAGGCTAACTCCACTACCACTAGTAGCTTCTCTACAATGTCTTTCCCTCTTTGTAATATTTGTTTTGGTCCTTCATTTTGTTGGAGATTATTCCCTTGTGCTCAATGATTAATAGGACCTGGCTGTTTACTTCCTTGCTGGAGAGAGCTAATCTTACTCCAACAAGTACTAGCTAAATGGCTTGACTTCCCACATATGTCACATTTAACATTTGGAAAATTCCTAGAGAAATGTTGGCCACCACACCACTTATAGTTGAATCTTGAGGGGCCACCCTCTTTAGGGGCATCGACTCTGTGTCAAATTCTATTGCTTCTTAAGGAAATTAACATCAACGGCTATTTGTTTATATTGTTCGCTAATCATATCAATATAGTTGCTTCATCATATCCTTAACTTTGCCAAAGACATTCAAGGCACTTGACTCATAGCCGCAATTGTCTACCTATCATTCTATTGGCCTAACCACTTGATTAGGGATTGGTTGTTAATTCCCTGGAACAACGATAGGATTTATCGTTGGGCTTCCAACAGTTGGTGGAGCCATCTGACTAGTCTTTGGCATGGTCACACTAGGAGGAGTTGGCAACATGGGCACATTTGGAATTATGCTTTGTCTCCCATTAGGAGGACTCATGGGCATCCCTTGACCTCCATTCATCAGCACTAAAGTGTTTCCAAATCCTAAACTCGGATTCAATTTGACCTAGAGGCATAAATTGCTTGTAATCATGATTCTACCTCTTCTACTTGTGTAATAGCCATATCAATGTCAGCAAGAGCAACACAACTACACTTGAATGTTAAAGTCTAGCCTATTCAAAAAATATTGCAAATGAGTAGCAGCTGGAATAGGAATATAGGTTTGCAACTTACGGAATACCTCCTTCAGTTTCTTGTCATACCAAGGACATTCTTGTGAGGTTCTTGACATGTAACATTGAGAACATGTAGCCAATAATGACCTCCCCTTTCAAGGGAAAACTCTCTTGGGTTGAAAGGCCGCAAAGGATAAGTCGATCGTAGTTATGGTTCCAACATCTAGGCTGTGATACTACATTGCAGCTTGTCCTTTCAGAGTCATGTTGAAGAACATCATCAAGTGTCCTTCATCTTGAATTCGATAGTTAAACATTAACTTTTGAAATTCATTGATGTGAAGTTTTGCATCTTCCTCTAATAACCCATAAAAAATGGGTGGAGGAAACCCTAAGGCTGGCAAATCTACCATTCTAGCTAGGATTGCAATGGGTTGTGCCTCCATGGTAATAACCGGATTCACCAAAGGAGTTTGAACAACTGGAACTATTACTCCACTCGAAGTTGACAGAATGATTGGAAGGGGGAAAGTACTAGAGCTTCCTCCCCTTAACGAATTGTGAGTTGAGCTAGGGTTACTAAGACCCCACCCTTGTAAGGATATTGGACCCCTCCTTTGTGGAGAATATCTTTTATTTATTTTGGCTCGCCGTCTAGCTCGTTCAACTCTTTCTTGCTTTTAAAGCTCGGCTTGACGGTCTTGTGAGTATCTCATTGATTTTTGGCATACACTAATAAATTGGTCCCAATTGACTGAGATTCAAAAATCACCACTTATTAGTGGCTCCTGAAAAACACATCACTTGTCGGGACCTAAAACGGGCCCGACATTGGCTATAAGCGCTAGTCAAGCCTCTCTATACTCAAAAAACCACACTCACTCGGTCTCAAGGCTAGGAGCATATAAGGAACACACTGCCCTAACTACTATCATGAATCTCACGTTTGTTTTGAATTGTAGTCCAATGATGAAACCTTCCCCATACTCGTTAGAGGGAGTCCCCACACATAGATTGGTATAAAATACATCGTAATCACAAAAGAATGAGGTACCCTCTAGCTGAATGCTGTGGTCCCATTGCAGCTCTCCTACACCTTGGGGATTGGCCCCTTGATACGTCGCTAACACAAAAAGCATGTACATCACACACTCCACTCTTGTTCTCAAATGTTATAGGAGATAGATATTTCCTCACTTTATAGTTTTCCAAGGAACCCGAACGTCTAAATCTTCAGCTTAGGTGTCTCACAACTGAACATAGGTCATATGTATAAGAAAACAATTGCAATGCATTCAAGAGTTACTATGTGATATGCACAATGCAATTGTGAATGCCATGGTGCTTAGACTATTTACGATTTATAAATTAGCGTTGTGAAGTGTAACAAATATTTTTTTAAATGATTCCAGCCCTACACATCATGCTTCATTGCTAAGGGTCAGCCTCGAGCATCCTTGTACTACTTAACCCCTTCAACTTAATTTATAAATGTCTTATATGGTATGTACAAAAAAATAGATTAGAATTTCATATGTTCTCAACAACTAATTAGCATCAAAACCCCTCTTCCCCCTATCGTTTAGGTTATGCTTCGTTGATAGGTGTAAAGAACAATTTTTCTTGTAAAAAGTGATAAAAATGAGATTTAACATAAAGATATGGCTGAACTAAGGCTTTATCCCTCATGCTATAGCCATGCCATACATTCACGGACATAAAACATAAATTTTCTTAATTTTTTAGCATAAAAAATAAAAAATTTTCAAAATTCCACTATCTTTCTTTATTTATTTAAATAAAAATTTTGATACTTCTGATTTATGGATTGGGATTAATCACAATTACCAAATATTGATTTGATATCTTATGAATAGAAACCCGATTTTGGAGGCGTGTATTTAATAGTTGGGAGGTCACGCTGATGCTCATTTATGACCATTGACGCTCTCTCCTACTCTTGATCTATGATCTCCTTCGCTCTGGTACCATTATTTCATCAGCATCTTACATTCAATTCCTTCCCTTTCTTCCATAAATTCATGCATGTGAACACTTAAGAGGAGAGAGGAGGGAGGAGAGAGAAAGACTAGATTTCCAGATCCATCACACCGGGCAGCCATTTCCTGTGGAGATCGGTGATGGGAAGTGAAGAATTACTGAAGATCATTGTCATGATTTGCTTTAAGGGTTGTTTGTAAGCCCCCATTGCCATCTCCACCAAAAACCTCGCCTAAAAGGGGATGGACATGTTCTTAACGTTGTTGTTTCAAAATGGTGCCCCCCCCTCCCCCACCACCAAATCACGATTTTTTGAGGGGCCCAATTGGCCCCCCAAAGGGCCATTCCCAAAATTTTTAAAATCTTGGCCATTTTAACTTTGGCACTGTCCGACCTCCTGTCTCGATCGGTCCGATGCCCGCGGTTCGATGCTCGAATTCAGATCCGAAAAATCTTGCCTGACGGACTTGACATCTAAACAACCGAGAAGTAGTTCCTCTTCAATCCAACTGTTGAAAAAATCACTAAAATTTTGCAACCATCGCAACGGCCAATGTTCCACTTCCGCTAGCTTTAAATTCTTGCCTAAAATTTGCAATAATACGCTCCTAATCCGCACTTTGTGGGTCTTTAAAATATGCTCTTAGGTATAGAAAGCAGTAGGCCTACCCAACAAAGTGGAAAGATCGCCAAAAAGGGATGTGTACAACATGTTGCGAATGGACAAAGTGATAGTCCACACCAATGATGACATCAACCTAGCTAACATCCCCAACCCCAAAGTCCAAATTCAGGCCAAAATGGTGCACGGCCTATTCTCTAGCCAAAGGTAAAACCCATTGATGAACGGAATCAATGTGCCACAATGTTGGAGAGCATCACTGCCAAGTCCTTCGATGAGGTGAACATAAATGACTTCGTGAGGAAGACGATAGAAACGTCGGCAAAAGCATTGGCCATAGGGAAAGATCTACATGGGGAGAGTCCCTGGTCTCCAAAGCTAGGAAGTCATTGCCATCAAAGGCCTCTACCATTGGCTTTGGAGGGGTCTTGATGGCCATCATACGAGAGGCACTAGGGAAAGCACAAAAAGACGAGGCAGTCGATGAGACACCAGACAGGTCCCCTCCACACTAAGGACAGGAGCAATCCAGTGAAAGGATTGTGGGTGAGGAAAAAGGAGAGCGAGAAGCATAATTTGGCAAGGAAGGGCCAAGAAATAAAAGAAAGAGACTCCGCAAAAGAAGGCTAAAGAAGAGAGTGGGAAGAAAGAGAAAGTAGGCCTACATGAAGCCCAAAGTAAGTCCAAAAGCATGGAAGAATGATGAAAGAGAAAAGAAAGGGACGAGGCAAAGAGAAAAAAAGAGGAATCCAGGAAAGCTGAGGAGCAGAGAAAGAGAAGAGCTAAGAAGGAAGACACAGAGCTCATGAAGAAAGATGAAGAAGATATAACCTTGGCCATCCGCCTCTCAATGGAGCAACCTTCAAGGCAAGAAGAGTTGGCTGCCATGAGTCCACCCAAACACGAAGGTCCAAGCACAGATCCAAATCACTCAAAATCATGCCACCCCCTAGTACTAATTGAGGGAAAGGGAAAGGGAAAGGGTCTAATCGACCCTATCCCACCCGTCCTACTGCCTGGCACCCTAGTCACTGCATGTACCCAAGACTCCTCTACCACAGTGGATTGCAACAATCTTGTGGCATGGGTGTAGTCTGTGGTCAATAAAGAGGCAACTCAAGGTACAAGTGTAGGAACCTCTATGACAGGAGCAAAAAGACATGCAGTTGTAGATGCAAAATCCAAATGGGATTCCAAAAGGTAGAATATAGAGGCATCTACAACCATTGGTTCCATTGCACTGCCATTGTCTATAAACTACGACAACTATGTACAGGAACTCTTGTCACAGGCGAAGCGGGCAAAGGAAGACAAGAAAATAGCTGTAGTTGAGCTCAAGGCTAAAAGGGAGACAATGGCAGCCTCTCAATTAGAGAGAACCCGTCAAGCGACCATGTAAGAGAGATCAAGGAGCTAAAGGAGAAGCTTGAGGCCAAGGGAGAAGAAGAACAAAGGTGCCAATCAGAACTTGCAAGAAAAACACAAAGACTCATGAGCCTGCAACGCAATTATGATGAGATGGTAGTGCTATATAAAGACTTGCAAAAGGAAAATGAAAATATTTGAAATGCCATGGAGTACCTAGTAGTGGTAGAAGAAGAGAGTAGCCGATGGCACCAAAAGCATATAGAAAATCTAGAACAAAGGATAGCCTCGAAGCTTGGAGAGAAACAACGCTTGGAAAGAGAAATCAAGGAATAGGAGAGGAGGCTAAGGGCATTAGCCTACAGGCACAACAAAAGCTTGAAAGAAATGAAGAAAAAAGCAGATGAATGGGTGGACAAGAATGAAGAAAAAGTGAGCAACTTAGTGCATCGGCTAGCCCTTGTAGAAGGCAATGGGGTGTTAATAGTGAGAAGGGCAGAGGCTGCACAAGCAACTTTGGAAGCCCAACAATGTGCCTTCCTCCACACTCTCTTGGATACCATGCAATCTAAGGAAGAGGATGCCGTTGAGTCATTAAGGAAAAAACTAGAGATCACTTGTAGGGCTCTAAGACATGGGCTACACATCTAACTACAAATTGCAAGGCCCAAAGAAGTAGACCCACCAGAGCACAGAGGAGAAGAGAGGCAAAGGCCGACTAAAGACACATGTTTAAGTTTTGAAAGGGGGTAGCAAGCCACAACTTCTTAGTGGGAGGTTTTTAAGACAAGACCCTACTTCACAAGAAGGTCGCCTCCCACTACTCTTTTTGACCTCAACACCGACAAAGATATCTCTGCAATGGCTAGATCAATGATGGGCCAAAAAAAGAAGAAAAAAAAATGCATCACTGCACCTAGGGGTCCTCAAGTTAGAAACATCCGGTGGCTTCGATCGGTCAGCTTCGTTGTTGAGATGACAAGCTCAACACATGCGGACATTGATGATGGACCACGTGGTTAGATGGGTCCACACGTCTACAATTAGCACGTTAGTGGTCATTATGACTCTCACATAGCCACTAACTCATTACTTATTATATTCAGGCTATTACACCTATTTATAACTGGCATAGTTATAGCGCCAATTGACTAGTGTAGTCGGTTATGCATTGTTTGACTTAGTAGGCCACTTTCCTTTATGTTGTATCTTATCTATACTTTGTGTACATTGTAAAGTGTGTGAAAGAAGAAGAAAAAACCAGCAAGAAAACGTTTTGGCCTCCATCTCTCTTCTTGTCTCTTGAGTGAGCTTCTCCTTGTGCATTCTGTGTGTGTTCGGCACAACATCTTGAGCAAGTCCCTCCACCACGTGATTCTTGACATGGTATCAGAGCTGCGCCACTGAGAGAGGTTGATTTTGAAGGCTGAACTAAAGGAGAAGAAGTAAGGTTCGAGCAAGCAAGCCACAGGTAAGAAGCTCTCCCATCCTTCCACTCTCTCTCTTGGATAGTACTTGTGGAGACACCGGAAGCAGGGCAGAGCAAAAATCTCAGATTGTAGTGAGATTTGATGTGCATGAAGAGCACTGTCTATTCTGCAAAAATGCCCTTTAGGGCTATGCCACAGTTATTTTGGGCATTTGAGGCTGTTTCAGGCCTCGTTTTAGAGCCGCAAGGTTGCGGACAACAGTTCGAGATACCCTGCAATTTCAATTGTGTCTGCCGTATACAAGTGCACAGGTTACAGATTCCAGATCTATAAGTTCAAAGGTGTTTACTAACGAATAAACACAAGGTTTATCTACAAACTAGTTGTAGATTGCATGTATTGTTGAGTAGACAGTGAAAAAGGCTGTCTGGTGTATTACTATGCACTATAGGTCGAGGGTTGCAGAAGATTTGCTTGTTGTTTGGTATTAGTTTTGTGATAATGGTAGAGAACAGTGGAAACCCCATTGTTGAGAAGCTCAACAAGAATAACTACCCTCATGGAAGTTCTGTGTCATGAACTTCCTTATTGGAAAAGGCCTCTACGAGTTTGTTTCAGGTGAAGAAAAGGAGCCGGAGGTGAGTGATCCTCCAACTGTAGAAGAGACAAAGGCATGAAAGGAATGGAATGCAAAAGACAAAAAGGTCATGTATTGGCTGTCTACAGTAATTGACAATAATATGCTGGGACATATTAAAAATGCAGAGAATTCATATGCAGCTTGGACCATACTTAAAAGTATGTTTTCTGTAAATACAAAGGCACAAAAGATTCAACTCAAGCAAGAGTTGAATGCATTGAAGAAAGGGAAGATGTCTATCAATGATTATGCACTAAAGGTAAGGAGCATTGCAGATGCCTTGGCAGCAATTGATGCAATGCCCGATGATGATGATTTGGTGCCATCTACCTTGGGTGGACTTAACAATGAAAAGGCTTGGAAGTCTTTTGTAACTTCCGTATATGTCAGAAAGCCATTTCCAGATTTCGATGAGTTGATCTCCCTTATGATCACTGAAGAGATCAACATGCAGAGTGAGACATTTGAAAGAAGTGGTGAATAGGTCCAAGCTTTCTACTCTAGTTGAGGAAGGGGACGTGGCAGGTTCTCTTCAAGAGGCTGTGGTACAGGACGTGGTAGTGACAACCAGCAAAACAAATTGAATCAGCAATTTGGAGATATGCAGGTTTCAGGAGGTCGTGGTAACTTTAGAGGCAGGGGAAGCTTTAGAGGAAGAGGTTGATAGTAAAACAGAGGTTCTAACAACTTTGGTATTGTGTGTCACTACTGTGGCAAAACAGGTCATATTGCAGCCCAATGTTATGCTAAGAAAGATGATATTCGCAATGGTAAGTTGTAGCAAGGAAACTATGCATCCTCTTCATGACAGAATGAATACAAAAATGAACATTTTTTTGTTATGCAGCATATGCTGAATGCTGTTACAAGAAAGGGAACACATGATGATGTTTGGTATGTTGATTCAGGTGCATCCAATCATATGACTAGCCATGCAGAATGGTTTGGAGAGATGCAGGATTTGCAAAATGCAGGTTATGTGCAGACGGGTGATGATTCATGCCACCCAATTTCACACATTGGAAAAGTTCCTTTGTCCTTGCATGATGGTAAGATAAAGAGTCTTTCAGATGTATTACATGTGCCATCTATTACAAAGAACTTGGTGTCAGTCGGTCAGATGGTAGAGCAAGGGCTGCAAGTCATATTTAATGCAAAGGGCTGCTTTGTAGAAGACTTCAATGACAAGTGCAGGTTAATTGCAAAGGGAAGTAGAGTTGGACTTATGTTTACTCTGGATACTGGAATTCCTACTATGAATGCTAAATGAAAATGTGTTATTGCAAATATTGAAATTTGGCACAACGCATTGGACATGCAAATGTACAAAGGTTGAAATTAATGCAGTCCAAAGGGTTGGTTACAGGTTTGCCTACATTTAGAGTTGCAGAATTTCATAAGGTATGCGAAGCATGTCAGTTTGGTAAGCAGGCAAGACAACTCTTTTCACATGATAGAGATGCAAGTAGAAATATCCTTGATGTTGTGCATACAGATATTTGGGGGCCTACACAAAATGTATCTCTTGGAGGCAGTTCATATTTTGTCACATTCATTGATGATTGTTCTAGAAAGTTGTGGGTATATTTTATGAAGGAAAAGAGTGAAGCGTTTGAGCACTTTAGAACTTTCAAGGCTGCAGTTGAAAGAGAAACAGGCTTGAAAGTAAAGTGCTTGAGGTCAGATGGAGGGGGAGAATACCTCTCGAATGAGTTCAGTGATTTTCTGAGGTCTCATGGGATAAAGAGACAGTTCACATGCAGGTATACCCCACAGCAAAATGGTGTTGTAAAAAGAAAAAACAGGCATATTGCAGAAGTTGCACGGGCATTAATGGCTGAAAAGAATATACCCAAACACTTTTGGTTTGAGGCTGTCCATACTACTGTCTACATTATGAATAGAACTCCCACAGCTGCAGTTCATGGGATGACTCCTGAAGTCCATACTACTGTCTACATTATGAATAGAACTCCCACAGCTGCAGTTCATGGGATGACTCCTGAAGAATGATTTATTGGCAAGAAGCCTGATGTATTGCACTTGAAGGTATTTGGCTGTATTGCATATGTTCATGTGCTACATGAGTTGCGGAAGAAATTGGATCCAAAGGCTGAAAAGTGTGTCTTTATTGAATACTCTTTAGAGAAAAAAGGGTATCGTTGTTATAACCCTGTCACATGTAAGTTCAGAGTGAGCAGGGATGTCATCTTTGATGAAATGAGCAGTTGGTATGCATCTAGTGGTGATGCATTGGATGATGATGATGATCATGACACTCATGTGTAGGCTGAAAAGCAAGAATCACGGACTCTTAGTGGACCAGAGACATCATTTGGTAGTCCTTGGTCTCGGAGACTAAGAAGTAGCTCTACATCTTCAGGTGTATCTAGTAGCACTATAGGTAAAGACAAAGGAAAGAATAAAGTGTTAGATGGCATTGATACAGTTCTTGATGGAGACTCTAGTGGCTCAGAGAGCTTGGATGATGAGCTTGGTATTCCTTCTATTAGGACACCAGGTGTACAGAGAGCTCATAGTAATGTAAAGGCTCCATTGAGTGATCCGGTGGTACGCAGATCTAGTAGGGGCAGATATCCTATTAAAAGATTTGGTTTTGAAGGTTATGCAGCTCACCATTATGCTTATATGGTGAAACTTGTTGAGGATGTTGAGCCCACTTGTTTTGAGGATGCTGTTGGTCATACTCATTGGGATGCAACAATGGATGAGGAGATGGCTGCATTAGAGGCCAATAAGACTTGGGATTTAGTATCATTGTCGAAGGCAAGAAAGCTATTGGATGTAAGTGGGTTTATAAGATTAAGCACAATGCAGATGATTCTATTAGTAGGTACAAAGCTAGGCTGGTTGCAAAAGGCTATGACCAGACTTATGGCATAGATTATGAAGAAACCTTCAGTCCAGTTGCTAGGAAGGCAACTGTCAGATGTGTGATTGCTTTGGCAGCAGCCAAAGGTTGAGGGTTACAGCAAATGGATGTGAAGAATGCCTTCTTGCATGGTGATTTGTAGGAAGAAGTGTATATGGATCAGCCAGCAGGTTATGAAGATTTAGAGCATCCCATGTATGTGTGCAGGTTGAAGAAGGCGCTTTATGGGCTCAAGCAAGCACCTAGAGCATGGTCTGACAAGATCAAAGAGTATCTTGTCAATATTGGATTTTATATTTCTAATGCTGATCACTTACTTTATGTGAGAAAGGGAGATGCAGGTTTGGTCATCATAGTCATCTATGTGGATGACTTGATTATTACAGGTGATAGTGATAGTGGGATTGCTGAAGTTAAGGATTTTTTGAAGAAGAAGTTTGAGATGAAGGATTTAGGTGAGCTAAGGTACTTCCTTGGCATTGAGGTGATCAGACGTGATGATGGTATATGGCTGTCCCAAAGATAATATGGCTTGGATATGTTGTCCAAGTATGGTATGACAGCATGCAAACCACTTACAATCCCGTTGGAGCAGAATGTAAAGTTGAGTGCTGATATTGAGGATGAGATAGAAGACCCTACTATGTTTAGGAGGAGTGGGGAGTTTGATCTACATGACCATTACAAGGCCAGACTTGAGCTACGTTGTTGGTATTGTGAGTCAGTTTATGCAAGTACCTAGAAAGCCACATTTGGATGCAGTCAGACGCATATTGAGATATGTGAAGTCCAAATTACATTATGGACTTTTCTATGAGGCAGGTACAGATGTACAGGTGTTTGGATACACAGATACAGATTGGGCTAGTAGTATGTGTGATAGAAGATTTACCGGTGGATACATGTTCTCTCTTGGTAGTGCAGCAGTTACTTGGAGTAGCAAAAAGCAACCTACAGTTGCTTTGTCGAGTACAGAGGCTGAGTATATAGGTGCTGCTGTAGCAGCATGTGAGATAGTATGGCTATAAAAGTTATTGGCTGATTTAGATGTGCAGGTGGAAGGTCTAGTTGTCATTTATTGTGACAACATGAGCAGTATACAGTTGGCTAGGAACCCTGTGTTCCATGCCAGGACAAAACATATTGAGGTACACTATCACCTTATGAGAGAGAAGGTACTAGCAGGTGAGATTGACTTGGTGTATGTCAGCACACAGGATCAAATAGCTGACATCTTCACGAAGGCATTGGGTACAGAGAAGCTTCAAAAGTTTCAAAGCTTACTTGGAGTTGTAGAGATACAGTTGAGCTTGAGGGGGAGTGTTGAGATGACAAGCTCAACACATGCGGACATTGATGATGGACCACTTGGTTAGATGGGTCCACATGTCTACACTTAGCACGTCGGTGGTCATTATGATTCTCACATGGCCACTGACTCATTACTTATTATATTCAGGTTGTTACACCTATTTACAGGTGGCATAGTTATAGCGCCAGTCGACTAGTGTAGTCGGTTATGCATTGTTTGACTTAGTAGACCACTTTCCTTTATGTTGTATCTTATCTATACTTTGTGTACATTGTAAAGTGTGTGGAAGAAGAAGAAAAAACCAGCAAGAAAACATTTTGGCCTCCATATCTCTTCTTGTCTCTTGAGTGAGATTCTCCTTGTGCATTCTGTGTGTGTTCGGTGCAACATCTAATCCCCTAGCCTATTTTGATTTCCCACATCATGCTTAGGGCCCATCAAAAGCAGGACTTACCTAGGGAGGTCACCCCTGTAGACCTGTCTCCCTAAGCCACACTCATTGCACCACCCTTATGCATGAACTAGGTCCTCAACTGTGGAACAACACCCAAGCTTTGCATGTGGTTCTTGACCCAACTCCCAATTCCATTAGCACGAGTACAATGCACCACATGCTAAGGTAGATGCATCCCCAGGTAGTGCATCTTCTTTTCTTTTTCAAGAACCTACACATGCTGTAACCCACCAACTTCGAAGGCCCCATCATCCATAAATTTACTCTCGACCTCCACCACCTCAACCAGTTGCTTAGTTCTTCCCAAGACCAATCATTACAAGACCCCATCATCATCGACTCACACGGCTGCATTTTAAATCACTGAATATTCATTAGCTCAAAATTGAAAGCACCATAGGATTGGCACTTGTCTAGGAGGGGAGGAATGTTACATGACTTGTCACCAGGTAGCCAAAATGAAGTAGAGAATGACTAAGGAAGCCCAAGTGAAAAAGTGAATGAAGAAGCTCATTCTATGTAGGCAGTAAAAGTGGAGGCAAAACCAAGGTGCTCTCAAGGACAAAGGAAAGCACCGAATGTTCTAGCAAGGCTCTCTCAAGGATGAGGGAGAACCTTCGAGGACTCTCGCAAGGAAAGCAACACCATATTGGAAAATATGAGAATTTCCCATAAGTTTGGAACATGTGGTCAAATATTTGAATTTGTCATAACTTGAATACTATAACTCCAAATTGAGTTCTCTATAGCTCAATAGATTCCATTTTTCAAGCACTTTCCAATGATAGGTCACATCATATGGATTTGACAAACATATGGTCATGTTATCCGGGTGCCACCTTTTTAGTATTCAAAAAATGGGAATTGGGAGATTCCCAAACTCACTAATATTGTGTTAAGTGTGAGGCGCAATGTAATTCATTTTATAAGAGTGCCAGAGGCTCCCTCCTGTGCAAGTTTTACAGTCTAAATGAGCATAGGTGAAGGGATAATGCAACTTGAAGGAAATAGGGAAAAGCTAGGTTAGGATCACGTCATGTTGACCTCGAAAGGCAAGAGGGGGGATCCATCCAACACCATCATCAATTTCAAGGACAAATCTGCCCACTTGCCATTCTCTAAGAGGGATCCGTCCAACACCATCTACAATTTCAAAGGAACAATCCACCCACCATCAATGTCAGGGAGGGAACTATCCCAATACCATCTTCAATTTCAAGGGCAGATCCATCCAACACCATCCCTAGCAAGGGCTTGTATACAAACTCAAAAAGCCATCTAGCTACACCCATCCCACCTTCCAACTACTACCCATCAGTGCCATGGGATTGGCACTCAACTAGGAGGGGGTAATATTAACCTCAACACAAGAAAAAGAGAAAAAAGTGGAAAAGTGCAAGTCATGAGAGCTAAAAGAGGCGGTCCAAAAGGAAATTGGACAAAATGGAAGGAGGAAGGGAAATGATTGAAAGTGCGAGATGCGGCCTCAAAAGCTAAGTCAAAGGCAAAAGTGCATTTGTAAATGCAAGGCGCCCCTGAAACTTTTGTAAAAGAGCACCAAGCTCCCTCCTGTGCAAATTGTAAGGGTAGACAGGCGGTAGAAAGGAAGCTAAGAAGATAGGAGGATAATGGGAAAGAGGGCCTAGGCCATGGCCAGCCATGAAAAAAAGGTGATGACCACCCAAAATGGATTAGGGTTTTGTATATAAACTCAAAAAGTGAATGAGAAGCTTATTCTTTTGTGTGTGGAAAAGTAGACTCATCTTCTTCTCTTCTCCTTCTTTCTTACTTGTGTGTGCTTAAGAGAGGGGGTGTGAGAGTGTGAGGGAGTGAGTGTGTGATATACCTGTGAGGGATCTTGGAGGTGAAGCTCTCCATAATCTCCTTTTTTCTTCTATTCTCTTCTCTTCTCTTGTCTCACATGCGGCTATGGAGAATGGAGCTTGGAGGTGGAGGCTTGAGAATTCTTAAGCTCACATCTCAAATTGTAAAGTTACTGGTGTGCTTGAGGGAGGAGGCAACTCATTTGGGCATCGAGGTAAGCTCACTACACCCTGGTAGGATTGAGGGTGTGTTAGCTAGGTGAGAGATAGCCATAGGTGTTTGCTTGAAATGCTTGAAACAATAAGTAGTCCGTGGGTCTTGGCGGTTGAGCGTGAGCTCTTGCCTCTACAGCCACTCCTTCTCATAATCTTGCTAAAGTTCCTCAATGATCTCCACATTAAGCACGGCCAAACCATTTGATTGCTCCACGCCTACTATACGTGTGTGAAGGAAAACATTTTTCTTCTCCACCTATTATGCCCTAGTTTAGATGTCATCTGCAAAGGGTAGTGACACTTGTTGGCATGTCTCCAACCTTTGCCAATGTTTTTGGAGGGGGCATCCTTCAACCAAAGATGTTTAGAGAGGGCGATATTGGTGTGCTTGAGGGAGGCCACTTGGGTAGTGATGCTAGTCCTATTTTCAGGTTATGAATCCATTGAAAAAGTTTAGGGGATGTTATGCTATTTCCCAATTGAACTTAAGAGGTATGAGGATGAGTTATTGGGAGGGAGGAGTAGAAGATTGGGTGGCAGCAATGGAAGCACCATTTAGATTGGTAAGTGTAGGCAGAGTGGGTGTAGAATGCTTATTATCTTGGGAGGGTCTTGCTAGAACTTTTCTCCTTGAGATTTAAGGAGGGCAAGTTTTGTGAAGAGGCTACTAGTGGAAGTGAACTTCTTGGGCGAGTTGGGGGTATTTGCTGTGATTGCTAGCTCGACTCCAATGCCAGCTTGGTAGGGTCTTGATATCTCTAATTCTCTTTTTTTGAGGGCTTGGTATTTTGAGCTCTTTATTACCTGGGTCTAGTCGGGGAGTTTGGGATGGGTTCTTGTGAGGTACCAGCCTCGTGTTGAGACTCATTAACATCCAACTTGGGTGGAGTTTGTGAGGCAAGTGATGGAAGCTACTATGTTTTGGGATGAACTGGCATACTATCACATGGAAGGCTAATGAAGTGATTGAGCTCTAGGGAGTGCATATTATGCAAGTTAGCCTCTTTAAAGGGCTTTTCCACTGCTTTTTTGGGCATCTAAGGCCATTTCGGGCACTGTTTTAGAGCTGCAAGGTTGCGGACAACAATTTTAGGGTATATTGGGATTTTGGCTATATTGATCGAAAAAAAGTGGGTGCACAGGTTGTAGATTTTGAGTCTATAATTTTTAAGGTGTTTGCTAGGAAGGAAACAAAAGTTTTATCTATAAACAGGTTCTAGATTACATGTATTGTTGAGCAATCTGTGAAAAGGATCTCTTGGTGTATTGTTGTGTACTTGTTGTGAAAGGTTGCAAGAAGCTCAATAAGAATACCTACCCTTCATGGAAGTTCTATGTAATAAAATTTCTCATTGTTGGAAAGGGCCTTTATGAGTTCATTTTAGGTGAAGAAAAGGAGCTAAGCTGAGTGTCCATGTAACAACTACATATGAATTAAAGAAGGCATGGAAATAATGGAATGCAAAAGACAAAAATGTGATATATTGGCTACTTGCAGTCATCATTAATAATACTATGCATGGATATATCAGGAATGGAGAAACTTCACATGCAACTTGAGAACACATTTTTAGTAAATACAAAGGCACGAAAGATTCAACTCAAGCAAGAGTTGAGTACCTTGAAGAAAGGGAAAATGTCTATCAATGAGTATGTTTTGAAGGTGAGGAGCATTGCAGATGCTTTAGCAATGACCGACTGATGCAGTGCTTGATGATGAAGATTTGGTTTTATCTACTTTGGGTGGCCTTAACAATGAGAAGACTTGGAAATCATTCTTCACTTCTGTATATGTACGGAAGCCATTTTCAAAATTTGATGAGTTGGTCTCTCTCATGATTATTACTGAAGATATCAATATGTAAGGTGACTTATATGAAAGAATGGATGAATAGGTCTAGGTATTCTACTCAAGTTCAAGAAGGAAACATGGTAGATCCTCTTCAAGAGGCCGTGGTATAGAACGTGTTGGTGATAACCAACAAAATATATTAAATAAGTAATTTGGTGAAATACTGGTTTCAAGAGGCCGTGGAAACTTTAGAGGCAGGGGGAGCTCTAGAGGAAGAGGTGGATGGTAGAATAGAGGTTCTAGAAATTTTGCTATTGCCTGCCATTATTGTGACAAAATAGGTCATATTGCAGCCCATTGTTTTGCTAGGAAGGATGATATCCACTGTGATAAATTGCAGCAAGGAAACTATCCATCGTCTTCATGACAAAATGAAGACAAAAATGAGAGTATGTTTATTATGCAACATATGATGAATGTCATTATGAGAAAGGGGACATATGATGATGTATGGTATGTCAATTCAAGTGTATCTAATCATATGACCATAGTCATGTTGAATGGTTTGGAGAGATGTAGGACTTATAAAGTCCAGGTTATGTATAGATGGGTGATGATTCATGCCAACCACATTCACACATTGGAAATGTTCCCTTATCTCTACATGATGGCCAGACAAAGAGTCTGTCAGATGTATTACATGTGCCATAAATTACAAAGAATTTAGTGTCTATTGGCCAAATGGTAGAGCAAGGGTTGCAAGTTAGATTTACTGCAAAATGTTGTTTTGTAGAAGATTTTAATGATAAGTATAGGTTGGTCGCAAAATGAAGTAAAGTTGGCTGCATGTTCACTTTAGATGCTGGAATTTCTGCAATGAGTGTTGATATATGTACTGTAGACATTGAAATATGGCATAAACATATTGGACATGTAAACATGCAAAGACTAAAATTAATGTAGTCCAAAATATTGGTTATAGGGTTGCCTACTTTTAGAGTTGTAGAATTTCATAAAGTGTGTGAAGCATGCTAGTTTGGTAAGTAGGCAAGACAACCCTTTTCACATGATAGAGATGTGAGCAGAAATATACTTGATATTGTGCATACAAATGTTTGGGGGCCTACACAGAATGTATCTCTTGGTGGCAGTAAATACTTTGTCATATTTATTGATGATTGTTTCAAGGAAGCTATGGATATATTTCATGAAGGAAAAAAAAGATGTATTTGAGCACTTCAAATCTTTCAAGGTGGCTGTTGAAATAGAAATAGGATTGAAAGTTAAGTGCTTGAGATCAGATGGAGGGGGAGACTACCTCTCTAATGAGTTTAGTGGCTTCTTGAGGTCTCATGGGATAAAGAGACAATTTACTTGCAGATATTTTCCACAGCAAAATGGGGTTGTAGAAAGAAAAAATAGGCATATTGTAGAAGTTGCATGGACATTCATGAGTCTGAAAAGAATATGCCAAAATATTTTTGGTCTAAAGTTCATATTGTTGTCTATATTATGAATAGAACTCCCACAGCTGCAATTCATGGGATGAACCCCCCTGAAGAATGCTTTACAGGCAAGAAGCCTAATGTATCACACTTGAAAGTGCTTGGTTTTATTGCATATGTTCATGTCCCAAATGAGTTGCAAAGAAGCTTAATACAAAGGCTAAAAAATGTAAGTGAGCAGGGTCGTTATTTTTTATGAGATGAGTAGTTTGGTATGCATTTGCTAGTGATATATTAGATTATGATAATTATCATGATAGCTATGTGCAGCACAAAGAAAAGCAAGAATCACAAAGCCTTAGTGGACCAAAAACATCATGTGGTACTACACCTACAATTAGCCCTTGGTCTGGGAGACTAAGGAGCAGCCCCACATCTTTAGGTGGATCTACAATTATTGTAAGTAAAGACAAAGGGAAGAAGAAATGTTGGATGGTAATGATGCATCTACTAGTCATTTGGGATTTGATGGAGATTCTAGTCATTCAAAGATTTTGGATAATGAGCTTGGTAATCCTTTAGGACACTAAGTGTACAGAGAGCACATAGTAATGTAAAGGCTCTATTGAGTGATCCAATGGTGTGTAGGTCTAGTATGGTCAGATTCCGTGTTAAGAGGTTTGGATTTGAAGGTTATCCAACTCACCATTATGCTTATATGGTGAAGGTAGTTGAGGATATTGAGCCCACTTGTTTTGAGGATACTGTTGGTCATGCTCATTGGGATGCAGCAAATGGATGAGGAGATAGCTGCATTAGAAGCCAATAAGACATGGGACTTGGTACCGTTTCCTAAGGGCAAGAAAGCTATTGATTGTAAGTGGATTTACAAAATCAAGCATAATGTAGATGGTTCAATTAGCAGGTATATAAGACTAGACTGGTTGCAAAAGGCTATGCTCAAACATATGGCATAGATTATGAAGAGAAATTTAGGATGGCAACTGTTAGATGTGTGATTGCTTTGGCAATAGTCAAAGGTTGGAGTTTGCAGTAAATGGATTTTAAGAATGCCTTCTTGCATGGTGAATTGTAAGAAGAAGGGTATATGGAGCAGTGAGTAGGTTATGAGGATTTAGAGTATCACACATATGTGTGCAAGTTAAAGAAGATGCTCTATGGGCTAAAGCAAGCACTAGAGCATGGTTTGACAAGATTGGAGAGTATCTTGTCAATATTGGCTTTTATATTTCTAATGCTGCTATCACTCACTTTATATGAGAAAGGGAGATGCTGGTTTGGTAATCATAGTCATCTATGTGGATGACTTGATTATTACATGTGATAGTGATAATGGGATTGCTAAAGTTAAGTTTTTGAAGAAGAAGTTTGCAATGAAGGACTTGGGTGAGTTGAGATACTTTCTTGGTATTGAGGTGATCAAATGTGATGATGGTATATGGCTATCCCAAAGGTAGTATGCCTTGGATATATTATCCAAGTATGGTATGACAGCATGTAAGCCACTTTCAGTACCATTGGAGCAAAATGTGAAGTTGAGTGCTGCTGTTGGGGATAAGATAAAAGACCCTACTATGTTCAGGAGGATAGTAGGAAGTTTGATTTACATGACTATCATAGGGCCAACAAACTTGAGCTATGTTCTTGGCCTTGTTAGTCAATTTATGCAGATGTCTAGAAAGCCTCATTTGGATGCATATTGAGGTATGTGAAGTCCTCTTTATATTATGGACTTTTTATGAGGCAGGTAAGGATATACATGTGTTTGGATACACAGATGCACATTGGACGGGTAGCATGTCAGCAGACAAAAGATCTACGAGTGGATGCATGCTTTCCTTTGGTAGTGCAGTAGGTACATGGAGCAGCAAAAAACAACCTACAATTTCTTTATTGTGGTGATTGAAAAGGGCGGTCATGTGAGTCAATAAGGATGAGGTCTTGTGAGGATTGATTTTGGGGAGAGGTCGTTGAACCAGTTGAAGTGGTGAGGGCCAAGAATGTATTGCATGGATGATGGGGCCTCTGAAGTTGATGGGTTGCAGCATTTGTAATTACTTGAAAAGAAAAGAAGGTGCACTACTTGGTACTTGGGTGTATGTCTACTTTAGCATGTGGTGCATTGTGCTCATGCTAGTGGAATTGGGAGTTGGGTCACAAGCCTGGGTGTTGTCCCACACTTAAGGACCCAGTTCATGCATCATTGGAGGTTCGGTGCACAACTTAGGGAGATAGGTCCGAGTGTGACCTCCCTCAGTATGTCCTGCCCTTGATGTGCCCTAAGTGTGATTTGGGGAATTAAAAATGGGCTAGGGGGTTAGAGACGGAGTCAGTCGACCGAAGTCACTAGACGTTGCTAACTTGAGGACCCATAGGTGTAGTGAATGTGACCTACGTGAGTTTTTGTTTTTTTTTTGTTTTGTTTTTTTTCATTTTTTTAAATAACACATTGAGTCAACCATAGCACAGATATCTTTGCCGGCATTGGAGGTCAACAATAGTGGTGGGGGCATCCTTGTCATGAAAACCTCCCTCTAAGGAGCCATCTAAGGAGCCGCTGCTTGCTGCCCCCTTTCAAAGCTTAGTTCTGTGTGTTTAGTTGGCCCTTGCCTGTATTCTATCCTATGCCGTGGTGTCTTCGCTTTTGTGGACCCTGCAATTTGTGTTTGAACGTGTAGCCCATGCCTTAGAGCCATGCAGGTGATATCACCTTGCCATATTTTTTGTAGCTTCTTAGTTATTGTTCTTGATCTTTTATTACCAATATACATTTCTTGCTCCTTAGGATGTAAGATCTTTGAATCTCCTCTAGCATTTGTACATTGCTCCTTGCAAGAGGATTTGCAGTACTCAAACTTTTAGGCCTTGCAAAAGGTTTTGTTAGATGCCAATCATAATTTTGTATTTTTATAAGTATTTTCTATTGGTCCTAGGAAAAATCATCCCACTAAGTCACATCCTATGTGCCTGCATATTTTGTTACTTTTTCAACTAATTGCCTTCATTCTTGTATACATTTGGCATGGTCAATCTCTCATCCCTTCTTGGATGCTTCTTTTCCTTCTTTGATGGAACCCAAGGGTTCTTGTTTTGCTGCAATCGCTATAGTAATAGGGATATATCTCAAGAACTTAAGCCCCCTAGAAGGCAACCAATCCTTACTAAAAGACAATTCTTTCCATAAAAATGTACTCTACACCCTTTCTTTTTCCTTTTTATTAGAAATGTATGTTGGAAGTTGAGGTCATTTAACTTGTGCAAGATTTTACATTTTCTTGCTTGACAAGTGGTTTTGGTATATAAGCATCTTATATGATACATATCATTTCACACAAGCTAAAAGCATTATTTTGAGATAGTCACTTAGCAAATGTGCCAAATGTTTGATCAATACGATCATATGTATGACCCACCATCAAAAATTCATTTTTACTTTTTGAAATACCCCCATGTGTACAAGCATATTGAGGTAGTCCAAAAATGTGTGATTTTTGTTCTCTCTGCTGTGTTATCCAATTGCAAATAAAGAATAGGTGGTAAAGCACCCTCCTAGTTAGAGAGTACAATGTTCAAAATTGTGATCGGCAAGGTTAGGATCATTATGAACATTTGGATAAGTAAAGAACAATGTAGGGTGAACTCTTCCATGGTACATAAAGTATCCCACTAAATGCATTTCTACAGGAGTTTTTTCACTGACATCTTTTGGAAAACGAGAAAAATTAAGGAACCGTGATTTCTTTTGGCTCATACCATCAATGATAAGCCTAATATATGTTTTTGGTACAATAAAACACTTACACCTATTGTGCATGACCTTTTTTCTCTATGATGATTACTCTTCATGATGTAGTGCTTTCTTTGCCATTGCAAGCTCCTTGTCATTTCTTGCATTCTTTCATTGAGCTTTTAAATTTACACAGATTCTATATACTCCCATTCTGACTTTCCTTGGAATTGATACATTGCTAAATAACAACTTCCACAATCTGGTGAAATGTGGATAGGACCCAAAACTAATACAAATAGTGGGTAAAATTGATGCACTATATCAAATCAAATAAAAATTTAGGAAAAAATCAAGGCAAATGAATGCATTACATCAAGTTAGCTATAACATTTAACAAAATTCCAAGGAAACTTTATGTAATGCATCAAGTAGGAACAAAGCTTGGTACAATATTTTCATGAGATTGATGCATTATATCAAGTACCCCAACCTACTAATATAATTTCTAAGAATCTTATTGTACTAAATCAAGTTTAACTAGATATTATAATATATCTCTACTCAAACTTGATGCATTGTATTAAATTGGAGGAGATATTGATAAAAATTCAATATAATCCATCAAGTTGTCTTTAAGAAGTTAGAAGTTTCTTCAAACATTGATGTAGTACATCAAGTTCTTTATAGTCTTAGGAAAAATTCTTTCTTGAATGATTAAACATGTTTACTACATTCACTATAACTTGATGCATTACATCAAGTTGACCTACTTTTATCAATCATTATTCTTAATCAAGTCATTATCTAAATAGAAGGCCTATAAAATCCAACTATCTATACCTCTTACAACTCAATTTCTTGCTTGAAAATTTTTGATAATTTATCATTTCAAAAATATCAAGTTTCAAAAAAACTTTATTAAATTATTTTAAAGGTCATATAGTGCATCGAGTTGATTAGAAAGTTAAAATTTTGACAAATTTGATGTAGTGAATCAAGTTTCCAAGAGTTGTAGCTAAAATTTTGGATAAGTTGATATAGTGCATCAAGTTCGCTTGATATTTATATCATTTTTTTCATGCTTGATACATTGCATCAAGTTTCTTAGAGAGTTTGCTAATTTTCTAGCCAAGTTGATGCAGTGCATCAACTTTCTTAGAAATTTTGCTAATTTTTTGACCAAGTTGACACAATGTATCAAGTTTCTCATAAACTTTGTTGTTTTTTTTTACCAAATTGATATAATGCATCAAGTCTCCTTAAATTTTAGCTAATATTTTGGTTGAGCTAATGTCATGTATCAAGTTCATTTAAATTTCAGTATAATTAGTGTGTCTTACTTGATGTAATACATTAAGTATCCTTGAAATGTTATTACATTAAGTACATCATAGATGATTTTTGTGGCTATATGTCACCAAATGGCTATACTTTTATTTTTTTAATTATTTTTTCGAAACTCAAGTAGGTTGAGTTATAACTCCAAAAAAATTTATTTGCCAACATTTCTAAGGTGGTATATCGAGATTTTGAAGACTCTTTCACCATTCATGCGAGATAAATATTGAAAGAAATATATTAAATTCACCACATTATTTATAAGTTATGGGATATATATAGAAACATTTGCCATATGTACATATGTACTCATACACATGGTACATACATAGACACATGTCACATACTACTTATCCTTGTTCCTTCTTTACATACTCATACACATGATTCACACACACGCTTCCCCACATACACATTACTGAGCATTACATCTACTCTTATATTCATGCATACATACACAAAATTCTTAGAACCAAAACGTTTGAGGTACTCACGGTCCAATAACTTAAGTTAGTCAGATCTTTGAAGCATGCATCTTGAGTATAGATATAGATGGTTGTGTGGTTTATAAGAGAGGCATTTGTGTTTATTATGTAGAATCCACAAGAGGGGTGGGTGGATTGGTAGGATGCCACACTTGTAAACTTCCCACTAAGCACATCGTTTGTTAGGTGTATGATATATAAATGGCATCTATTCTGACATCCACAACTACCACACCTGTAGTAACGAGTCCTGCTTGCATGGCCGCCCACAAAAGCCTATGCCTAGCCCTACGTTACCACTGCATGTCTCCTTCCTCCATCAAGCTCCACTCCTCTTCTCACCCCCGCCACTCTTGAGATGCTTTGTTCTCACATCCCCAGCAAGAAGCTTCGCAGCAGTAGCTCTCCCTTCGATGATGCGCCCTCCCTTCATGAGGCCTTACACCATTCTAAGGTGAACAAGAGTGTCCTAAAATCTGCCACTCAAGGATCTTTGAACAACCTTCTACTTATAGAAGAGGCAGGGATGAATCCAAGTTTGAAGAGGAAGGCACATGCCACCTCTCATGTGAGCCCCAATGGCTTCTCCCACATGCCCAACCATAGCTCCTTGACTGCGGAGGATGATTGTGCTGACGTTGTGGAGGTTTTTAAAAGATGTCCACACTCCAAGAAAAAGAAAGGGCCAAAGACCTTTGGAGGATTTGTAGATAGAGAGTGCAATGTTGACCTTGATTTAACAGAGAAGGATAGAGGTGGTAGTACCATGACACACGCATATAGTAGAGAAGCTAGCAGTGGTGAAAATTCATGCAGTTTAGACTGCCTTGCCTTGGTTCTTGTCATGGACTCAAGCTCAAGGCCTTCAGCAATGGCTGGCCTCTCTCAAGATTCAATGGTTGATGCTATCGATGCCCCAATCCTTTACCAAGGTTCTTTCCCTTCTTTTTGGAGGCCCTCACCACATTAGAGTGCATGGAAGTAAGAGAAAGACTATGGAGGCTGCATGAGCCCCTTGAGGAGTATGCCAAACATAGAAGTGCTAGAATCATTACTCCATAGGTGATGAAATTGGAATATTCAAAGCAGGTGAATGCTTCTATCAAGGGACAACAAATGCATCTAAAGGGAACATCAAAACAACAGGTTGCTATGGATGGTCTGCACCATAGAGAATGGTGCACTGTATTTGACTCACTTATTGGAACCATTCTCTCTTAGATCACCACAGATAAAAATTCCAAGCGGGCATTTTCCTCATTGAAATGAAGGTTCCCAACTTGGGAAGAGGTGAGACATCCCCTTTCTCCCTAGCTAACTAGTGTCTTGATGAGCTGTTATGTTGTTAGTACATAGGGCAGTCTTTTGTTGTTATGTTATCAAATAGTAATTTGGTAATCTTTGGTGCTAGGTCAATCACTGCTTTCTGATCTCACTTCTCGTGTTGAGGCTAACTTATCAATAGTTCCCCTAACTATCATAGCTGTTTGCATTCTTGTCATTTGGCTCCAAATATATCTTATTTGAAATGCTTGAAGTGCATGATCTTAGTGGTTGGCATTATCCTTTCCATTTGCTTGATTCACTTGTTCACATCTCAAAATGGCCAATGGGCAATATATTGCTAGAAAGCCTGAATAGCTCTAGCATAGCACTGGCCTTAAGACGGGTTGGTGGTAGGCTTGAGTGAGCAAAGAGACTCCTAAATGATGTATTTTTCATGTCAAACTTAGGTGCATTTTGTGACTGATGTATTATTGGTGTTGATAATTCAGTTAACTTGAAATTCAACATCTGCAGGAACAAAACTTGGGACTATTTGTAAACACTAGCTTTGGTTTCCCTACTATTGGCAGGCCTCTATTGTGTAGGTGATAGATAGTGAAGCTTTTTACCCTTTATTATGGAGGTTTTTGAAAGAATGAATTGATTGGCCACAGTGAAGAATGAGTGTTATTGGCTTATTGAGGCTAAGGTATGTATATCAATGCTTATGTGAGGTTTTGTACATTGGACACAATTTGTGCACCTTTGCCCTAACCTATCATCAGTTCTCAGTGGATATTCTTGTCTATCTTGCTTTGTAAGGGCTCACTTATTTGTGCACAAGGACTCAAGAAGTTATAACGGTTGGCCAGGGACTCAATAAGTTATAAAAACATAGATAATCTCTTCAACATTGTGATACTTTGAAATGACAAGCTTCAGCATGTTATATATGACATACTGAAATTATGGTTGCCCATGATAATCAAATTTTATTTTGAACTAGAACCTTGGAGGTGCCAAATATGTTGACTTGGACATGTACCAAGTGTATAGATTGCACATATTCAAATCTAAATCCCTTATTTTGGATGATCTCATTTTCTTAAGGTAAGTATAACACCTTGATTTACTGATCTCTCTCATTGGCTAAGAAGAGCTTTTCAAAAATGTTGAAAGAAAAAACATTCCCCACCAAAGTTAAGTTATGAGAGCAAGTATGATAAAAGATAATGTGAATCCCTTGATACACTTTTTGAAATGTTCTTTGTAGGACATGCATTGGCCTTCCTCATGCACAATAACTATTTAGTGTTGAAGCACAATTAGAGCCCCTAATCGGAGGAGAGAACATCCAAAAACTATTTACATTGCTACACATGAAGGGGGATTGTCCAAGATAGCACTTTATTGAAATTGAGGTGGGAAGGACCAAGATGAAGCATAGGTATAGCTTGTTTCAATCAACAATATTAGGCCTTCTCATGGATCAACAATGACATTAACATTAGGTTTGACAACTAACTAATCCCCCAACCACCACAAAACCACATTGGCTTACCTTTTAGCCTCAGGCTAGTAGTGAGGACGGCTCTAGTTGCCCAATCTTAGGATTTAGTATTGATCATACCCCATTGTAGTGGAGTTTTCTAATGGTGTAGAGCTCAAGAGTAAGGATTCCTCGTCATCAAAATCTCCTCAGATTGTGTGTCCTTAGACACCAACTGCCCCACTCCTAACATTAATAGATGCCTTGCAAGCTGACCTAACCCTAGGGAATGGGGATGTAGCACTTCTCCCCTTAAACTGTTGTCTTAGCTATTAAGCTGATCTCAAATAGTCTCTGCATCTACATTAGGTGCCTCTATATTAGGTGATCCTTTCACTCGATCCAAAAATTTGGATAGGTCCTGTGATGTTATTTATTAGCTTCTTGATTCAAAAGCAATTCAAATTCTTCTGGATTACATGTTGCAGTTGTCCTTGTCAATCAATTATTGCCTAGTAGCTTTTTCCCTAATGAACTCAATATCTAGTAGTATCATTCTTGATCAACTTATGCCTCAAAAATGTACACTCTTATCAAATCTTCCTTTTTGTGATTTGTCCTTTCAGTTTGTTTGTTTGTTTCTTCAAGGTGACCTTAAGAGCACTAGCCTAGATAACTTTCTAATTTTTGAAAAGCTGACTGACACAGTAGTGTGAATGTAGGATCTCTAGCATCGTGTTACCTTTTGGAAATTGAACTTATACATGTACCATGCCAATCATCGAGCCAATTCATGACTCTTCAATATGGACATGTTAGGAATAAACCTTGCCATCTTTGTGTAACCATGACCCGTGTTGCATCAAGGTGCATCGAGGTGTAAGGTGTATACTAGTTCTAGGAAACTTATTATCAAATCCACACACATGCCATGCTGGGATTTGTAATGTGTGCAAGAGCCCATCTTGATTGTTGATTATGTTCATAATCTTGTACAAAGGTTTCTTACATGGGCAATAAAAGTTACAAGCCAATTGAGGTCAATGTTCTCTATATGCCTAGATTTTGTGCACTAGCAGATGAGATGAAGGCCTTGCAAAAGGGTAAATAAGATCCCATGGGACTTGCCATTGATGTCCAAAGACTTGAGTCTATAAAATGAGAATGAAAAGGATTAGGAAAGTATTAAGCACTTTGCGCCTAGGCACATATCAATGCACATATATGAATAATTTTAACTATGCACATATTAATGATGAATGTTGTTAATAATTTATATTATGCACACATCCACATGTGTGATAGGAGAGGCCATTTGACTAGCATGCATTGTGAATATGCATGTCACAAGAATCAATAAGGCAATCCTCTCCTATCACTCACTGTGAGAAGGTGTATACTCTTCACATGCATGTGTATGACAAGGGGTCATTGATTGGCATGTATGTGTGTCATGAGATGGGTCTCTTGCCATGCATTATTTGTATCTTTGAGTCTTTGTGCGTATGTATTTTGTAGTCACTTGTGAGATATGTGGATTGGCATGTATCATGTATTCAATGTATACATGTCATGATACTTCTCTTGTGATGGGTGTGTGTGTGTGTAGGGCTAAAAGGTGCTTGTCAAGTAGGTACTCAGTCGTGAAGTTGGCAAGTGGGTGTCTTTTGACAAGTAAATCACAATTGACTTGGCATTGTGTCGTGAACTTGGCATACATGTGTCATTTTGATGCGAACACCCTCCCTTCCCCCTTGGGCATGGATGGGCACTTGGTCATGAATTTGGCTAGATAGTGTCCTGATGGGCTATAAATAAATAAATAAATAAGTGATATGAATTTGGTCATGTTTTTGGCTAAATAATGTCCTGACTTGCTACTTGTTTGGTGTTCTTAATGGGATGGGCATTTATGTTCTAAACTCGACCATAAAGTGTCCTCACATGTGTAGATCTTTAAAACTCTAGCAATCTTTTTGTGTATTTATGCTTTCATGAGAAAATAACTTGTTGCAATCTTTGTTGCATCTTCATTGTTCAATATCTAAATGATATCATGCAATTTTAACTCAATTGAATTCTATATACAGCACTAGTATAACCCAAGATTGATATCATGTAATTTAAAAAAAAATCAAAGATTGTATATCAAATGTTTATATTCAAGAGATGCAATTTAACTTACGATTGGGAGCCAAGGTCTTGGGTGCTATGCTTATACGTTTTTTTTTTCCTTTGTCACAGACTACGGGGAATTGGCCTTGTCGAGATGGCTCTTAACGTTGCCAAAGCACTTTGCATTTGCTTGATAGAGGCCATATCGTCCAATACAAAAGAGCAAATATCATTCATTAATAGCAACGATGTTGCCTTTGTCAACTTTTGCAATCAAACATGTATAGCTATGCATGCCTTGTTACTAATGCACTCATGGATCCTGAGAAGAACTTGCATCTTTGTTGCATATTGCTCGAAAATGCACCTAAAATGCTTGAAGATCTTAGGGAGTGGCACCATCATTTGTATCAAATGAGAAGTTGGCCTTGTGGGAACACAATGTGGAGAGAGGAGGTGGCACACTCAAAGTGGGCAGAGGACTTGTTTGGTCCTAGTCTTGATTTCTTAAGATAGCAAGATGATTCGTTGGGGGCAAGAACTATGTGGCTAACATTGAGGAATCACCAATGTGCATTAACAATTGGCATTCCTTTTGATGCAATCAAGCTAGGTAGAGACATTGGTGAAGGCTCCTTTGGGTAGTGTGTGGAAGCCACAATAGATAATATCAATTATTTTCCTTCAGATTTGAAATTTTGTGCCAAAATACAAGGGATCTAATAATGCCAAGTTACAATAGCTTCAAGTGGAGCATGGGATGCAAAAGGTCAATGCATTGATTATGCGATGCATTGCCTTCACTTTTGAGCCCCCTTGGTTACGGTCTTCCCCTTATTCAATGATGGTACATTGAATGATGTATTGATGTGGAGTCCTTTCAAGGAATGTAAATATAGAAGAACAATTGAGCATTTGCGCAAGCCATTAGTGGGATTTGGCCCTCATCCTAAAACAAGGTACCCAATGCAAAAAGAGAAAGCTAGGATTGTGGGCGTTATCAATGATATGCCAAACATTATTCATGCACTAGTGGATGGGATGAAGGTTGTGCATAGTTCCGACATCATCCATTCAGACTTGCATGCTAAGAACATGGTACTAGACTTTAACCAAGAGAACATCCCTAGGGTTGGCATCATAGATTGGGGTCTAATGCTCATTTGTGGCACGACAAGATCAGCAATTGACTATGGTGGTCCAAATGATCCCATGCATCTCATAAATGAGCTTCGATGGAAAGGAGGTTGGAAAGAAGAAGAATACCTCGAATTGCACCTGAGATCTACCATCCATTATGCCAGTCTACTACCTATAGTAAGGAGTCAGATTGTGCATACAATTGGCTGGCTCATAATTTGTCTTTTTGAGTTTTGGCACTTAGGCCAAAACTTGTGGTTGTGCAGGAAGTGAAGGGATGCCCTGGATGAAGTGATCATGCATTTGATAGAGTTAAAGCAAGTGATCGCATGTTGGTAGATGATAGGCCTGCATGTATATCATTTGCTGATATCTTGATGAATTTTTGAGGGCAAAGTGTGGGATTGATCCTGCAAAGGCACAGAGACCCCTTATAGAGCTTGGTCCTATCTTAGTTCACCCCTTTTGAGTAACCCGAATCTTACAATCTCCACATGCATTTTGTAAAGCAATCTATCAGTTTTTGAAGTTTCCATGACTTGTGAATCCAAACATGTCTTGAAAAGATTGGCAACTTTGTAGAACTCTATACTCCATGGAACGGGACTCGTAATTTGTGCCTATAGATTAAGTTAGTTAAGTGCTTTTAAATTATTGGAGTAATTATTCCAAGATTTCATGTCTATGTCTCATTCACTATTTTTTTAAAATGATTGATAGTTTTTTCAAGTTTTGAAATTCACTATTTTCATCGTATCATGTTTTATATCATGGTGAAGATTTTATATCTATAAATTGCCTACCATCAAGCTTCATTGCTTTCTGATAACTCTAGGTTAATTGCTAAATATATTTTTTGATTTGGCTTTGTCATTTAGAACATACTGTATATAGCTGAGTTTGCATCAAGGCAAGGAGGATCTTGGTATGTGGATCGATGAAAGGATTCAGATCTGAAGGAGTACATTGGCAACCTTGTTGTAGACTTGGTGGTCTTCCATAAGAAGTGCTCACCACGAGGGCAAGAAACAATCATGAAAATTCAAGCTTGACCAAGTTTGGACCTTTTCGAGCGATACCTATGACATCTAGCTTGGAGAAGGTGGTGCTATTCAAGCGGCCAAAGCTTATTTACTTGTTTGACCAAACGCATGGTGGAGCAAAGTGTGTGCCTGCTACATTAGGTGACCTTGCTAAAGTGTCAAATCTGCTTCTCCTGGAGAAAGATCTGAAGGGCGAGCATGTCATTTTTGAAGCAAAGAATGAACTTCTATTTTCATCAGAAGCTGGCCCCTCCTCTCCACTGATGAAAAAGTTAAGGAATGAAAGAGAGTTTTTGTTGGCTATCAGCTTTTTGTATTTTCCATCACTATTAGCCATTGCATGTATTTTTCTTGATGAATATAACATATTTTACTTTATTTTTATAAATAAATATTTATTGAATAAATATGTGGTTTGTGTAAGTGTGACAATAATGTGTGGTACGTGAATGATGTATTCACATACCTTAACATAATCTAATTTAATTATGTCAACGCATAGTACTACACTTGCGATTATACATGAGCAATAATGTAACTCATATTTATACATATTACTACTTTTGATGCATGTGTATGTTAAATAAAAATTAAGAACTGTGTGTTTCAAGAAACAAAAATTAAGAACCGTGTGTTTCAAGAAACAAAACAAAACAACTTTACTCAATTATTTGAATTCAATAGACATCCGTATGAAATATTATATGTATATATATAAAAATATTCCAATGTGACAAAGTATATAAAAATTTTTGGTCTTCCAAGATGCTATGGTGCTATAACACTCATTACAAAACCTTGCATCATTAATCTCATAACCTATGGAGGAGTCCCCTTGCAGTGTTGAAGCCGAACAATAAAGTTCATGTCTTTATCTGCGGCCGTTTGTAGGGCCTCCATAGTTGCAACAGTCCACCTTCCTATTGGTGGGCCATTCCGCACTCGCACCCAAAATCTTCCCATCCGTTTCAGCTCTAAGTCTTGCATGACTTCCCAAACAACCTTATGAAAATATCTTTTCGCGATGAGAAGCTCATATCCGCACTAGATTCTCCTTATCTCCCAAAGGGCAACAGTGCTCTATGGGGATCCACTAACTCGGGGAGCATTTGCTCTTGCTTCACCTTGTGCTCTAGGTGGTGGGCCTTGGTGTGAGGCCTTCCCGTGGCTAAAATGGTGACATGCTTGCTTAGTGCGTGCCACATACGCTTGAGGAGGGAAAGATGGAGAAGAGACATAGATTTGGGGTGTGAGAATGGAGGAAGCAAAGAAAGCAAGATGTGAAAATGAGAAGAAGAATGAAATTTTAACCCTTTTAAATCCCAAAACTGGGTTAATGCACCTTCATACACACTGTCCATCATGTGATCGTAAATCCATAACATTGTATCGAAATGTGACGAAACTTCACATGCGCACTCATTAGGTGGCCAAGACCCCTTTTTTTGGGGGGGGAGGCAGCCACGGCCATTGGCCTGGACAGTCTAGGCTAAGAGAAGGACGAGTATCTAAAGACATCTTGACTACGCTAGTGACCACACCTGTAACACTTAGCCTGGGGGATCTGCTTAAGCAACACCCTACTCTATGGAAAGACCTTAAGCAGTGGGTCGAGGGATCGCAAGAGCAGGCCATGGCAGACCCTCAAGATCAGGATGCAGAAACACAATTTCCAAGTCTGACGTTGCACTCCGTGCCTAAATCCTTGCACATCAATGCCTTTTGGGAGGGCTTTGAGATGCACGCAGTCCTGCCGCGGTCCTAGCCCTAGGTGACACAACAAGGAAGGGAATTGTAGACACGGGAGCCGGGGTTAGTGTGCTTAGCCATGCAGTGCTACAGACTTGGGGAAACCTGCCTGTTGAAGCTGCTCGGTTTAATGTCACGCTAGCAAACGGTATGAGAGTGAAGCCATTCGGGGTCTTGAAGAATTGGCCAGTGAAGATCACAGGTGTCCAGTTCTCTGTCGACTTTATAGCCATGAAGAGAGTGGTCTATGATATCCTATTAGGCCGACCCTAGATGCGCAACGCTAGATTCATCGAAGATTGGGGTAATGGCTTGATCCTCCTTGGCAATAGAACTAACGCCGTAAGAATAGAGATGGACACTTGGAAGACCTCACCGGTCGACCTAGACACCATCTCTGCTATGCTCAAAGGGAACACTCAGGTCAGGGAACCCTATGGGCCCTTGATTAAGTATATCCCATGCCCAGAAGATGAGCGGGATTGGATGCACGTTCTCACTACAATTGACCTGCCATTCTCAGACCATGAGGAGTATGAGCAGTCCATCAAAACAATCGGCAAGACAAATGAAGCACTCTCTACACCAGCCTACATGATGGCATCAAGCTTCCATCGAAGGCCTAAGCCTGTTACCTTCCAAGTGCCATCCAACAAAAGGGTGTAAAATATTCCACGGCGCAGCGAACAGAATCTGAGAAAGAGATAGAGAGTACACAACAGATAAGAGGAGAATCAGTAAATTCTTTAACTTCAAACAACTGATACCTGTCCACCCGTGCGCTTCCACTGTGTGAAGCTTAGATGGCGATCTAGACAGAAGATAGGTGAAGAGCTTAAGGCTAGCTGGAACAACAACTCTGACTGGGTGAAAGATAAGTGAGAGATGGCTGCGAAGGGGTTTAGCTTTTATAGCCCGCGAAGGTCGTTAGGTTGGCCTGCTGACCCCGACCTACCATATGAGCCTCCACTAGTCGGCCAAGGAATATTCCAGGGAATATTTCCTTTACCATCGAGCCGAGTCTCTGAAGATGAACTTGAAGCAGATCCTTCATAAGTGCTTTGGTGAAGATATCTGCTCCATTCTCCTCTGTTGGATAGTAGACCAGTTCCACTATCCCATCCTCCATCAAATCACGCACATAGTGATACTGGATCTCTATATGTTTGGTGCGTGCATGAAACACTGGATTTGTGGCAATGACGATGCAACTCTGATTATCACATCTCAGCAAAGTTGGTTCTTCATCCTGCACTCCCATATGCCATAGAATCCTTCTCAACCATACGGGCTCACATGCAGCAAAACAAGCTGCCTTGTACTCTGCTTCGGTAGAAGACAATGCCACTGTTGGTTGCTTCTTACTAATCCAAGAGAAAATTCCTGAACCCAAAGAGAAACAATAATCAGAAATTGACTTCTTGGAATCAATGTCTCTTGCCCAATCTGAGTCACAGTTCCCCACAAGAGAAGTTCCGAAACTGTATGTGATACCATAGTCAAGAGTTTTCTTCAAGTATCTGAGCACCCACATCCCAGCCTTCCAATGACTCTCATGAGGTTTGTTTGAGAACTTGCTCAAAACACCAACAGCAAAACTGATATCTGGTTTGGTGTTGCACAAGTAGATCAAACTGCCGACCAACCTCCTATACCTCCCAATGTCTGCTAGTGCTGATGTATCCTCAACGGATAACTTTGCATTCACCTCCATAAGTGTAGCTATCTCCTTGCACTCGGTCATGCCAAATGCCTTCAAGATCTCCCATGCATACTTCTTCTGAGAGATGAAGATCTTTCCTGGCTCTTGCCAGACTTCAATCCCCAAACAATAGTGCAGCAAGCCCAAGTCTGTCATTTCAAACTCACAACTCAAAGCCTTTCGAGTTTGGTTGATCATATCTTCATAGTCACCTATAATAAGAAGGTCATCCACATATAGGACAATCACTACAGACTTTTTACCATCCCTGTAAACATACAAGTTAGCATCTGAGGCACATCTTTTGAAGTTTAGGTTTAAAAAGAACCTATCTATCCGCTGATACCATGCTCTGGGGGCTTGTTTCAGCCCATACAATGCCTTCTTCAGTTTACACACTTTGTTCTCAGAATTGGGGGCCTCAAACCCTGGTGGCTGAGTCATGTACACCTCCTCCTTGAGGTCACCATTTAAGAACGCTGACTTAACATCCATTTGGTACACTAGCCACTTCTTGTGGGCAGCCATTGCAAGTACCGTGCGAATAGTGGTCATTCTGGAAGTTGGGGCAAATGACTCTTGAAAATCAAACCCTTCAACTTGTGAAAATCCTTGGGCAACCAGTCTAGCTTTGTACTTTTCTAAGGTACCATCAGCCTTGTACTTCCGCTTTGCTGGTCGATCCACTAGCTCCCAAGTGTCATTCTTCATTATGCTGTCATACTCTGCCTGCATAGCAGCCTTCCATGATGGATCTGCAAGTGCTTCTTCTAAGTCAGTTGGCTCCTTTACTTCTCTCATAATCTCAACCATCAAGGCCATATTGACTATGTGAGCAGAAGCCCTCCTTTGCTCCTCTATTCTCTGAGACCTCCTTGGTCCGTTTGCCTTCTCCTCAACAAATGCAGGCATAGGATTATTGTGGTCATAGAGCTGCTTCACCTAGCGCGGCAATGGCTTTTCCGGTGGGGTGATGTCAGGCTGGTGAACTTTTTCCTCATCATCTGAAGATGATGCTTCCTCCTCCTTAAGGATAGGGATAGCTCTCGAGACAAGTTCATAGTGGACTACTTCTTCGCTTGATGATAAAGTGGAAGAACTTGCCTTCTCCTCCTCCACTGTATGCGGCTCCTCCTTGAACACCACATCACGGCTCGCGATGATCTTCTTTGCCTCTTGGTCATATAATTTGTAAGCCTTCTGCTCATCACTATAACCCAAGAAGATACATTTTTTGCTTTTTGGTTGTAACTTGTTTCTCTTCTCATCTGGAACATGTGCATATTATTCACATCCAAAAATTTTGAAATGTGAGACAGATGGTTTCTTACCAGTGTAAGCCTCATGAGGTGTTTTTCCCTTGAGAGCCTTTGTATAGCTCCGATTTAGAATGTAGACTGCAGTATTAATAGCTTCAGCCCAAAAATGGTTAGGCAATCCCTTGCCCTTTAGCATGCATCTTGCCATCTCCACAATGGTGCGATTCCTGCGTTCCACAACACCGTTCTGCTAAGGTGTGTGAGGCGTCGTCAATTGACGCTTGATCCCTTTGCTCTTGCAAAAGCCTTCAAACTCCTTTGAGTTGAACTCACGACCACCATCTGTTCTAAATTTCTTCACACTTTTCCCTGTTTCATTCTCAACAAGTATTAGCCATTCTTTAAACTTACCAAAAGCTTGAGCCTTATCACGAAGGAAGTACACCCACATCTTCCTATTGTAGTCGTCGACAATCAACATAAAATAAGAAGATCCCCCCAAGGCCTGTGTAGGCATCTTACCACACAAGTCAGCATGCACCAACTCTAGAGGAGCCTGTGCTCTATTCTTGCTTTCTTGTGGAAATGTCTTTCTCTGTTGCTTGCCCATCATACAAGCTTCACATGGTTCCTTCAATTCAGTTATTGTAGGTAGGTGAGCAACCATACCTTGCTTTTGCATCTCCTTCAATACTGCAAATCCGATGTGTCCAAACCTTTCATGCCAAAGCTTACTTGTGCCCACTCCAGCGGTGGCTGTAAGAGCACTTAGCTCATACAGGTTGTTTCTTCTTTCTCCTTTGCCAATAATTGTGCCAGCACTATCAATAATTTTTGCACCTATCTTCTTGAACCTCACTTCATGACCAAGATCAGTTATGGCAGCAACTGATAAGAGATTTCTCTTGATTTTGGGAACATACAACACATTTGAAAGCTTTTTTACTTCACCATTTGCAGCAACAAAAGAAATAGTATCTGTGCCTGCAGCAGGGCATTTAGCATCATTTCCAACCGTCACAGTGATGGATTCTTGTAGAGGCTGCATAGAACTGTATAGACCTTTATTATTGGTCATGTGACGTGAGGCCCCACTATCCAACACCCATGAGTCAGTGGTAGATTCTTCTTGTGCCGAGGAGCACACTTCCTCAATGGTCACCATGAATAATTCCAACTCTGCTTCAGCCGTATTGGCTGTCTCTTTCCCTTTACTTTTAAGGGTACCATTCTTTTCATCTGCCTTCTTGACACGACAATCTGTAATTGCATGTCCTTTCTTCTTGGAGTAGAAGCACTCTCCTTGAAACTTCTTCTTGCCGCCCTTCTTCTTTTTGTCACCATCATTTTTGGTGGAGGAAACACCTTTGCCTTTTGCATTGGCAGAGAATGCAGCATCTCCATTGTTGCTTCCTTCTCAGGCTTTCAGCCTCAACTCCTCCTCCATTAATAATGCACAAAACTCCTCAAAAGTCAAAGCTTGAGATCTCACCTGAGTATTAAGGGCAGTTACTAGTCCATCAAACTTTTGTGGATAAATCTGAAGACATCTCCGAGCTAGCTCTTCGCTAGTCTTTTGTATCCCAGCGCCAGCCATTTGGTCGTGTAGATTCTTAATCCGAGTGATGAATGCTTCAACCGTCTCTCCTTCAGCAAACTTCTCCGCTGCTAGTTGATTCTCCAAGTTTTGAATCCTTGTTTGGTTTCATGTTTCATACTGACTCCTTAGTACATTCCAAGCCTCTGACGCTTTGGCTGTATGCTGAATCAGAGTCAAAACACTGTCAGAATAGCTTGTAACTAAGGCACACAATGCATCTGCATTCCTTCGTTTCCAAGCTCGTAGAAGATTTGCATTCGGAGGAATCATCACACTAGGATTTGATGGGTCGGGGGTAGGCTGTGGTTCTGCGTCGGTCCCCAGCACAGTCTCCAGAAGCTCATAAGAATCAAGGATAGTTGTAATTTTAAACTTCCACAAGGTGTAGTTTGTACCATCTAACTTGCCTTCGCTGAAGGTTGGTGGACGAATCCTCAGTGTTTGAATAGCCGGTACAGCAACACCACTTCCTGCACCGCTTCCGGAAGTTGACATAGTTTCTCTTTGCTGTTGAAGCCTTTGCCTCTTGCACGCTCTCCGATCTCTAGAGCCCCCTGGGCTCTGATACCATGTAAAATATTACACGGCACAGCGAACAGAATCTGAGAAAGAGATAGAGAGTACACAATAGATAAGAGGAGAATTAGTAAATTCTTTAACTTCAAACAACTGATACAAAGATGGCTCTGTCCACCTGTACGCTTCCACTGTGTGAAGCTTAGATGGCGATCTAGACAGAAGATAGGTGAAGAGCTTAAGGCTAGCTGGAACAACAACTCTGACTGGGTGAAAGATAAGTGAGAGATGGCTGCGAAGGGGTTTAGCTTTTATAGCCCGCGAAGGTCGTTAGGTCGGCCTGCTGACCTACCATATGAGCCTCCACTAGTCGGCCAGGGAATATTCTAGGGAATATTCCCTTTACCATGAGGTCGTTTCCGCGGCCCCCGGACCCCAGAATAGGGGCCTCTTTTAACTCCCTTACACCGCAACTCAATGCAATGTGCCTTGAGTTGCTACCAACTTAACCTCTCCATCTAACCCAAAGATTAGACCCACAATGGTCACCTTTTTGCCATCCGGTCACATAGACCTCATCTGATATACAAGTCAGGACTCCACCAATGTCCGGGCTCACACTTGGCTTCTCCTCATAATGGGGGCCTTACAACTTTGAGCACCATGGATCATTGGTAGCACCTAATGAGGGTGGGGCATTGATCATATCTAACAAAGGGAACTCGAGGGGGTACTGGAATACCTAGTAGACCAGCTAGCGGGCAACTCGGCTGCCAACTTCAAACCGCTCCAGGATCTCTTAGAGGATCCTAAGTGGAAATGGACCAGGGTGCACGAGCTGAACCTCATGTATAACTGGGCCCTGATTCCAGACCAACGACACGGGGCATACCAAGCCCTAGGAGACGATGGGCAGTCGAATGATAAGGATTCCTGCGATGAATACGAAGACTGCCAATCCTTCAGTGATGAGAGCGAGGGTGAAGTGGATACCATAGAGTACGACACTGATGGTCAAGAAATTGAGCAGATATGAGCAGATGCCAAGCCGCAGAAAAGGCATGCCCTTAGAGGTGAGCAAGGAGTCATGTGCATGAAATGTGATCGTGCGTGGTTGGAATGTATGGGGGTCATAGACCTTGAGCAAGCAGGCCTAGCCCAATCAGGAAAGACATCAATATTTAGAATTGAATTGCCATCCGAATTGTGACCACCAGGGGAGACCACCTCTTCTAGCGAAGATGGAGGGTTTGACTCTGAATTGAAAGTTACTTCGGATAGCGACCCAGAGATCCCTAGGCCGCCCATGACTAGACGCACCAAGGGGGACTTACCCTTCCACTTGAGACACAGACGGTCAAAGCAGGATAGGGCAAGCACCCCAAAGATGCACGATTAGAAGAGCAGCGAAAGCCGTAGGACCTCCCTAAACGCTTCACTAAATTCAAAAAAGGGGATAGGGTAGTAGTTCTGTTAGATGCCAAGCGTTAAGGGCAGACGAGCAAACCAATCAAAGGACCAGCCAAGGTCAAGGAGGTAAACCTAGCCCTGGAAGGGGAGATACCCCGACCAGTGTTCATTGCCGATGACTTGACTGGTAAAGAAGAGTTGAGTCTTGTCACTCTCTTGTGGGAGTACATAGACGTATTTGCCTGGTCCTTAGAAGAGCTATGGGGAGTAGATCTGAGTGTTGTGACTCACAACATACCCATGACGTCAGACGCAACGTCGGTCAAGCAGCGACCGTACCCCATGAATCGAAAACACGCTCATGTTGTCAAAGAGGAAATTGACAAGCTAATGAGAGCTGGATTCATTTACAAAATTGAGCACATAGACTAGGTATCACCCATAGTCATTGTGATGAAGAAGAATGGCAAAATTCGAGTGTGTGTCAATTACAAGAAGGTGAACGCTGCTACAAAGAGAGACAACTATCCCTTGCCGTACACCGAGCACATGCTTGAGAGGGTGGCAGGCAAGGAAGCCTACAATTTTCTGGATGGCTTCTCAGGGTACAACCAAGTGCAAGTCATCCTGCAAACAGGCACAAGACCACCTTTGCCACTGAGTGGGGCGTCTTTGCATATATAGTCATGCCCTTCGGGTTGACCAATGCCCCTGCCACCTTTCAACGCCTCATGTGCACCATCTTCAAAGACATGCTTCGCAAGGAGTTAGAGGTCTTTGTCAACAATCTGTGTGTCCATTCGACCTGGATCGAAAACCTAGACAAAACTCTGCGCAGTCTTTGAACGGTGCCACTTATATCGTCTCTCCCTGAATCCCATGAAATGTCAGTTTTGGGTGAAGCACGAATGCATCTTAGGACACGTGGTGTCGAAGAACTGCATTACCACTGACTTCTTGAAGGTCAGGGTTATCGTTGACCTTCCACCCCCAATTAATTACAAGGGAGTTCAATGCTTCTTAGGTCACACAGGATACTATCAACGGTTTGTACTGAACTACGCACTGATCTCCAGGCCATTGTACAAGCTGCTAATTGTCTTCGAGTGGACCAAGGCATGCCAACGGGCATACGAAGAATTGAAAAATGCTCTAACAACGGCACCGATTCTATGAGCCCCAGACTGGACCATTACCTTCCACGTACACCGATGCTTCTAAGTTTGCCGTGGGGGCAGTGTTGTGCCAACCTGGTGAGCATAACCTAGATTACCCAGTGAGTTTTGCTAGCAGGCAACTCACTGAGATGGAGATGAATTATTCGACAATGGAAAGAGAGGGATTAGCCATGGTGTTCACCGTGAAGAAGTTCTGGCATTACCTGTTGGCCACCCCTTTCATCTTCTTCGTGGACCATCAAGCCCTGCTCTATTTAGTGAATAAACCTTGTGCTACAGGATGTATAGCTCGATGGCTCCTCCTGCTCCTGCTGTGGCTGTGATTCGTAAATAAGGTGGAGCAATGGCTTCCTCATCATCCTCTATCTCAGTGATGGTTGTGGCACAGACATTGACAGGGCCTCTATCATAGGGGGCTCATATAAAGGATGTGTGGGAGGGTAGTACTTCTTCATGCGACTGCCATTGAAAAAGCCTATGCCCTCGCCTTCCAGTGTTTCAAGTTCGGCATTGCCCATTCTACTGATGGCACACACTCTAAAAGGTCCTAACCCTTGGAACTTCATTTTCTGCTTATGACCCTTCACAGAGTACAACAACACAAGATCGCCCTAGTCAAAATCATGTTGTTTGACATGCTTGTCAAACCACATCTTTCTTCACGCCTTTTCACAAATTAGAGTATGGGTGAAAACGAGTCTAGTTTTAGTGAGGCATTTCAACTCGATAAGACAGTTAGTCCAAGCCTCTTTCCCTTCCCAATGCTCCTGCACTACTATCCTCAAGCTAGGGATAAAAATTCTAAAGGCAGGATAGCCTCAGTTCCGTATGTCAGCCTAAAGGGCGTTTGTCCCACATCTATTTTATAGGTTGTTTGATAAGCCCATAAAGCTGCCATGAGATTATTATCCCAATCACTCCGAGAAGTGGAAATCACCTTTGTGAGCACATTGACCAGGATCTTATTCGTTGATTCTACATGGCCATTGGCTTGGGGATAGTACTGTTGAGATGACAAGCTCAACACATGCGGACATTGATGATGGACCGCCTGGTTAGATGGGTCCACACGTCTACACTTAGTACGTCAGTGGTCATTATGACTCTCACATGGCCATTGACTCATTACTTATTATATTCAGGTTGTTACACCTATTTACAGCTGGCATAGTTATAGTGCCAGTCGACTAGTGTAGTCGGTTATGTATTGTTTGACTTAGTAGGCCACTTTCCTTTTATGTTGTATCTTATCTATACTTTGTGTACATTGTAAAGAGTGTGGAAGAAGAAGAAGAAATCAGCAAGAAAACGTTTTGGCCTCCATCTCTCTTCTTGTCTCTTGAGTGAGTTTCTCCTTGTGCATTCTGTGTGTGTTCGGCGCAGCATCTTGAGCAACTCCCCCCACCACGCGATTCTTGACAAGTACGGTGAAGAATTCCTATGGATGATCAAAAAGGTTGAGAGCAGGTGGGCAATCAACTCATTGATGAAGTGGGCGCCCTGGTCACTCACTATCTCAATAGGGCAACCAAATCTCGAGATGACCTACTCCCATAAGAACTTCGATGTGGTCCTTGTATCGTTCTTTCTTTTGGCTCTTGCTTCAGCCCATTTTGTCAAATAGTCAGTTTGCTACGATGATATATCGAGCCTGTGAATACTACGCCACAGGACTAATGGGTCCGATGAAGTCAATGCCCCATTTCTTGAAAGGTTGTCATGCTATTACAGGGGTCAATTCCATTTTGTCCTTCCACATGGGAACCTTGGTCCTTTGGCACTCATTACAATGCTTGACAAATCTAGCTGCATCAGGAATAGCGTGGGCCACCGCAGTTGAGAGTGCAGCACCTTCTTGCGGGCTATCATGTCTCCACTCAAATCCCCCCCCAGTGATTCCGGTGTGTGCCTCTCTCAATGTGTCATGCATCTCATGTTCACACATACACCTGCATAGCAACCGATCTTGCCCTAACCTATAGAGTTGACCAACAATCAGCTGATAGGGTTGGATCTTCACAATAAGCCTCCTAAGCTTGGCCTTCTCAATAGATCTCTCAGGTAGACCATGTTTGAGCACGTGGACGACATCGTCAGCCCAATATGGTGTTAAATCAGCCTTGAATAATTCCGTGTCACTGGACAAGCCAAAGAGATGCACATCTGGAAGGTCGTCTGTTATGCCTTGTCCAGCGGCTTCACCTGTGGTTATGTGGGACATGTGATCTGCCATATAATGCTGTTTTCCTTTGTGTACAACCACGGAGAAGTCAAAATCTAGAAGAAGCAATAACCATCGTGCAATGCGTCCTATAGCACAAGGCTTGTTCACTAGATAGAGCAATACTTGATGGTCAACAAGAAAGGTGAAGGGTGTGGCCAAAAGATAATGTCTAAATTTCTTAATGGCAAACACCATGGCCAACCCCTCCCTTTTTGTGGTGGAATAGTTCATCTCCATGTCAGTGAGCTGCGTGCTAGCAAAGCTTACTAGGTATTCAAGGTTGTGTTTATCAGGTTGGCATAGAATATCTCCAATGGCAAACTTAGATGCATCTATATGCACATGGAACGTTCTGGTCCAATTTGAGGCTCATAAGATGGCTGCAGTGGTAAGAGCCTTTTTCAATTCTTTGTAAGCACGTTGGCATTCTTTGGTCCACTCAAATATAGTTAGTAGCTTGTACAATGGTCTTGTGATTAGTGCATAATTCAGTACAAAGCACCGATAGTACCCTATGTGACCTAAGAAGCACTAAGCACCCTTATAATTGTTGGGTGGTGGCAAGTCGACAATAACCTTGATCTTAAAGAAATAAGTGGCGATGCCGTTCTTGGACACCATGTGCTCTAGGATGCATGTGTGTTTCACCCAAAATTGGCACTTCAGGGGATTTAACGAGAGATTATAAAGTCGACACCGCTCAAAGACTGCCAGTAGTTTCTCTAAGTGTTCCGCCCGGCTAGAGTGTACGCATAGATCGTCCACAAACACCTCTAGCTCACGTCTGAGCATATCTTTGAAGATTGTGCACATCAGGCGTTGGAAGGTTGCGGGTGGGTTCATTAGCCCAAAGAGCATAACGATGTAGGCGAATACCCCCCACTCTATAGCGAAGGCAGTCTTGTGCCTGTCGTTGAGGTGTACTCACACTTGATTGTAGCTCGAGAAGCCGTCCAGAAAACTGTAGGCTTCTTTACCTGCCACCCTCTCAAGCACGTGCTCAGTGTATGGCAATGGGTGGTTATCTCTCTTCGTAGCGGCATTGACTTTCTTGTAGTTGACACACACTCAAATCTTTTTGTTTTTCTTCATAACGATCACTATTGGTGATACCTGATCCATGTGCTCTATTTCGTAGATGAATCTTGCTCTCATGAGTTTATCAATCTTCTCTTTTACTGCATGGGCATGCTTTGGATTCATGGGGTAAGGGCGTTGTTTTACAAAGACTGCGTCAGGGACCATTGGGATGTTGTGGGTCACAACCCTAGGGTCGACTCCCTTAAGTTCATCCAAAGACCATGCAAACACGTCTACACACTCTCGTAGGAGTTAGCAACAAGGGTAGCCTCCTCATCCTTGGTCAAGTCGTTTGCTATGAATATAGGTCGAGACTTCTCACCTTCCCCTACCAGGTTGGCTTTCTTGACCTTGGTGTCAAGATTGTGGGAGAGAAGGAAGGAGTCTCACTTGTAGCTTTCTTGCTTGCACAATGGGGGAATACACACAAAGGTGGAGGCTGAAAACAATTTTCCTCTTCTTAGTTGTGTAAGCCAAAAAGAACTCTAGTACATAGAAATAGAAGAACCCTATATATGGGTCTCAAACCAAACTCAACTAACTAAGGTGGCATACTAACTGAGCCACGAACTAGAGTAGATAAGGATAGCTATCATCTAGCTATTATTCATGGGCGGTGTATCAACCGCATCTACAACTGACAAGTCGGTGACATAAATGCACAACGGTCACCCTGGCATATCACGAGTGGAGCTCGATATCTCAACACTCCCCCTCGAGCTCAATCCCAATTCCTGCACACCAAGCAGGTCTCTGAACTTGCGCAGATTCTCTGCAGCCAATGCCTTCGTAAATATGTCAGCTACCTGATCCTCTGTGCTGACATAAACTAGATCAATAAGACCTAGTAAAATCCTCTCCCGCACATAGTGATAATGCATCTCAATGTGCTTTGTTCTAGCATGATAGACTGGGTTATTTGCCAAGTGTATACTGCTCATGTTGTCACAATAAATGACAACTGGCCCATCTGTAGACTGATGCATATAATAAAGTAGCTTATGCAAACAAGCTACCTCACATGTAGCCATTGCTGCACCCCTGTACTCAGCCTCCGTGCTTGACAAGGCAACTGTAGGCTGTTTCTTGCTGCTCCAAGTGACTGCAGCACTCCCAAAAGAGAACACATATCCACTGGTAGATCGTCTATCAGAAATACTACCAGCCCAATCAGCATCAGTGTATACATACAACTGTATTTGAACCCCAGTCTCATAAAGTAGTCCATACTGCAATGTGGACTTCACATACCTGAGTATGCGTCTAGCCGCATCTAAATGTGGTTTCCTTGGAGCATGCATAAACTGACTTACCAATCCAATAGCATAGCTCAAATCTGGCCTGGTAATAGTCATATAAATCAAACTTCCTACTATGCGTCTGTACATAGTAGGGTCTTCCAGAAGCTCACCTGCATCTGCGCTCAGCTTCACAATCTGCTCCAAAGGAACTGAAATAGGCTTACAGCCTGTCATCCCATATTTGGATAGCATGTCCAATCCATATTGCCTCTGTAAGAGCCATATCCCACTTGGTGATCTAATCACCTTAATGCCCAAGAAATAACGCAGCTCTCCCAAATCCTTCATCTCAAACTTCTGCTTCAATAGCATTTTCACATGAAGGATATCTTCATCACTATCACCTGTGATAATCAAATCATCAACATAAATGACAAGCAACATAATACATTTCTCTGTTTTTCTCACATAAAGTGAGAAATCTGCCTTGGAAATCTGAAAGCCAATAGTGACAAGATACTGTCCTATCTTGTCAGACCATGCTCTCGGTGCTTGCTTCAAGCCATACAATGCTTTCTTCAACCTGCAAACAAACTCAGGATGAACAACATGGACATAACCTGGTGGCTGCTCCATATATACCTCTTCTTGCAAATCACCATGCAAGAAGGCATTCTTTAGATCCATCTGATGTAAAGACCATTCCTTTGATGCAACCATAGCAATGACAACTCTTACGGTTGCCATCCTTGCAACCGGACTGAATGTTTCTTCATAATCAATGCCATATGTTTGTGCATACCCCTTGACTACTAATCTTGCCTTGTATCTGTTCACAGAACCATCTGCATTGTGCTTCACCTTATAAACCCACTTACAGCCAATTGCATTCTTACCTTTAGGCAAAGGTACCAATTCCCATGTAGCATTTGCTTCCAAGGCATCCATTTCTTCATCCATGGCTTTCTCCCATTTTTCTTTTCCCATGGCTTGCTCAAAAGAAGTGGGTTCTGGTTCATGTATCACTTTGACAATATAGGCATAGTGAATGGCTGTAAATCCATCATATTTCAGCCTATCCACAGGATACCTAGCTCTGGTAGACCTGCGCAAAGTAGGTTCACTCCCAGGTGCTCTCAAAACATCCCTGGTCTTTCTTACTCCAGGTGTAACAATAGAAGGAATACCCAACTCATCATTAATGCTCTATTCTGAGCCACTGGATTCACCATCCACATAAGAGTGACCTGCATTCACATCAAACATGGGCTGATCTACCTTCTCTTTTTCTTTTCGTGATACCTGAATACCACTATCTGCATTGCTTTGAGAAGATTCTCCTTATCTCAATCTGCCTGTCCATGGCGAAGAATGTGAACCACTGCTAGAGGACGTTCCAGGTCCACTAATATTTTTTAACTGCTGCTGTGAATTCTCTGCAGCATTACCATTTTGTGCATCTACATTATCAATTACATTTACTGGTTTATACTAGCTACTCATCTCATCAAAAACAACATCTCTGCTCACTGTAAACTTACGAGTAGAAGGGTTATAGCATCTATACCCTTTCTGCTGCAAAGAGTAACCAATAAAGATGCACTTCTCAGCTTTTGGATCCAACTTGGATCTCAACTCATCTGGCACATGAACATAGGCAATGCAACCAAAAATTTTCAAATGAGAAATATCTGGTTTCCTACCAGTATACCTCTCCTTTGGAGTCATCCCATGTATTGTTGCAGTGGGAGTCCTGTTCATTATGTAGACTGCTGTAGCAAATGCCTCAGCCCAATAAAAATCTGGTAGGTCTTTTTCATTGAGCATGGCACAAGATACCTCTCCAATATGCTTGTTTTCCTTTTTGCAATTTCATTTTGTTGTGGGGTATAACTGCATGAATATTGCTACTTTATGCCATGCTCCTGCAGGAACCTTGCAAACTCATTTGAGAGGTACTCTCCCCCTCTATCTGACCTTAGGCATTTTATTTGCAGGCTTGTTTCTTTTTCAACCATAGCTTTAAGAGTTTTGAAATGCCCAAAAACTTCACTTTTCTTTTTCATAAAATACACCCAAACTTTTCTGCTATAGTCATCAATAAAAGTGACAAAATAATGACAGCCTCCAAGAGATGCAGCTTTAGTAGTCCACACATCAGAGTGGATTAATTCCAATGGTTTCTTACTCTCTTGAACATGTCTAGGAAATGGTTTCCTTGCATGTTTTCCAAACTGACAGGCTTTACATACCTTATGCATTTCTGCAACCTTGAATTTAGGCAATCCTGCAATAATATTTTGGGCCTGCATTGATTTAAGTCACTGTACATTAACATGACCAATGCGTTTATGCCAGATATCAATATATGCAACTACACCGATCCCATGTGCAAACATTGCTGCACTCAATTCAGACATGTCTGTATCCAACGTAAACATTCTGCCCTTCTTCTTTCCTTTTGCTATCAAGCGACCTTTATTTTTCATATCCTCAACAAAGCATCCATGAGAGTTAAATCTGACGTGCAAGCCCTGCTCAACCATTTAACCAACAGAAACTAGGTTCTTGGTGATATTCGGGACATGAAATACATCCGATAGGTATTTCTTTTTCCCATCCTGCATAGACAAAAGAAATTTTTCAATCTGCACAATAGGATGTGTAGTATCATCACCAGTCTCCAAAAATCCTGGTTTTTCCATTTTCCTTGCATCTTGCATCCATTCTGCATGACTTGTCATGTGGTTTGATGCACCTGAGTCAACATACCACACATCTTTCTTTGTTCTGCACTTGTTACAGAATTGGTCATGTGCTGTACCATAAACAAATGCTCATTTTTGTCATCGCCCTGTCTACTAGAAGATGCATAATTCCCTTGTTGCAATTTTCCATTCATGATGTCATTTTGCTTTTTATAGCAGTCCTTAGCCATATGACCCATTTTACCATAGTAGTAGCATTCAACATTTCTGTTTGCATTTTGGCCTCTTTGCCATCCACCACGACCTCTTTGGCTCCCCCTACCTCTAGAGTTACCATGTCCTCCTCCATAGGACTGGTTTTCTTGAGTTTGCTGCATATTCTGATTTCTACCACGGCCTCCAGATCGGCCTCCTCTACCTTTGCCTCTACCTCTTCCATCATTTGAGTAGAAGTCAGCTTCTTTTGAAGTTCCTCCTGAAGAAGATGCACCACCATTTCTCTGCTCCTCAGAAATTAGAAGAGCAATCAACTCCTCAAAATTAGGAAATCTTTCACGGATGGAAATGGATGTTTGGAACTGTGCATAATCCTTCCTTAGACCATTCAAGGTCACATAAACTAAATCATCATCTTCCACTGGCGACCCAATGGAAGCAAGTGCATCTACAATCTTCTTCACCTTCATGTGGTAGTCATTAATGCTCATATTTTCTCTTTGCACATTATGCAACTCTTGCTTGAGCTGCATTTTCTTGGCTTGCGTATTTGTGCTATACATTTTTGACAAAGTATCCCATGCCTCCTTTGGCATACTTGCATCTTGAATATGCACAATCATAGAGTTTGAAATGCTGATAGATAGCCAGTACATAACTTTCCTGGCTCTCTCATGCTATGCTTTAAATGCCTGCATTTGCTGTTGATTGGGAACATAAGGAAGAACTGGTTCTTCTTCATTTCCTGCAACAAATTCCCAATATCCTTTTCCCATAAGGAAATTCATCATTCTAAACTTCCATGCTTGGAAGTTGTTCTTGTCAAGTTTTTCAGTGACAATCTGTGAGAGAGAATCAGACGCCATTATAGAACACTGCAAAAAATTCTGTCACTACAAAGAACACAGCTTCAGCCTCACAAGGGCAAATCTGCAAAATTGATGAAAGTGGTATTTGACCACACACTCACTTTCTAGTGACGATTTTGCATCAACAGGCAACAAGGATGATTCTCTATCTCCCAATGTCTCTGCGCACACGCATACGATGCAATTTCTACAGTAACTTTTCACCGACCTGTAGAACAGTGGTCGCACAGTATAAAACTGGGCCTTTTCCTGAGTGCATGCAGAAAACTTCCGCCTCCAAAACAGGGCCCGAAATGGCCTCAAATAAAAAAAACAGGGTCACCAAAGGCTAAAGACTTTTTCCCGTAGCATATACTGCCCTCTTGCTTCACCGCGAAGGGCGTCTCAACCTGAGACAATGCACTCTTGGACTTTCCGGCTGTGCTACTTGCAGAGACTTGCTCCCAAAACAGAAGAATGAAAGCAACACTGGTCCTCTTACCAAAACACCGCGAACTTGGCTTACTTTCTTAAGCTCCTTACCACGAACAAGGCTCTGATACCATGTCAAGATTGTGGGAGAGAAGGAAGGAGTCTCACTTGTAGCTTTCTTGCTTGCACAATGGAGGAATATACACAAAGGTGGAGGCTGAAAACAGTTTTCCTCTTCTTAGTTGTGTAAGCCAAAAAGAACTCTAGTACATAGAGATAAAAGAACCCTATATATGGTTCTCAAACCAAACTCAACTAACTAAGGTGGCATACTAACTGAGCCACGAACTAGAGTAGATAAGGATAGCTGTCATCTAGCTATTATTCATGGGCGGTGTATCAACCGCATCTGCAACTGACAAGTCGGTGACATAAATGCACAACGGTCACCTTGGTATATCACGAGTGGAGCTCGATATCTCAACACTTGGCGGGTCCTTCAATAGGCTCGCTAGTCTAGCCCTACCTCTTTGCTCCTAGCAGGACCACCACTCTATCACCCTTCTTGAACTTAGTGAAGTGTTTGGGTAGGACTTGCGGTTTCTTCTATCGTTCTGGGTCTGACTCTTTTGTTCATTTCTTTCTTTCCTCCTTTAGCTGATTGCGCCTTAGGTGGACCGGAAAGTCCCCCTTTGCGTGTTTGGTTTTGGATGGCATGGGTATTTTAGGGTCACTCTCCGTATTGACTTTAGACTCGGAGTTGAACTCACAACCCTCACTAGAGGAAGGAGTCTCCCCGGGTGGTCATAGTTCAGTAGGTGCATCTATCCTAAGCATGGGTACCACTGGTGGTTGGGCAATTCCAGCCTGCTCATAATCCACTATTCCTATGTGTTCCAACCAAGAGCAATCGCAATCCAATCTCATAACTCCTCTCTTGATCTCATATGCATTCATTTCTCGAGGCCTAGAGTCAGCTCTTATATGCTCTATCACCTTTCCATCAGTATCGCACTCCAGGGTATCCATTTTCTCCTCGCTCTCTTCACTGATTGAGGAACAATCCTCATATTCATTGTCAGAACCATCACTCCATGACTGCTCGTCGTCTCCTGGGTCCTCCTTTCTAGCCTCTTTCTCGTTGATGACTAGAGCCCAATTGTATAGCAAGTTCAGGTCGTGAACTTTAGTCCACTTCCACTTGTGCTCACCCAAGAGGTCTCTGAGAGGCAAGAGGTTAGCGGAAGGATTGCCCTCCAATTTGCCTATCAAATACTCTAGGGTTTCCTGGAGTTCTAGCTTATTATTTGGGACATGGAAAGTGACAGGTTTGGGCCGACCACACGCACTCCTTGCCATCATGCAGAGTGGTACTGAGTGTTCCTCATGATCTGGTGTGCACATGGCTTGCTTATGCTCCTCCTCATCATATGAGAATGGGAGATCGATGGTTGCAAGGACATGCATCCAATCTTGCTCATCCTCAAGGTAGGGGATATACTTGGTCAGCGGACCATACGATGTGGTTGGTTGCGTGTCACCCCTCAATGTGGCTGAGATGGCATCTAGATCAACAAGTGTTGTCTTCGAAGTATCCATCTCCACCCTTACTACTTCCTTTTGATTCCCTAAGAAGATTAGACCATTGCCCCAATCCTCGATGACTCGTGCATTCCTCATCCAGGGTCGGCCTAGCAGGATGTTGTAGTCCACTCCCTTCATAACAATGAAGTGTAGAGAGAACTGGACACCTGCAATCTTCATGGCCAATTCTTTAAAACTCTGAACGGCCTTACCTTCATTCCATTTGCTAGTGTGACATTGAACCTAGTAGTCTTGATGGGAGGGTTTTCCCAAGCCTGCAAGACTGTGTGGCTCAAGACACTAACCCCTGCACCCGTGTCTACAATTCCTTTCCACGTCATGTCTCCTAGGGCTAGGATAGGTAGCACATTGTGCATCTCGGTGCTCTCCCAAAAAGCATTTACATGCAGAGATTTAGTGCAATGTCAAGCTCGGTATTTGTGTGACTGCATCATGCTCATGCAAGTCAACAACAATTTGCTTAGTTGGTTCCTCCATCCAATGCTTCAGTTCCAGCCAAAGCGTCGATTGCTGCCTAAGCAGGTCTCCTAAGCTCATGGTTACTAGGGTGTTTACTAAAGTCGTGAGGAGGTTACTCGTCCTTTGTCTCTCCTCCATTCCCACACCTCTAGGCCATTGGCCTTGGGTGTTTTGCTGTCCCTTGGTTCCTAAGCTTCTCTTGGGTGGTGGTGCCCGTGGCATAGGCGCATCTCTTGACCTTGGTCGAGAGGCCGAGACTGGGGTGCTCACACTAGAGAAGTCCTGAGTTCCATCTTCTATGATGGCCTCACCATCCTTTAAGTTCTCTTGGGCTTCCTTTACCCACTCATTGACCTTTTCAATCGCTTCTAATGGGCACTTCAGGTGGGGGTACTCCCCTACCTTAGCACTCCCTTTCTCTACTATTTTCAGAGCGGTGATTTCAGCCTCAGCATTAGTTACCTTCCTGCCACTCACTAGCATTGTCTCTCCATCAATTTTGAGAGTGATCTTAGCATCGGTTTTCTTCTTTCTCCACATACAACTCTTCTTCCCTATATTGAGGCAGCGTCTAGGTTGCTAGGCCTAGGCAGTGAAATGCCGGCCTACTGCGTTTATGCACATGTCATGACATGCAGCGAGATGGGTGCATCCTCGTTGTCGAATGTCTCAACGCCAAATAGCCCCAAAGGTACGAATAGTACATTGCCTGAGCTCAAGGATGGATTTTGTCTAGGGAATTCCCTAAAGAGATGGGTGATGCCACACATGGCACATCTGAGATTAGCTCTCTCCCTATTAGCTTGCTCTTTTTGTGGTCATCGTGTCGATATGTGACCAGGGTGACCACAAGTCCAACACATGATTAGGTCTTGGGTTGTCCTTGCAAAACCTCTGCCTCTTCCCCTTCCTAACGCCATCATCGGCACTGGTCGATAGTCCATGAGGATCAAATTACCCTCTTCATAATACGAGATGTAAGGGTTCATATATGACTCCTCATCATTGGGCTCTTTCACGTAGTGGATGGGAGCGTCACTCGGTGGATGTGTCACGAAGGGTCCAAGCAGTCTAGAAATGCCCATGGGATTGATCTCTAATCTAGGAACGGACGGTTTTACATCATTAGGTGCTGGAAAGGCCAATGGGGCTCCTCTTTCAAGGAAGTTAGGCGGTCTATTCCCATAGTATGGTGAGTTGTACTACTGTGCGTAAGGAAACCTTCTTGGCACAATCGACAATGCATTGCGTCATGGCAAAACCTTCTGCAATTTGCACAAGTCCTGGATCTTGGATCTTGGCACTTGGCAAGGATGTGGTTGCCTCCATAGTGCACACACTAGACATGCGGTCTAGTGGGTCTCTTTACCAACTCCTGCAACCATGCTAGCTCTATCCTGACTTTGGCTAGCTCTTGGTCTTGTGCCATGTTCTTGCCCTTATCCTGCATATCAGGGGCTGATCTCTTGCTATAGGTTGTGGCTTTCTCTATGGTTCTTTGGCTAGAGCTATCTCGATTCGAGCTTCTAGTGCTTCTCTCCATAAGCTGGTCATCTATCCTTATTGCCTCATCGAAAACCCTAGTGAGCACATCTCTCTGCAAGCTCGAGGTGCATGCCAATGCCTTGTAAAGTTCCTCACTGCAGATTTTGTTTATAAAAACGGTAGAGACCGCTCTCTAGTTTGGTCGTTCATCGGTAGGGATTCTCTTAAACAGGCTACGTATATGAGTGACGTAGTCTCTAATGTCCTCTTTGTCCTTCTGACTAACATTCATCAGTTGGACTATGAGGTTGTCCGAATACCTTGTCTCTAAAAATCCCTTGATGAAGAGATCCTTCAGGCGATTGAAGTTCGTTCGCTCTGTTGTGTCTAGGATGGTGTACCACGTCCTTCCCTTATCACCCAAGCAAAGCCCGAAAGCTTGCGAGTGTTGGGCGAGGTCCGTGAGACCGTTGGCTTCGCAAACCTGCTCGAACTGCTCCACAAAGCTATAGGGGTTGTTGCCGGGCTGGTACTTGTCGAGCTGCTTAGCCACTGCAGGGATCTTGTTGTGGCTCTTCACCCCCCCTGCATGATTCCTAATCCTACGAGCAAAGAGGTGGCTAGTGCAGTTGCACTATGTTCCGCAGTTGTGTTGTCTATGAGCCGCTTGGTGACAAGCTTGCTCAGCATCAGGTCCACCTCTAGCTCCCTCTCCCTCTCTGCGTTTGGCCCTATTTCCTCATCCTTTGCTCGCAGTTATATTTCGTGATGCTCTACAGTACTTTCCTAGCTGCCTTCCTCTCTTCCTCAAGGCTCGTAACTACTTCCTCGTTCGGTCTGCCATGGATTACAGTCCTTGTTATCCGGTCGTATTGGTTGACCATACACTGCAATTCGAATGGGAACTCGCCCAAGTCCAGCTGCTCTTGGTCCGTGTCTGCTCCTAACATTACTGCAGCCTCTCGCTTTACTCAGTTGTTGATTAGTCCAATCAGCTCGGGTAGTGACTTGCCCTCAATCATGTCATCTTCGAACTCTTTGGGGTCTTCAGGGTCCTATTAACGGGGCTTTGTGGAACCCAGCTACATCTCAGGGTCTACTCCTACTGGTGGGTTCTTTGAATTATTATGATTCTATATGAGTTCCTTGTTATTGAAAGCAACTGTCAATTTTATTCACACTTGTGCTTAGTGCTTTCCAGTGCACAGTGCCAAATTAAGCTTTCTCCCTTTTAGTATACTTTAAATGATGAAATTAGCATGGGGTGCGAATGCAAAATGAACAATGCAGTTCCCGCTTTTCCCCCTTTTGTTCATAGCCTAATATGACTCTAAGCGCATTTCATGGTTGTCCTTTCATATTGTCTAGGGTCTATGCTACACACTCTACACCCCGTCAAGGTTGAATTAGAATCTGAGGGTTAGTTTTAGCTCTAAGTCTTGTCTGTGCTATGGCATGCTACTAGAGGTTCACTCTAGGCTGCCCAAGTGTGATTTCTCCAATTTCTGGCTTCTAAGAACCGGGTTAGGTACTCAGGGATGTTTGGAGATGTGTTCGGAGTGGCTTTGGCATGAGGAGGTGGCTCACTTACTGGTTTAAAAGGTTCTACCCTGGTGGTCAGATTCCCAGAATTGGACACTGTCCGATTTTGGGTGGTCCTACTGTCCAAGTCAAATTGTCCGATCTGACCGGGTGGTTCGATCCTAGTCTTGGTTTGACTGTGGTCCGATCTGACGGGTGGGTACAAGTCTAAAAATGGGTCCTACTGCCACGTGGTAGGGTCCGACTAGCAAAGTCGGACGGTTTGATCTTGTAGTTGGTTCGATTAGACCAGGTGGTTCGGACCACAGGTGGTCCGACTGGTAGAGTCGGACAATCCGAGTGTTCGATTTTGGGAATCGGACACTTGCAGCCTGGTCCGATTGCATTTTTCGCGGTGCAGTTGCGAGGACGCGAGTGACGAATGCTACGCGTGGGGGTCCTGGTACAAGCTCCAACTTTCCAGATCAAACAAGCACAACTCAGAGAAGGTCAAGGAATACCTAGAATGGTTGGGTGACAGCAACGGATCAAACCCCTTCTGTACCTGCACTCACACACTCTCTCTCAAGTTCTCTCTATCTCGATGTTTGACTGCAAAATGAGGCCTCCCTTGACCTTTTGAGCCTCTTATTGCCCTGCTCAAATCTCCTTTAACCTTATGGTTGCCCCTCTTGCACCCATCTACTCAAGATTTAGATTTAATGCCCCTTTCTCCCAGTTTTCAGCCCATTTTCAGCAGCAAAAAACCCTTCTGTTTTCCATATTTCCTTGGTCCTAATCCTATCCAAGCACAACAAAAATAAAAAACAATGGCTGAGGTTGATTTACCTACTTGCCTACTCAACAACAAACCAAAATACTTACTTGTTCCGAAGATCAAACCACCTAAACCTCCTATCTATCTCAAGCACCGGTTCGGGCTAAAAACCCTACCTCTATGCTCGATTCGAAGTGTGTGGTGCTCAAGGCTTGATTCCGTCAGTCTTGGCAAAGAAAACTATTGCTTTTAACTCCTCCAAACTTCGGCGGCTGCGCCTTCGACTTTTGGCGATTATTCCCATGCTTTTGGATTTTTTTTGGACTTATTATTCTTTTAGGCACCTTCTCCATGCCTGCCCTCCTATGCCTTTTCCCGCTTCTCAATTTTTTCTATTTTCTCACTTTTTTCTAGTTGCTAGTGTTGTAGTAAATATAGTGGGTTCGGTCGTGAACGTTTCATTGCGAGGCAGACTCGGGAAACCCTAGGCGACAAACCCCAGAACATTCCCTAGGAGTGCCGAGCAGCGACGCTTAGATTTGTTTCTCGATGGACCACTAAAACGTGCTTGGATAGCTGATAGGTGGCACGTTACATTTTGGCTTGGATGAAACAAAATTAGTTAAAACTCAGTGTACTACAAGGTTTTAAAGAGATAAAATTCAACAATAAGAAAATCTTATTGTGGCATTGTCTTCTTTTATCCAAGGCAATGTATCACATGTTGTACCTACATATCAAAAGTCTATTGAAGCCAAAGAGACCTCTCATCCTACAGAAATAAAGGCTAGTAGGAGAGAAGGTAGTAACCCTATACAAAAGAATAGGAGTCCACCAAGGCCAATACCTCCATCAAAGAAAACACCATAAAAGAAATCTAAGAAATAGGTGGAACTTAAGCCAAGTACTAGTACTAATTGTGTATATGCTTAGAAAATATATAAAATAATATAATCTTGTTAGAGATCATTTCATCTCTCTTCTAGTGGCAAATGCATCGTACCCTCATAGATGTGAGTACTATGCTTAGACCATTAGAGGTGCGAGAACCCATCAAAGGACATGTTAGTAACTTGAAGATAAAAATAAAAATAAATTATTATGGTATAGTTATTCCTTTGGTGGTTATGGTGAATCCGGTACTAATGTCTAGAAAAAGAAAACTTTGACATATCGAAAGCATAGATATATGACTATTATGTCATAGGTGGCTCACACTCAGCTAAAGCAACAATGATTTCAAGAGAAAAATGTCCATTGAGAATATAAGATTTTTTCATACAGAAAATGAGGAGTATATGCAAAAGTATGGGAAGTTGGACATGAATCTTAGAAGACTATGCTTATTAAAGGTTGGTGTAGTAATTGATGAGAACTCAAAGATAGAGGGTTTTCATAAGTATGATCCATTGTTCCAACTCGCATTTAGGATGGATCAAATCTTCCGCATGTGGGAAGATAAGCAATTAAAAGTAAGAAGTTAAAGAAGGCTTGGGATGATACAAATATAATTTTGAAGGGAAATGCTAAGAAGATAGATGTATCCATTGAAGAGCTTGTTGATGATATGAAGTTGTTACCATGGCGCTCTCTTCAAGGCATAAAGGATGGGTATTTATATCCACCTTATCTAGGGTACTAGCAAAGGAAGTCTTCTTAGATGAGATGGTCAATGAGCTAAACTCATAAGTTTTCTTTTCAATATGTTTATCTTATTTTATAGTCTACTCTTTTAAATACTAAGAAAATACTTATGTTTGTAGACATAAAGTTTAAATGAAAATACAAAAGACGATGATAAAGCACCTCAATTGTTCTTCATGGGATGAAGTCACTTGTGAATATCCAGAGTCTCCAGAGTCTAGCTCTATGAATGTGCTAAAATATATCTTTTTAGAATTCAAGGATTTGGTGAGTATTGATGCTTCTTATCTTGAAATATAACTAATTTGTAGTATATAGAGAGAATAGTTTTCTTTTTCAATTTAAAAAACCAGCCAAAGGTAAAAGAAATGGAAAAGGACAAGCCACCTTGCAAGGTGATGATTGCCCTCCATAGTTCTTGATCCATTTGGATAGGGCAAAGCAAGAGAGATCATGCAGATTACTAAAGGAGCAATATGTAGCACAACCTAATGATGTGGAGATCTGTTCTTTCTATCATCCACAATGTCCACTACAAGAGATACATTACAAAGTTATTCATGGTGATGTGAATGACTTAGATAAATTGGTAATAGATCCACATTACTTCACCCTTGCAATTGTAGATATACCATATGGATTCAACTTGTCAGGATCTACTAATGATGATAGGGCTTTCACATTCAAAGAAGTTTGGCAGATGATAAAAAACTTCAAGAAAATAAAAAATTCTCCATTTTTTAGATTTGTTATCTTCCATAATACACACCAAGCTGGTAGTGTGGCACTTGCTTTCAAAAATAAATTACATGGAGAAAAATCTTTTATTTGGTGTAATTTCTTTGCTCTCTACTCAAAATAATGTATAGTTTTGTAAATGTTGATTATTTTTCTACGCTAAAGCTAAGTATCTTTTTATGTATGGAGAAGACTAATATTGACCACACACCTCAATTTCGATTCAGAGTTGCTTTGAGATGATCACTATAGGATACTTGGATGAAGTAGAGAAAAAAAGAGTCAAAGCACATGCAAGTGAAACAAATACAATATCCAACTCTCACAAGAAAACTAAAGCATGTGGATGGCAGCAAGTCTATGGTGAAGTCAAATCAAAAGCCACAAAGGTTGATCAATCGACTACTTGACTTATTTTCAACACAAGATGATTGGGTGCTTGATATATTTTCAGGGACAAGTATATATATAGTTGTTCTACTAGGAAGAAATACCTAAATAACATAACAAAGATGTATATAGCCCATGGTAATTAAATAATATATTTAAAATTTGTATCATCAACTAGAACAACAATCACATGTGCCATTCAAAAAGAAAGACATTGTATTGCTATGAAGAAGGATAACCTTCAAGTGGCATTTATTAAGATGGGAATTCCAGGTGTCCTTGAATTGCCAGATGAGGATCAAGAAGTAGGTGCAAAGGTCATAAATGAACATTGAGAAGGTCATGATTGCATCTAAGGAGCCCATGTGTCCTCTATCTAATGAGCTAGAAAAATGTATAGAGCTTATTGATATTGAAATTGTTGAAGTAATTGAGGAGAATGAAGAAGAAGATGATAATAATAATAATAGTGATGATGCAAAAAAGGCCAAAGAGTAGGAGCAATACATTGAAGACAAAAAAGCTATGGATGTATAAGATAAGCTATTTATGTATTAGATCGCTATAGATTTTGTAAATGATTTTTTTTTTCACTTTTCTTGAAGTGAGATATCTCAATCTATCATACTGTTTTGTATATTACAGTTAAGCATTCACCAAAATATACTAGCTCGTACTAGTATACTCAATAGCTTATGTTTGGATATTATAGTTTTTATATATTTTTTAAAATATAAATATTATGAAAAATATAAATATCTCTTTAATTGTGGAGCATACTAAATAGTATTTTTAGATTTACTAACTCATACTAAGATTTGAAAAGTGCAGTTTTCATAATTTTTCATACAAGATTATTATGTAGATATTAATTTTTGTTTGATAACCTAGAGGTTTACTTATGAAAAAGCTAGTTGACATTATATTTTTGAAATGATAGCATGTTAATGGCCTTTTTTGTTGATCAAAGATATGAATTGGTTAATGATCGTACACTTTGATAAGTAATTATAAGAAGATATTTCCTGTCAATTAAGCATCACAAAGTTTTTCCAATTAAAATGTTAGATTTCAAGATAATGATCATGTATCATGTTTAATTCATTATTAAGTTTAAAAATAATTAAATTTATGCTATGTAAAATTTATGATATCAAGATACTAACTTTATTATTACAAAAATCCTTTAAAAACAATCAAAATTTTAAAACAAAGTTGTGTTACCATAGTAGTTTTTATTTAAAAATATATTAAATTAAAATTTTTAAAATTTATATGTTATTTTTCACTCAAGTTTTCAAAAGGAGTTATTTTCTTAAGTTTTTGAGAGAATCTAGGAAAATCTCCTTAGGAGAAACATGTAACTTACCCAAAAGGTTTGTGTATACACACGAACACACACACACATATAGAACTCCTCAAGGTTGCAAATGTATGGGTTAAGATCCTAGGACACTGTGCCGGATTTTGTAAATCATTCCTAGCACCCCTTGGAGGCTTTAGAAGAAGCAGACACTCTAAACACTCTAAAAGTATGCTTCAACCTCATTGAGAGGGAAGCTCTGAATGTATTTGATGCTTTAGCATGAAATAATAGATTGGCATACTTCAGTTATGACTAGGCCATTACTTGTCATCTCTTTGCTAGATAGTCCAAGAGGCAAAAGGCTAGTTAAATCCAAATGCTCAATATGATTTCAAGGGGTCCACTACAAGGAAACACAGGTATAGCGACAGCGGGTAGCGATGCAGGAATAGTAGCGTCGCTATTTGCATTACATTTGCGACGCAAATAGCGATGCCCCACAGGGGAAAAAAAGAGGGCCGAAACCCGAGTGTGTTTCATTTCGTGCATTTGTGAAACATTTCGAGAGGGAGAGCGACCATTTTGCAAGGAGGGTGAGAGAGGGAGAGGAAGAAGGTTTTCCGCCACCACCGGCGGCGTTCGCGAAGGAGAGGAGGAGCTGCCATTGCGAAGAGGAGCCACCAAACCCTCGCCAAATCTTTATGGTGAGTCCATTCTCTCTCTTTTACTTGTTTAGGGTTTAATTTGTGTATATTGAGAGAGGGAGAGGAAATGAGAGAGAAAGAGAGGGAGAGGGAGAGGGAGAGGGAGGGGGAGGAAATGAGAGAGGAAGAGGGAGGGAGAGTGCATTCTCTCTCTCTTTTACTTTTTTTTATATAATTTGTGTATATATATTGAGAGAGGGAGAGAAAATGAGAGAGAAAGAGAGGGAGAGGGAGGAAATGGGAGAGGGAGGGGGAGGGAGGGAGAGAGAGAGAAAGAGAGGGAGAGGGAGGAAATGAGAGACGGAGAGGGAGGGAGAGAGAGGGGGAGAGAGAGAGAAAGAGAGGGAGAGGGAGAGGGAGGAAATGGAAGAGGGAGGGGGATGAAATGAGAGAACGAGAGGGAGGGAGAATGTACTCTCTCTCTCTTTTTTTTTGTATAATTTGTGTATATTGAGAGAGGGAGCGGAAATAAGAGAGAAGGAGAGGGAGAGGGAGAGGGAGGAAATGAGAGACGGAGGGGGAGGAAATGAGAGAGGGAGAGGGAAGGAGAGAGAGAGAAAAAGAGGGAGAGGGAGAGGGGGAGGAAATGGGAAATGAAGAGGGAGGGAGAGAGAAAGAGAGGGGGAGGGAGAGGAAATGAGAGAGGGAGAGACAGAGAGAGAGGGAGGAAATGAGAGAGGGAGAGGGAGGGAGAGAGAGAGAAACAGGGAGAGGGAGAGGGGGAGGAAATGGGAAAGGAAGAAGGAGGGAGAGGGAGAGGGAGGGAGAGAGAAAGAGAGGGGGAGGGAGAGGAAATGAGAGAGGGAGAGGGAGAGAGAGAGAGGGAGGGAGACATTAAACATAATAGGAAAATGAGAGAGGGAGAGGGGGGGAGACGAAAACATAATAGGGAAATGAGAGAGGGAGAGGGAGGGAGAAGAAATGAGAGAAGGAGAGGAAGAGAGCAAAAGGAAATGAGAGAGGGAGAGGAGAGAGAAAAAAAGAGAATGATAGGAGAGAGAAAAAGAGAGAAGATGTTAAACATAATAGGAAAAGAGAGAAAGAGAGGGTGTGGGTGAGGGTGAGGGCGAGGGAGGGAGAGGAAATGAGAGAGGGAGAGGACGAGAGAAAAGGAAATGAGAGAGGGAGAGGAGAGAGAAAAAGAAATGAGAGAGGGAGGGAGGAGAGAGAAAAAGAGATAAAAATCATTAAACTTAATGGGGAAAGAGAGAAAGAGAGGGTCAGGGTGAGGGAGGGAGAGGAAATGAGAGAGAAAAAAATGTGAGAGGGAGAGGAGAGAGAAAAAGAGAAAAAAATCATTAAATCTAATAGAGAAAGAGAGAAAAAGAGGGTTAGGGTGAGGGAGGGAGAGGAAATGAGAGAGGGAGAGAAAGAGAGAAAGGTAAATGAGAGAGGGATAGGAGAGAGAAAAAAATGAGAGAGAGAGAAGAGAGAAAAATCATTAAACCTGATAGGGAAAGAGAGAAAGAGAGGGTTAGGGTGAGGGAGGGAGAGGAAGAGAGAAAGGTAAATGAGAGAGGGAGAGGAGAGAGAAAAAGAAATGAGAGAGAGAGGAGAGAGAAAAAGGGAAAAATCATTAAACCTAATAGGAAAAGAGAGAAAGAGAGGGTCAGGGTGAGGGAGGGAGAGGAAATGAGAGAGGGAGAGAAAGAGAGAAAGGGAAATGAGAGAGGGAGAGGAGAGAGAAAAATAGAAAAAAATCATTAAATCTAATAGAGAAAGAGAGAAAGAGAGGGTCAGGGTGAGGGAGGGAGAGAAAATGAGAGAGGGAGAGAAAGAGAGATAGGTAAATGAGAGAGGGAGAGGAGAGGGAAAAAAATGAGAGAGAGAGAGGAGAGAGAAAAATCATTAAACCTAATAGGGAAAGAGAGAAAGGGAGGGTCAGGGTGAGGGAGGGAGAGGAAATGTGAGAGAGAGAGAGAAAGAGAGAAAGAGAGAAAGGGAAATGAGAGAGGGAGAGGAGAGAGAAAAAGAAATGAGAGAGAGAGGAGAGAGAAAAAGAGAAAAATCACTAAACCTAATAGGGAAAGAGAGAAAGAGAGGGTCAGGGTGAGGAGGGAGAGGAAATGAGAGAGAGGGAGAAAGAGAGAAAGGGAAATGAGAGAGGGAGAGGAGAGAGAAAAAGAGAAAAAAATAATTAAACCTAATAGAGAAAGAGAGAAAGAGAAATATGAGAGAGAGGTGAGAGAGGAGAGAGAAAAAGAGAGAAAAATCATTAAACCTAATAGGGAAAGAGAGAAAGAGAGGGTCAGGGTGAGGGAGGGAGAGGAAATGAGAGGGGGAGAGAAAGAGAGAAAAGTAAATATGACCTTACAATAAGCTCATCCTAAGCTCATAGAGGTTAGGCCGATCCTCAACAAACCTAAGGGATATATGGCTAGAGAGCCCTAGCATACTTGTGCCTCCTAGCATAATGTTCTTCTTGCAAAGAGACCTCTCATATATGGGGCTTGTCCTAGCCTCCACCACGCAAATATACAACGAAGGCAATCAGCCTATCAGTATGAAAAACATTCATTTTTCATAACGTAATCCCAAAAATAACTTTGAATATTCCATAAAAATCAATCTCTTCTTAAAAAGACAAATACAAAAAACTAAAACAACATCATTCATATATATGCTTTGCAAAACTAAAACATCATCACCACAAGATCTCTTAGAAAACTCATCTTCAATCATCAATTTTAATTAATAAATATAATATAAAGTCACTTGCAAGGAAGGACACTATTTTATCATTAACCCTCTTTCTTCCTTAGAATAGTCTTAGGAACAAATTTATGCTCTAACAAGCATATATTTGAGCATAATAACTATTTTAAGGTTTATTCCATGAGTACTAGTAGTATATATGCAACCATCAAGCTAGAGATCATGCTTTGGTATCTGTGGAGATCCCAATCTCATGCCCTTATAGAGATTGTAGTGTGCAATAGTGTGGAGAGAAGATGGGTGGATTGTAAATGGTAAAGGAGAATTTCATTGATGATGGAGAGAAGATGAGGTGAATCGCCAATCCTATTCTTAGTGAGTGCAACCTACCCATAGTCATGGTCATCGTGGTCGTGGTCGTGGTCATGGTCGTCGTAGTCGTAGTCGTAGTCGTGGTCATGGTCGTAGTCATAGTCGTATTCGTAGTTGTGGTTGTGGTGGTGGTAGTGGTGGTCATGGTCATGGATATAGTCGTGGTCGTGGTCGTCGTAGTCGTGATCATGGTCGTGGGTCGTGGTTGTGGTCATCGTAGTTGTAGTCGTGGTTGTGGTCCTGGCCGTGGTGGTCGTAGTCGTAGTTATAGTCGTGGTCGTAGTCATCGTCGCAGTCATAGTCGTGGTGGTGGTGGTGGTAGTGGTCATGATAGTCGTGGTCGTAGTCGTGGTCATAGAAAAAGAGAGAGATGGAAGGAGAGGATAACAATTTAAGAAAAAAAAGAATGATAACAAAAACAAATTGTTTGTTGTAACGTAGACAAAATGGAAAACGATGAAGGTCTTATTGTTTAAGATCGCGAGGCGCATCTTAATCAGCGTGTCCCATGTCCTTGCTCTCAATGCAAGCTGGCAATTAGACAAAAACGCCAATTGTCTATAGAACACATACGACGATTTGGCGAGTTTCAATCTGAGATCATTGATCAGGCAATTGTGGATTTTTAGCAAACGGTAAGAAAAGTTAATATCAATCATGCATTGTACTCGCAAGCTAATTGAATACCATATACAATACGATTGGGTCTTGCTGGGAAATTTTCTATCCAGGGAGGTGATATCTCGTCCCAAGGAGGAGTGCACTCTTTGCAGCCAATTAGAAGAGTTCGTGGGCATGTGATAGATGAAGTGCATGAGCCAATCCACCACTTGTAAGGCCAATCTATACCGTCAATGCCAGAGGAGACAGGCAACCTTCCAGACCTACCTACAATCTTGGAGCCTGAGATGGAGGCAATGATCGATGCACTGATTCCCATGGATGTCAAGACTTCTAATCTGCTTAGAGAGGAAGCATCCATATCATTATATGATGGGTCCCGAGTATCTCACCTAAAGACACTGCTTGCACTCTTAAGTGTGCAAGCAAAATATGAGTGGAGTAATACGAGTGTGATCGAGTTGTTCAGGTACCTTGTACATACGCTTCGTTGATTTTTTTTGGCACTATTATTAAAAAAATTTGTGCTTTTTCAAGGTGTTTATGATTTTTTTCAGGTTATTGAAATATCATATATTACCATCTGCAAATACCATGCCCGAGTCTCGTGATTATGCACAATAAGTTTTACGAAAGCTTGGCATAGACTACAACAACATCCATGCATGTATCAACGATTGCATATTGTTTCGAGGAGAATACGAGACTATGGAGACATGTCCAAAGTGTGGTGCTCACAAGTATCGACAGGACTTGCAAGGGCAAACCATTCCTCAAAAAGTTCTCAGACACTTTCCGCTTATCCCCCGCATAAACCACATGTTTCGTACGTCCGGCATGGCGAGATTGACAACGTGGCATGCGCAGAATAGGTCCACGGATGGAGTTCAACGAATATCAGCAAATTCACAGGCATGGAGCCACATTGACTCTACCTTCCCACGCTTTGCCTGAGAGCCAAGGAATCTTTGACTCGGTCTTGCAATGGATGGCATGAACCCATTCGGTCTGTGCTCAACTTCTTACAGTGTGTGGCCTATAGTCCTTGTCAATTACAATATCCCTCCATGGCTTTCTATGAAGAAAGGACATCTCATCCTTAGCTTACTTGTCCCCGGCCGCTACAAAGTCAAAAATATGGACGTGTATCTTCGTCCATTAGTCGATGAGCTTAAGATTTTGTGGGAGGAGGGGGTCACCGTGCAAGATATGAGCAGGTGCGATGGTCAACGGTCAGCCAATATTCGAGCCATTCTCATGTGGACGATGCATGACTTTCCAGGATTCGAAGAGTGCTCAGGTGAACAGGCCTCTGTTCTCGTTGGTAATATCTATATTTTATCTCGTTCAAGCTTGTATTCATTGGGTCATGGTATTGGAACATGTTTGGTTACCTCAGGTTATCATGGATGCCCATTGTGCGGGCCACAGTTAGACTCCCGAAGGTCACAAACCATGAAGAAGATGGTATATCAAGGACATGCTGCTTTCTTGCCAGAGGATCATGAACTCAGGGAAGGTTTTCTTGGATGACCTCCAACACGTATGAATGCCGCAAGCTCGTACGGGCTGAAAATGGTCCACGCAAAATCACATCCAAACGGAATGCAGTGGTTCCCAATTTTCTACGAGTTGCCATATTGGACCCACTTACAGGTTAACCACTTGTTAGATCCCATGCATATTTTCAAGAATGTGGGCAGCTTGCTATGGGACCACATCACAAGAAAGAGAGACACTATAGGGGCACAAAGGATTTGAAGGAGGTAGGTAAGATGGAGGTGCTTTGGCTGCAGTCGAGTGCTGATGGTTGCGTGCAACTATCTGACACTCCTTGGGTTTTGCCCACTAAAGAAGAGCGCATTGTGAAGCAAGTAGTCAAGTCTATCCGCACTCCGACAGGTATGATGCGTGCTCTCAGGTCTGCATTTTCTAAAGACGACCAATTATCAGGACTAAAATCCCATGAATGGCATAAGATATGTCACGTTCGTACTACGAATGGATTGTAATTGGCGTTTGCATTTTGCTATTTGGAGTGTAGCCATTATTCATAATGCTTTCTCATTTGTGGCAGTTTGTACTACCGATCGCGATTGCAGGATATTTTACTCCAAACATACGCGGGGCCATTTACAAGTTGTCGACTTTGGTGCAATGGATCTCACAGAAGGAGATTAAGACGTCCTCTATTGAATCCGCGAGGAGGGGAGCAGTGGAGACGGTCTGTCTCTTTGAGAAATACCTGCCCACCAGCATGCTCACGATACAAATCCACCTTCTTGTGCATCTTTAGATGAAGTGGAGATTGCTAGACCTGTCCATATGCGATGGATGTTCTTCTTGGAGCGCTTCATGAAAACCTTGAAAGGCTTTGTGCGACAACGAGCTTGGCTAGAAGGTAGCATGGCTGAAGGTTGGTTGGTGTCTGAGACACTAGTGCATATTTCACAATGGCTACCAACGGTGGATCCAGACAACGAAATGCTATGGTCGCTAAAGGACGATGATAGACTGACTGGATATGTGGTGGTTGAAAATGGGGTAGAAAAAAGAATGGATGCCTCAATGGAGGAGAAAGTGAATCGCTTTTGTATGTTGCACCATGCCTTTATGGAAACGTGGCTTGCCAAGTACCAGATCACTAGGCAAGATCAAGAGGAAGCGCGAGCTAAATTCCAACATAGTATGCATCATCAACCGATTCGATATCCCGAGGGCATGGAGGAGAGGCCGCGGTTCATGTCAATGCGATGGTTGCATGGAGCTTTGACCGCAACGTCTCGCAAAGGGACAGAGGTCTCAATGGAGGAGTGGGAATTCTCAAGGGGATGTAGTCCAAAGGTGATGAGGGGTTTAGGATTTGTCGTATCTAAATTTTATATGCGACATCTAATTTGAGTATTTCAATGTACAGTACAAAATATATAGTGCAGCGTGGTCGCACGGACGACATTTTTGTGTGGAGCATATTGACACTCACAATGGACTGTGGTATCATGGCAAGGTTCGAGCAAGAGAGCCGGTGACGAGCAATGGATCCAAACACGGTTGTGGATGAGATGAAGTATTTTGAGAACTTGCAAAGTATTGTTACGGTGGATTACCGTAGCTTCTCCATGATACTATTCGATGTGCAGTGGTTCAAAGTGGTACTTGGAGAAGTTGGAGCAACAGTTCGACAAGGTCTATCTAGATTTCTCGATATAGATTCCGAAAAAAATGGATGGATTTGTGCGACACCTTTGTGTTGCCAGCCCATTGTGAACAGGTACATGGACTCATTTGTTTGTTAATTGTATTATGACATGGTTTATGCCACAATGGTTTAAACTCTCTTGTACGTGTTTGTGAACATGTAATCTTCTATCCAAACCCCCGACAACCTCAATGGTGGTATGTTATACCTTCAACTCCCTGAAGTGTGAAAGTATATGATCAAATCGATGTTCCGAGCATAGATGAAGATAATATGCAAATAGAGGGGTCGATATTGTAAGGGGTGGAGGCCACCAAAAGCTTGAAGCCAACATCGGCTAGCAATGATGGAAATACAGGAGTCCAAGAATTCTTTGAGAATGAGGTGGACTCATCCTTTTGTGGTGACATGTCTATCGACCTTCCAGTGTATGCGGAGTTGTGTTAGGAGATTGATATGGGACCATAGGATATTTCATGCTTGCAGCATCCACTTACTCAATTCGTTGACCAATCGCTTATAAGTGTACATAAGATATGAATTTTAAGTGAGATCTTTTTTTTAGGATTTATATTACTGTGCTTTGTATGGTTTAAATTGATTATTCTAACATCATTTTTTGTTTGTGCAGGTGACATTTTCAGGATGAGTCGAGGGATGAGCGATGAGGAGTTACAGGATATCTTCACACGCATGTCTCTAGACCAGATCACGAGATTCAGAGATATGGCAGACTAGGAGCTATCTCGGTCTTCGTCAGCGTACTCTGCTAGATCTACTTCGGCGCGATCAGATGCTTCAGCTTCAAGCAAACGAGCTCGACGCTCCAGACTTGGGCCAGAGGGAGGGAGTTCTTCAAGGTCAGAGGGATGTTGCAAAGATACGGATGCAGTGAACCCACAGTCGACAAGGGATACAGGTGCAACTCCTCGCTCTCGTGGCGGTTCCAAGGAGCGTAGCTCAGGCTCATGTGGATGCTGTGGAGGCGCGGACGCGGTGTTTTCATCTCGTTGTTTAGCTGGAGTTGAGTTACCTCTAGGATTTGTCACACTTGTGGGGACGTCTACTCCAGTTATTCCGACTTTTGCTCAGCCGTCAGCAAGTGGCACCCCCATGGGTGCCACTCCGAGAGATATTACCCCAGTCGGTACACCGGATGCACAGGGGTCTCCTGGATATGCCCAGAAGCGTGGACACAGATGGGAGATGACCCATCTTAGGCAGATTCTAGGGGAATATGGATATCTAGTTGATGATAGGTCAGGAGCCATGAATGATGAGGGGAGGAGGGTGACGGCTCGCATGAGAGAGTTGTGCCAACAAGTTTTTCGGCACAACGTCTTAGATCATTGGAAGAACATACCGGAGGGGAGCAAGGACTACATAGTAGCATCCTTGCATGAGGAGTTTTCAGTTCAAGCCTGAGTAGATAGATTTTCTACGAGCTGGATGATGGATTGCATACGTGCATATATGTCACACAGACGATCCAACATACGTAAGGCAATCAAGAGTGGGACTGCAAAGCCCAAGTAGTTAGATGCGGACGACTGGTGCCGACTGAGGGAGGAGTCCACAGATTCTCCGGGATGTTGGAGTTAGCAACGCGAGGTGGTGACTCGAGGCCGTAGTGGTCCATCATCTTGGGAGTGGCGGCCACATGACATATTTAGAGGACTTTGTAAGTTTTTCTTTTGTTTTTCTTGTTTATTTTTTTGCAATATCCTTTGTACTGACAATCATGTTTCTAACAGTTAACATTTTGTTTTCTTTGCACCACTCCATTACAAATCATGATTTGACCGGCCTTGAGACTCGATATACAGAGAGGCACGGTCTCACTTCATTGATCGACCGATTGTATAATAGACGCGGCGGCCCTATAAGTCACTCATCTTTCTTATCCGTAGTTACCATGTTTAATTAGAATGCATTATTGTATGGTGGACCGATGTGTTGTTGTTTCTTTTTTTGTAGAGTCTGTTCGATGCTCCTTTGCGGCAGGACGAGCTTTCGGAGGGCGAGGATATGTAGCTCGCCCTTGGATCCCTGGAGCTCACACAACTTTGTTTTTTGGTCGCCTGATCTATGTAGACATTTTCTATGTATTAGTGATATCTTGTCATGATTGTACCAATCGCTTATTATGCGATCATGTATTTATTTCATGTATCAGTGTTATGATTTCAGTATACTTTGTTTTTGTTTGCAAGCGCATTATACATAGTGCAGAAACTATTTTGTATGGCTCTAATAAAGCACACAGTGCTATATTTGCCCTGCCACAAATTTTTTTTTCCCCTGTTACCATCGCTATTAGTGTCACAAATTTTACTGCTCGTGTCGTTATTGGCGATGCCATAGAACAGTCGGTATCAGCGTCGCTATCAGTTAGTGACGCCAATACCGATGCTGATAGCAATTGTTCTATGGTGTTGCCAATAATGACGCTTTTTGCGACAACGAGGGCAAATTTTGTTGTTTGCATTTTCCTCACTTTTAACGTCGGCATAAGGCCTATATCTTGTAGTGGTCATCCGATTATCCCTACAAATTCATGTGTTAAATGGAGAAAAGAAAGCCCTATGGCCAAAACAACCACTTGGAAGAGAAGACTAAAGTGAATTTGGAGAGCTACCCTATCACATAGATTGAATGTCTTCCAATGGAGACTAGCTATCAAGATCCCCTTGCATTGCCCTAGTGTGGCTATTGCATAGATCAGATGTGAGACTTGCATGTAATGAGCAAAAGAAGCTCTTCCTTGCTCTCTTTTTTATAAAATTGAAAGTATGACTCATAAAACTCAAAATAGACTTAAAAAAGAGTAAAGCAAAGTTGAGCGACACACTATTGGGTGCAATTATCCCCCGTATATGGATTAGGTATCTCCTCCATGCCGTATTTATAATATTAAAAAGAATCTTGCTTTGCCCAAAGGTATGCCCTTTACAATAACTCTTTTTGTGAAAGAGTTTGAGTTAACTAAATAGATTGTTACAATTAGTTACACAACTCATAACTGCTTAGAACCATAAATTATTTCTAATTATCCAAAAAATTTAAAAGTTGGCTTAGGAAAGCTAACTTGAATGGCAATAGCCTTTTTTGGAAATTAAGGGGATCTAAATAATGTTAGCTACAAACTTATTAGCTTCTTGGCATCATAGCTGTTAGATTCATTTGGACTAAAAGAAATGAAGTAGTCTTCAAACCAGGGTTCCCCAAGGCCCACTACAAATTAAGGGTCCTTTCCTTCACGATCTCTCCAGTAAGCTTTCACACGCATCTTTTTCTCTTTTTTTTGGTGAGTTCTTAATTGCATCATGAGGTGATTGGTGTATTAGAAAGTCGGTAGTATCATTCCTTGCAAGTCATAGGTTTGAATATGTAAAGGAACACATTTGGAATTAGCCCAGGGCGGCAAAGTCGACAAGTTGGTCAAATGTTTTACAGGCTTACACTTTTCTCCTCACTATTACACTTGACACATCATCTTAACACCTTTGCCACCTTGAAATGTCCGAACTGAGTGTGCAACGCCCCTAAGTTGCACTTGTTGCCACTGAGTTATGCTCTAGGGTCTAGGACCATGTATATCTTTCTTTACCTTCCGGATACAAATGACCTCATTCTAGAATATAAGGTAGTTTGATTTTAGAGAGGTTAATTTCATTGGTTTTTTATGACCTACGCGTAGTCTTTAATAAGTTGTATGAATCGCCGAAGGTTGGCGACTGAGGCGCCACCCTCCGCCATAGCTTTGGACGCAACCTCTTTCACAGCCGCAGCGTTGTGTCGAAGACCATCACTTTGCATCAGGCAGCGGATCTGGGCCTCCACGTGGCGTGCGCTGAGGGGCCCCTCCGCCTCGTCGTCGGCAATCTCGAGGGCCAGGCCGAAGCGCCAAGAGTCCAGAATGCAGCGCAGGTTGAGGGGCTGGTCGCCAAACACGGGGCGGCCCAGGACGGGCACGCCCGCCGACATGGCCTCCAGGGTGGAGTTCCACCCGCAGTGCGACAGGAAGCCGCCCACGGAGGGGTGGGCCAGCACCAGGGGCTGCGGGGCCCACGCCAGGATCAGCCCTCGGTCGCGAATGCGGGCTCGGCAGGCTTCCACGTAGAGAGCCAGCAGGTCGGCGTCCGCGCCCGCCACCAGGCCGGGGCGCAGGGCCCACAGGAAGGGCGCCCCGCTGGCCTCGAGACCGGTGGCCATGGATTCGAACTCGCGGCGGCTCACGCAGGCCACAGTGCCGAAGCAGACGTAGAGGACGGAGGCGGGCGCCCTGGCGTCCAGCCATTGCAGGGCCTCGTGCCGGACCGCCTCCTCTAGTTGCTTTCCGGCACTAACTTCTGGCTCTGCAGCTCGCCTGCTCAGCGGCCCCACGCACAGTACGTCCGGCTTTCTTCCTCCCCCGGCACCCCCCTCCATTTCCCTCTCCAGCTCCCTCACTGTCGCCCCCTCCAGCTCCTCCATGGTGTTCATCACCACCGCCGCCGCCCCCCCCAACCCCCGGTGCAGAAATGGCCTCCTAAATATCTCGTATACCACCTCCCCCACCGCCTCTGGCCTCACCACCGTCGGCGTCTCTCTCACGCTGTGCCTTGGCACCCCCGCTGCTATGCTCTCCACCACAGCCCCCTCATCTGCAATATCCAAAGATCAGTACATTATAGAACTGAGCAGCAGGGTCATCAAGATAAGAGCAGCAAGTACTTACTCCTTCATAATATAATTTAACCGCATGACAAACAAAAAAAGAGCAGTGGCAAATGCCCCCATGAGTCCTCAAATCACTAGCTGGACAGCAGATTCGTTTAATTTAGCGGCCAGCATAGATCTTTGTGTGTGTGTGTGTGCGTGCGTGTGTGTGCGTATCGTGAAGGTTTATTAATTGCGAAAACACAAAATTCAGAAGTTTAGCACGACTACGAGAACAAAGGGTCTATATAACCGACGAAGAAACACTGCAGTGTGCAAGGAAAGGAGATCCTGTTGTCAAGGAAGAATATCAGCTAGCCCAATGCTATCAAGCCGCCAATGAAGAAGTCCGCATAGTCCATATATGCCAACAGCCCTAGAAGCGCAAATAAATAAATAAATAAATCTCATATGCTGCGAAGAATGCTCTTCTTCCGAATTGGCTGTGCAGATCACAACAAGCAGTCAGCTTCTTTGCATGTTTGAGCCTGAAGGTTTTTTCGCTTAAGGACCCGTGGAAGTTCACAAGGTCGTGAAGGAGCGGAACACCCTTCTTTCTTGAAATCAAGGTTCTCCCCACCTTCTGGCAGCTGGTACGAGCCCCCAAACACCTTCACATTGCACACCAGACTCGCCGCCGACTGCGTCCAGAAGGCCACCCTAGGAATGGCGTATTTCTCCGCCAACGCCTGCGCAAACGGCAACCGAACGTCCGCGATCAAGCACGTCAGTCGAGGGTGATTCTCCGGCCGCATCAGCCCTTCCATGACGCTCTCCACCTCCTCCCCCATTCGCAGATCTAAATCCTGCATGAACTGCGGGAAGTTGCCGGGGACTCGCATGTCCGGAGGCACGATGCGAGAGCTGGAAGGCAGGGAAAGGAAGCGGAGGTTAGCCGGCGTGGGAAACGCCGGCATGCGGGCATGATAATGGGGAGTGTTGAGGAAGGAGACGGCGACGCCATGATCATGTGCAACGACCTGGCGACAGAGATGGAGGAGGGGATGAATGTGGCCATGAAAGGGGAAGGGCACCGCTAGCACATGGGAAAGCCGCTGCTTCTCTTTACCTTCCATTCTGATTGAAGAAGAAGAGGGCTACAACGTGCTCTGTTGTGATAATTACAAAGAACGAAGCAGTAGCCTGAACTAGGTAAAGGATGACAAACAAGCCGACGAACTACGGTCCGTTGCATTGTCCACAGGACGGCCACAACTTTGTCGCAAATAGATTTTCAATGTGCCGCGGCCCGCATGGTATGCGGGATGCAGGGATCGAACACACGCACCACTAAAACAAGTTCACCTTATAATGAATACGGTCCTGCCCTTATGCTAATGAGAGATTTTATGACCTACAATTATGCAAAGATTTAACTTATACATACTAAATATGAAGTAAAAACTAATTTTTAAAAGCAATGATAAATTTTGGAGGATAAAAGATAACAATATCACACATTCAATATGCAATTATATCACGACATGACTTGTTTCGTCGTCATGGTGAGTTCAATCGCTGGGTTTAGCACGAATTGCAACCAAACTTCATATCCTAAATCACATCTCTAGTTTAACTGGTTGTAAAGCTCCTTTGTATATACAAAAATATTTGAAATAACCTAGCATGACGTTTCAAATTACTATTTTACATATAATTATCAATAATGCATTTTATTATTGATCTCTATGAATATGAATTCAAAAATCTAAAATAAATTATGATTTTTTATTATTTACATTGATCTTGTTAACTAATAAGTAGTCCTATATTCTCCATGACATATCGAGCAATTGTTAAGACATTTGCATGAGTTGCTAAGTTTGAATCCTAAGGACCACCTAGTAGATTTCAAGCTCTATTTCTATGGAGCATTGTGATGTTATCTCATAAGATGCCACAATGGCATCACACTTTTAAAAACTACTCAAATATACTGGACTTTGGTAGGGACATTTAAATTACAAAGTGAGTACTCTTAAGATGAACAATTTAATCAGAGGATAATAAACACTTGTAGAGGCGAGCACAAGCTTTATAGCCAAGACTTACAAACCGTTTATTGGTAGGGACATTTAAATTACAAAGTGAGTACTCTTAAGATGAACAATTTAATCAGAGGATAATAAACATATATGAAAGTACTTGTAGAGGCGAGCACAAGCTCTACCGCCAAGACCCACGAACTGTTTATTGTTCAAGTGTTTCAAGCAAGCACTAATGGCTACCTCTCACATAGCCGATGCACCATCCCTCTCTACGAGTGTAGTAAGCTTACCTTGATGCCCAATCGAGTTGCTTCATCTCTCAAGCACTTCGATAGCTCCACGATTCTTGATGCAAGCTCAAGCATCCTCAAACCTCCATCTCCAAGCTCCATCCTCCATAACCGTGCGAGAGACGCGAGAAGAGAAGAGAAGAGCAGAAGAGATGGAGGAGGGCTTCACCTCCAAAATCCCTCACCCTCACACACTCTCTCACTCACTCACTCACAAGCAAGCAAGAGAAGAGAAGAAAAAGAGAAGAGAGAGTCCACTTTGCTATATACCAAAGAATGAGCTCTCATTCATCTTTTGAACTTTATATACAAAACCCTAAATCCCATTCGGGCGGTCATCCCCTTTTTACATGGCTTAGGCCCTTTTTTCCATTGTCCTCCTATCTTTCTAGCTTCCTTCCTACCATCCATCTACCTTTATAATTTGCATGGGTGAGAGCGCGGCACTCTTAAAATAAATCATGGTGTGCCTTGTGCTCTTTTACAAAAGTATTGACTTGTGCTTTTTCTTGTGCGCCTTTCTCCTTGATTTAGGACTTTTCTACACTTCTTGTGTTTCCATATTTTTCTTGCCACACTTTCGTCTCCCGTTTCACTTTTGCCTTGGTCTTATCTTCTGCTTTAGATTTTTCCAATTTTCCACCTTGTTCGTCTTAGGGTATTCATCTAAGTGTTAATATTGCCCTCCTCCTAGACGAGTGCTAGTCCCATGAAACTTGCTGGTGGGGCTTCTTGAGGTTGTGAACATACCTTGTTGGGGGTGTGTTGGAGGGATTTCTGGAACCGAAAGACTCTTGAGTTTGGAATGAGTCCAGGTCTTAGAGGGATTTATAGACATGTTGGAGGGATTTATGGAACTGGAAGGCTATTAAAAAAAGGGGTAGTGGGGGATTTAAAAAAGGGAGAATGAATAGTACACAAAATTTGAGTTTCTCTCACCTTGTATTTCCTCCCCTTTTTTTGGACAATTTTCAATTTCGGTTTTTTGTCCTCTCACGAAATCAGTTTGACCCAAAAGTTGAGCAATAGACCACTTTTCCTCTCTTTTCTATACTCGTGAAATTTCGTCTCCATTGAAGCTCCCTACTGAGAGTAATTAGGGTTTTGAGCGTTCTGCTTACCTCTGCACTTTGTTCTCCACGCAGCTCCAAATTTTGGGCAAAACACAGGTGCCCATCTCTCTTTGCATTTTCTCTTGTTTGTCAATAGGGTTTGATGTCGTTTCTTATTGTTGTTGTTGTTGTTTTATTGCAGAGGTTGTTTGGGGCGGGAGACAAAGGTGCTCGTCTCTCTCTCCTTTCTTTCCCTCCTCTCTCTATGTGTTGTTTCTCTTTTATGTTGTGTTTTCAATAGAATTTGATATTGGTTCTAATTGTTTTTTTCTTGCAGAGTTTATTTGGAGCAAGAGACAAAGGTATTAATCTCTCTCTCTCTCTGTTTGGTTTTTTTTTTGCTGATATCTTTTCAATACAACACAATGTTAGTTCTAACCCTTGTTGTTGTTTTGTTGCAAAGATCATTTTGGGTGACATTGCATAAGTGCTTATCTCTCTCTCACTCTCTCTTTCTTTGTGTATGTTTCCTCTTTTCTACTGTTTTTTCAGTATACCTTCATGTAAATACTAACTCTTGCAAAATTGTCTTTTGCACAGATCAATTTGGGCAAGATTGGATAGGTGCTCATTTGTTTCTCTCTCCCACATACTCACACAAACTCTCTCTTTCTCTCTGTCTGCATTATCCCTTTTCTACTATCTTTTCAATAGGGTTTGATGCTAGTTCTAACTTAAGGATCAATTGTTGTTGCAGCACTTAACACAAGGTAAAGCAGAGATTATGTAGCTCAATTTACAGGTAAATCTACTATATTTTGTGGTGCCAAAATTTATTCATTTAATTAGTGGCTTTTATATTTGATGGGATTGATGTTTTCTTATGTCCATCATTTACAATGGGTTTTAATTAGCAATGATTCAATCTTATCTTCAACAAATCAGCTTATAGGTAAATTGGCCATGTTTTGTATTGCTTCTATTCATATAGTTATCTAGATATTTTTTGCTAAAAGGATTTCATGCAAGTATTTTTGTTAAACGGGATTCATGCAGGTGTTTTTTTGTACATGCAGGTATTGTACAAGGTTTAGGTGAAGCATATAATTCTCCATCAACTATTTTGATGTGGTGAGTGATTCCTTTGTGTTGGATGATATGGATTTGCTGGAAGTCAATGGTTCAAAAATCCTCTGCTTTATTGGTCCTATGTGTCCATTTGGATCTCCATGCCAATTGGCAATGATCCATGAAACTCTTGTATCATATCATCCATATAACACACAATGTGTTGAGTCTTAGAATATCTCAGGTGTCAATCCAATGTGCCTATTAAGATTTGCATATCATGTGGATGTTATCCTTGTAAGAACTACTCTATAATACCCACATTTCATACAATGTATTGAGTCAAATCGAACTCATCTTCATTATATTAAAGTTTATTTTTGTGAAATTCTCTGAGTATTCTTATGCTATTCTTTTCATTATATTTTATGTATATGGTATGATTAAAGTGATATCTTGAAATTAAATCTATACTTTGTGTTGATGTATATATCCATAAGCATTTCAATATCGATGTTTATGTCTGTTTACAAAAGTGTAAACATCTCTTAATGCCATGTTGAATTGTATGGCATATTGGTGATTATTGGACATACTTAAAATGCTTATTATTTAGGGGTTAATACACATACTTGTTTACATCTAATGCGTAGGTTAAAATGCCTGAGAGAAGAACAAGCATTCTCTTGATAGAAGTACGTAACAGAAAAGATGAATAAGGGAATTGGATCACTGATACGTATCATTGCTCGTCTTGGGTACATATGTGTCCAAGTATGAAGGGAGCTTTCAAGGTGAAAGCATCTGCAATTGTAGATTTATCAAAGCACTGGAAGGGTAAAATTTTAGCTCTCAGACAAAGGAAAGTTGACTCTCACCTTGTAACAAAGGCGTTTGTACAACATGTATTCATGCAAAAACAAATACACATTGCGCCCACTATGCCCTTTCAACGAAACATTGCAAACAATAAGTATTTGCAACTCATTGAGAATGAGAACTTTCATGATACCTATGTAACAACTTGTCTTGTATTTATTACAGAAGTATACCCTTCGGATTGCTGTGAGTGGCAAAATGTTGAGAGTTTCACTGGTTCTTTTAAGTGTTACCACCTCAAAATTGGTAGATTGCTCTTTGAGGGGTGTACAACTAAGTAACTCGCACAGGATCTTGTTTTTTTCTATGACTCCAAGTATATATTATCCAAGGGGAGTCGAGAATATGGAACCCTTGAGTATATACACATATCGAATCTCAATAGCATAGAATGGCGATTGTGCAGTAGTGACATTTTGCACGTGTAGCACAAAAATTTTCGCATACATATTGAATTCTATGAAGCCAAGCACCGACTCAAAGAATGTACATCTAAGCTGGTTCATACTGATTGCAATTTTTGCACACATGTTCAAGGAATGTAAGGGTTTGAGACATACCAAAAGCACGTACGTCATAAAAAATACATTAGAGGACTATGTAACAAGGATTCTAGGCAAAACTTGGACATAAAAAATAACTCACAGTCCTGACACAGTGAAGTGTCGAGTCACAACAAGGGACATGGCTTTTAGGTAAAAATTTTCTCTCTTAGTTGACTATTATCTTACTTTGGGATGAACTGGCCAACTTTCCTTTCTAATTACAGGTACTTTGTCGCACGACAAACTTTATGCCTAGTGTTCGAGTATCATAGATGGAGGATGCTCAAGGGTAAATGGCTGTGCCTTGATCAAGAAATGCGTGAAAGTGCAATTGTGGATATTACTATCATTTGTGAGGGCCGTAAGCCCCAAGTGTTGCAAATGGAAGATGATTGGCCCTTGAGTATAATGCACCAGGAAATTACAATGTTAATGCATAATACACCTATTAGCTTCTATTTTAAACTAGATGGTAGGAAAATTCGAAGCCGAGCTGAGGATACTGTTACCAACGGAAAGTATGTGCCTCCACATATTTTAGAAATTGTAGAGTCTCCCTAAAAATCCCAACACCACAAGTTGTAATATCCAACACTTGTAAATTTTTGGAATTTTTTGGCTAATAGAATATTGTCGCTTACAAACTTGCAATATTTAAAAATTATGGTATTTATCCAAAATCATACACTTGTTACACACTTTCCACATCAACACATTTACATATGCATGTAAACTTAACAAAGATGTAAGGAAAGCCATAGCTAAATATTGTATGCGAACAACCCTTAATGGTTTAAAACTTAAGGTTTTTAAGGTAGAACTAGTTTAGTTCTTGTTTCATTGTTTCATTTCACACTTTTTCTCTTCATCTCTTTATATCCACCACATCCCTCCTCCCTGCTACAATGGATGCTCACGCACACTTTGATGAGTGGATCCACGAGACTATCTTTGCTAACCAGGGTGATGAGATATTCCACGTTTTCTCTAAGAACTTCAACCTTGAAAGCATACTCTCATCGCTAGATCCCCCCCCCCCCCCCCCCTCCCCCCTCAAGTTTTGGAAGACTTTGTGAGCACCATTGCTACATGCACATACTCCATCGAGGGATTCGACATGACTTGGGTGCCTCTAGAACAGCTCATGGTATTTTAGGCAGGGAAGAATCACCAAAAAGTGGTGAGTAGGTGTTTGGCCCATGTGGATCCTTCGCATAGAGTATGCACTGTTCCCATGGGAAGTGCACCAGGTACATCACCTTTGGATCTCGTGGAGTGTGATTGCGCATTGGAAATTTACCTCCTTGCATTGGATATACCCCTAGAGGAGGAGAGCTATGAAGATACAACTCCACAGGTTGTTTCTATCACATACACGGGAGAAGAATTAATTGAAGAGCTCATAAATGTTGAAGAGGAACATCGAGTAGTGACAGAGCAAGGGTTGGCTCTCATAGTGCCATCTTCTTCAGAACAGCCACAAGTCAACAAACCCAACCTTGCCTCCTTGACACCCATTGAAGTAGATGGTGTACAATACTTACTTCTATCAGATGTATTGCAATACTTGGAAATGAAGGAAGAAGAGTTGTTTTCTATCCTATTCAGGGATTCAATGGATGACCTGATCGATTATGATTACACAGATGTGCATCCAACAATGGCAAAGATTGGAAGATATGATGGCACAAGCTTAGATACTATGAGTGCGATCATAGTAGCACAGGAGCATATAACCTCGATTGAAGAAGATTACCTTGTGCCGGATACTGAATTTGAAGCACTACAGCATGATTTGTTCGGATCAAGGCCCCAACTTCCTACCAAGGAGTTTGTAGATCCCACTATCCAAAGAGGTGCCTTCCTGACACACGAGAAAATGAAGATACAAGATGATCTGGAGAATGTGAGATTTTTAACTACCATATATTTTTATGTAATGAAACTTGATGGTAGGGTGCGTCGGGTCCCCCGGTGTCCACCGGTGAAATCTTTGCCAAAAATGATGCCTGTACCTGCCGTGTCCGAAGTCTGGCATCTCGGGCCACTTTCTGCCAGACTTCAGACAGGGCAGCTGCAGGCATCATTTTTGGCAAAGATTTCACTAGTGGACTCCCAGGGACTTGATGTACCCTACCATCAAGTTTCATCACTTTTTGATAACTCTAGGTTAGTTGCTAAATATATTGTTTGATTTGACTTTGTCATTCAGGACATATTGTATATAGATGACTTTGCATCAAGGCAAGGAGGAGCTCGACATACGGATAGACACAAGGATTCAGCTCTTAAGGAGTATATTAGTAACCTTGTTACATATTTGGTGGTTTTTCATAAGAAATGCTCACCAGGAGGGCAAGAAATAATTATGAAAATTTGAGCTTTGACCAAGTTTGGACCTTTTCGAGCGATACCTGTGACATCTAGCTTAGAGAAGGTGGTGCTAATCAAGCGGTCAAAGCTTCTTTATTTGTTTGATCAAACGTGGGGTGGAGCTATGTGTGTGCTTGTGACATTAGGCGACCTCGCTAAAGTGTCGAATCCGCTTCTCCTGGAGAAAGAGCTGAAGGGGGAGCGCATCATTTTTTAAGCAAAGAAGGAACTTATATTTTCATCGGAAGCTGGCCCCTCCTCTCCACCAAAGAAAAAGCCAAGGAACAATTGAGAGTTCTTATTGGCTATCGAATTTTTGTATCTACCATCACTAACAACCATCACATGTAATTTTCTTGATGAATATAAGATACTTTACTTTATCCCTATAAATAAATATTTATTAAATAAATGTGTGGTTTGTATAAGTGTGACAATAATGTGTGGTACGTGAATGACGCATTCGCATATGTTAACATAATTCAATGCTTAGTACTGCACTTGTGATTATGTAAGTGTGACGATAATGTGTAGTACTTGAATGATGCATCCGTATATATTAACATAATTCAACGCATATTACTACTTTTGATGTGTTCGTACGTTAAACAAAAATTAAGAGTCATGCATTTCAAGAAATAAAACAAAACAACTTTACTCAATTATTTGAATTCAATACACATCACACGAGATATTATGTATATATAAATAAATATTCCAATGTGGCAGAGTACAAAATTTTTTGGGCTTCCAAGATGTTATGGCGCTGTAACATCCATTACAAACCTTGCATCATTAATCTAGTAAACTATGGCGGGGTCCCCTTGCCGTATTGAAGCCGAATGATAAAGTTCATATATTTGTCTGTGATTAAAACACGCTTTGCATGGATGGCTACAAGTTGTGTATCATCGAACAAGTCGATGAGAAACCCCTCTGCAGTGGTTTGTAGAGCCTCCGTGGCTGCAGCAGTCCACCTTCCTACTGGTGGGCCATCCTGTACTGGTGCCCAAAATCTTCCCATCCCTTTCAGCTCCAAGTCTTGCATGAATTCTTGAACAACTTTATGAAAAGAAATTTTTGGGATGAGAAGCTCGTATCCGTGTTGGATTCTCCTTATCTTTCGAAGAGCGATAGTGTGCCCGGTTTCCATCTCCTCTTCTTCTGTGGTGGTCCTTGTGCTCTACGGGGAGCACCTGTTACTGCACTTGAGGAGCCTCCACCTTGTGCTCCACGTAGCGGGCCTTGGTGTGATGTCTTCCCGGGGCCAAAATGACGACATGCTTGCTTGGTCCATGCCATGCAAGGAGGGCAAGACGGAGAAGAGACAGAGGTTGGGGATGTGAAAATGGAGGAAGCAAAGAAATCAACATGTGAAAATGAGAAGAAGAATGAACTTTTAACCCATTTAAACCCCAAAATCGAGTTAACGGAACTTCATATTCCATCGTGTGAACGTAAATCCATAACCTTGTATCAGAATGCGACGAAACAAGAAAGTGGCTCCAGATGCCAGACTTTGGACCAGGGGTCTGCATGCACTTTTTTTTCAAAAAAAAAAAAATTGGACTCTTGGCCACCCAACGAGTGCGCGTGTGAAGTTTCGTCGCATTCCGATATGGTTTAGTATTTTAAAAATTATCCCACACCAAAATTAGATGGATTGATAATTGAGAAATCAACATCGCGACTACTGGCCCTTAGAAACTTCGCACCACATAAACTATACAGAGGCATTAGGAGTAAAGTCTACAACAAGAAATGGCAAATTTTTGCATGTTATTCCTATTGAAATTGATAGTGCTAATAAAAACTGTACGTAAGAATTGAAAATACATCAAAGATGCACTGTCAAAGTTGAGAACAAAGGACAAGTATAAAATTTTAATTCATATTTTAAGGGTGCATACAATAGTTTTGCACTGGGACATAGTCATATGTCCAATGCACGAGGATAACATTATGCCAAAAAAGATAACATTGCAAACTGTGTTCATTCCATTGGAACGAATGCATCCTTCACTGCTTGAAGATTTCTTACAAGTTGGAAGTCCTTGGAAGTTATAGTGATGCGCTTCGCATGTATTGCACAACGTTGAGCATCAGTCATCAAGTCAACTAAAAAGGCCTTTGTAGCACACTATAGAGCATGAAGATATTCTTTTGTGAAGCGATCAGGTCTATCTTGACCTTGTACCAAAAACCACCTCCTACTTTCTATGTGGTAGAGGTCTTACACAATCTTGTGAATAAGTCTCAAGAAGCTCGCCTTCGGAATGATGAGATCAAAAGAGTGTTGATACCTTCTAATTTCTCTCAAGGCCACTGTACCTGGCTTCCACTTGTGTTTCTTGTGGGGATGCTGAGGAGGACCCTTGTGATGGCGACTTGAGGAAGGTGGATTAAGTTGAGAAGGGGGTGCATTTGAGCTAGTAGATGCTCCAAGGGGCTGAACACGATATGGGGCTCTGAGCAGAAGCTTATTTGCAACTGCCTTAGACCTAGCCATCTTTCCTGCACAAGAGATGTGAGAACTCAATGAATAAGATAGAAAGTGAAACCCTCTTTTATATAACCCTAAACTGTGAGACTCATTCACATAGATGCATACTCTCTCTTTCTCTCTTAAACTAGAAATTGCATTCATACTGACTCACATTATTCATCTTATTATTTTAGCTCTTTTTGAATCCATTTGCTACCTTGTTGAAGCCTTGTTTCTAATCACTTGGCATGGTTTTCTTTGGCACTTGAGGCTTCATAATGCACTCTTTTAATGACAAGACGCGATTCCATCATGTCTGCAGCCAATTCATCAGCACTTTCATTTGCTCTCTTTTGCGAGAGTTTAGCTTCATCCGCTACTATAATCCTATACCACCAAGATAGCAATTGGATCATTGGATTGCTACCATTCACCCCTCCACCATGATTATTTTTTCTTTGATATGCACCACGTGCTATCCAATGTGAATTTTCCATCCCTTGTGTGGACTAAATTCCAATGCTTCTCTTTTTTGCAAAGTATAGCCCATGTGCCTCAAGGATATGCTACAAAGACACATATCACACATGAGTAAAACTATACTCAATAGTTTATACAATTCATACAATTTTAAAATATTAACTTAGTGCGCACCATGTAATGTGTGATAGAGCTTTTGCCCCATGCTTCCACCATGTTTTCATAGAAGTTATGCACATCATTGATAAATTCTTGCTCATCTTCATTGTTAAATACCATCTTGCTAAGTAAGGGAGCCAATTTGTTAAGACTTATCCAAACCTTAGCTTTCGCCAATCGTGTTTTTCCTCCATTACTTTGATCAAGAATTGCAAAATGTACATTTTTCCACCTATCGTAGTTCTGCGGCCTACGAACCATGACATTCTCTTCCTCATTGATGAGTACTGAGAGAAACTTCCTAGCCTTTGCTCCTCCAAAGCAAGGCTTTTTTGGCAAGTTACCAGATTTTCTTGATCTCTTCTCATCTCTTTCAATCATCACTTGATGCTTGTGTAGCCCAATTTCTAATAGCACTCGCTCCACATTCCTACACGTTGCAATGGCTTCTTTTTCTAGTTGGATCCTATAAGCAAAGCAAATGTATTCAATATACAAGTTTCTCCATGATTCTGACAAAAGCATGCAATGAACAAATGTGAATACGATCCAAGGGAATGTTGAAGATGGGCTTCCAAGTGGAATCTTCTCTATTGCACGTCAGTGCAGCACTTGTCACCTTTCACCAGTTCTTCTTTCCGTCCTTTCCTTCCACCCTCTTTGCAAGAATACAGGCATGGATTCTTTGTATTTGCACCATTGGAGATTGCACACATGCATTTTAAAGTTTTCAAGTCTCCTGCAAGATGTCATTCAACCAAGTATTGACCATACCCTTCAACCGAGAGCATCTTAGCATGTTCCTGACGATCGATGATGCTTGGAATGCTTGTGTGCATAAAGAATAGATGCAACACCTCAAATTTTTCCTTAGGAACTTCAAATGCAACGAGCCACCACACATGGCACTCAGATTGAACACTAAAGTTCCCTGGGTTGTTCTTGTTGAATTGCAAAGCTCAATTCATTAGAGTTACACTAACTCTTTCAAGCTTTACTCCTTTGACGACCTCACTTTCATCTAATTTTATAACAAACTGTAACTTACCATTATATTTCTCAACAGACATATTGTAGTACATTACCATTGCCGACTACACCTTGTTCAAATCTAAATAGTAACTATTGAGTTCGATGAACTTCACCTCATATGCATTTTTGGTCCCAACCTTTAGTGTTTCCACACATTGAACATGCATGGATCTCCTATCAACTCCAAAACCTTTGTATTAAGTTGCCGTCGGCCTTTATTAACTTTGAAGGTTGAAGAAGAGGCACGATTCTATTTCGTTTCAGCACATGACCAAACCCAGCCTTCACACCTTTGAATATCTTTGAGTAAGTCGTTGTGCTCATGCCGTGCATCCACAGCTGAGAACTCATTTGATACATCTTTTAATGTGCACTCAATTGCCTTTTTCTTCACAGCCTTAAACTTACGATTGCTCAAAGCGTTTTCCAGTGTACTTGCCTTCAGCAATCTAGTAATACATGATCCAACCTCACCCTCACCTAGGTTCTCTTTTGAGCTACCTTACATGCTTTGATATGTCACTTCCACTAGCCACTATTAACAATTAACTCATTGATTGGCTTCTTCTTTCATTCATGCTCCTGTGTTAGCTCGCTGTTGATCTTTCTCAAGTCTTCCAATTGTTCCTTTGCCTCCTCATATGAGATACCAATGTCATGGATAGTATCCTGCATGGAAATAATTTGATTGTTTTGTTGAATTACAGTGTCATTCAGTTGTACCACTTGTCCTATGAGCTGTTATATATGAAGTTGATGTGCAGTGATCACATCATGGCAATTTTTTATGGTTGCCTAGCAAGTTGTAAATAATTTGAATGCCTGATCATTGAGCCTCCTAGTATAACCAAGTAACCCATTTTCACCCTCCCACACATACTTTAGCAAATTTGTGATTCCTGAGAAAGTTGGAGGTCTATTATTTAAGGGGTCAATTGGGTAGATTCCCCCATCAACCCACAAATCCACATGTTTCAATCCCATTTGCCTGTAACTCTACAAAACCTAAGGGTTGACACTTGTACACTGGGTTCTTTTGAATAATGGGGCATATTCAATCTCTACCTCAATTGTAGCTCGTTCTTTCCTGTATTCATTTTACTATTAATAAAAACGGGGAGCCTACTTGGTTGTCGCAAGAGGTAGAGTGGAGATGCACAAAGAGGCACACAAAAATGCCAAGGGAAAGGAGGGTGTAAGAAATTTACTCTGTTAATGAAGGTTGCATAAACACATAGAAGAGGTCACAATAGAGCCATGAGAGAGTATAAATATGGGGGGAAATAGCTTAGAGGGTAGGGATGTCCAAGACTTTTCGTATTTTAGATATTTTTATTTTGCCTCCAAAAACATCTCCAAAAAACACAAAATTTGACCAGTTGGTTTGTTTTTTTACCAAAAGCTAGGATATAAAAAATCCCCAAAATATCTTAAAAGGAACTTTCAAAATTTTATTTTCCTTATTCTCGATTAAAAAATCAATTACCTCGTATCTACTAATCATTTTGCATTGAAAACGAAGCACCACACTCCCGTAACTAACTCCTTTTTGAATATAAAATTTGGTTGAAAAAGACTTCTTCAATGAGGAGAGAGAAGGAATCTAAGTATATCTTTGTAGATAATATAAAAAGGCAAAACGAGATTGCAAAAGTGGAGAGAGAGGAGGATTATTTTACTATTCTTCTCTCCTCTTTTCCTTGAGGGCGGAGTCGGCTAACTGAAGCCACCAAACACTCCTAACTTGAGGACCCCTAGGTGCAGTGGATGTGATCGATGAGTTTTTTTTTTTGGGCCACAAGTTACATAGTTGTGACATAAGTTAGTCATCGTCATCAGAGTGAGGTTGAGAAGGGGGCTTAATACACTTACTAAGGAATCGACGCCTTTGGAGATACCCCTTGAGGTTTAGGCAGACTTGAAGGGTGGTGGTGGAGAGGAATGGATGATTGCAACGGGTGAAGCGGCTATCATTCATGCCCTCTAGTAGAGCTAAGAAAAATGAAAGCAATAGAGTGGCTCGCATCATTAGCTGAGCCATCGTGCAACTATCTATAGTGTTAGGTTCAAAATGGAGCACTGCGAGGCTGTGTTCTTACGGGGTGGGATCTTGCGTAAGGAGTATCCTAAGAAAGGTAATTACAAGTGGTAATAACGGCAGGGTCAAGGCATGAAGAGAATTTGCTAGTGAATTGGATTAGAATATCATACAAGTTCTTTGATGTGAAGACGAGGGCATCTTCATATGTAGTACAATGAGGATTATAGATTACAGGGAAGTCATAATGGCCGTGGACACTAGAGATAAAATCCACTCCCACTCTTCGAGGGTAGGGCATAAAGGCTGGGTCGTTCCGCTTAAAAGGTTGAGTATTGTAAAAGGCCATCAAAGTGTCCAGGTTGGTGTCACAGACCCTTCTTCTCCATGTAGTTTGGCATTCATAGCCAGGCACAAACCGTGGTACTTCAAAAACTTTATTTTTCTAAAATTCGATGTCTTCTGTGGCCCATCAATGACAAAGAGAGAACACTTTCTTTTAGCGCTTAGCTTTACAGCTTATGCTTCTTTCTTACTATTTTTGTTTTTTTTGCCCTGCAACTTGTTTGGATCGTAACTTTGTTATATGAACTCCAAATATAGTCGTTTGGATACTCAAAATGATTGGAACATATTTGTTCGATAAGCCTACACTGACAGAATTGCAAAAATCTATAAAAAAATAGACAAAATTATTATTTTTATAAATCGTGTTATTGTTATCCATCTTTTATCTTGGACAACTTATTTCCTTCAAAATAAGTCATAGTATATATTTTGATCCATATAAAGTGGAAATTAAGTAATCTAAACATGATACTAGAGATTTCAAACTATATTAGTAAACCAGTCGTGCTTCCTATTAAATCCTGTAGAGATTCTGTAATTTTTTTTCATGTGTGGACGTGCAACACCACGTATATACACCTTAAAATAAAATAAATAATGAGGACATTACATTCTTCCCTTCTTAAAGAGATTGAGATGTCCTCATCTTGAGAGAAATTGGGTGTATTCTTTCATAAGGGTTACCTCATTGACCCAAGTGGCATCTTCTTCAAGATAATCCTTCCACTAGATCAGATATTCTCTAAGGGTCCTATTCCTAAGGATTCTTTCTTTTACATCCAAGATTCTATCATGTTGAAGTTCAAATAAACCTTGGCTCAGCATTACAACTTGTTGATCATCAAGAATATGATCAGGATTAGGTTCATAGGGCTTCAAGAGACTGACATGGAATACATCATGAACTTTTAAGGTTTTAGAAACTTGTAGCTTATAAGAGTTAGGTCCAAGAGCCTTTATGACTTTGTATGGTCCACAGTATCTTGGGCTTAGCTTCTTGAATTTTCCCAAGAAACTCATATTTGGGCATACACGGACAAAAACCTTGTCCCCTTCTTGGAAAATACACTCTTTTCTCCCTAGGTCAGCATAGGATTTCTGCCGATCCTTGACAACTTGTATATCTTGCTTGATGGTTTTGACTTGTTCGTCCATCTCTTCAAGCATCTTCTTAAAAGCTTCAACCTTCAAGGTAGGGTCGGAGAAGTTTAGCAGGGTTATGCATTCTTGCCCATATAAAGCTTGAAATGGGATCATTTGAATGCTCTGATGATAGGACACATTGTAAGAAAATTCCACCAAAGGTAGATATTGTATCCACCATCTAGGTTATTTGCAACAATATGCTCTAAGTATGTCTTCAATGACTTGATTTACACACTCTGTCTGCCTATCAGTTTGATGGTGATAAGATGTATTAAAACAAAGCCATGTATTGAGATCTTCAAATAATCCCTTCCAAAAATTCATAACCGAGATCGGTTTGATGCTGAATAGAGAATCACGATCACTGATAATTCTCTTTGGTAATCCATGAAGTATAAAGATTTCTTTGACAAATAACCTGGCAATATTTGAGGCTTTGTAGCTAGTTTTGACCAAAATAAGATGGGTAACCTTAGTCCACATGTCCATAATTACCATGACCGAGTTGTATCCTCCTTGAACTGAGGGTAATCCAACTACAAAATCCATACTAATGAACTCCCATTTCATCTTAGGAATATCAAGTGGTTGTAGCTTTCCTGGAAGCTTAATGTGTTTGGCTTTTATTCAATTTCAACTCAAGCATTCGATTACGTATTTAAGTACATCACTTTTGAGTTTTTCCCAATGATAGCTTTTCCTAACTACATTGAGAGTTTTGGCATAGCCAAGATGTCCTGAAAATGGAGAATCATGAGCTTCCCATAGTATCTTCTTCTTCAGATCTTGACTTGAAGGAATACATAATCTTGTCCTGAAGTAGACAAGCCCTTCGTCAACAGAGAAGTTAAGATACTTTGTCTTAAGCTTAGAATTTTGTTCTTTATTCTAGATTACCTTCAGCATTTGTTGATATTCGGGATCATTATTCGCATTCTCCTTGGCTAGCTTAATGATAGGATTGCTAGGCAGCATTGATATCATTGTAGTTAGTGTTTGAGCTCTAAGAGGTCCTTCTGAGATAAGTGCATTGAGAAATGATTTGTGGCTTAAAGCATCTGCAATTACATTCTCTTTACCTGGTCTATATTTGATCTCAAAATCATACTCTTGCAAGATTTCGATCCACTGACGTTGCCTCATATTTAGATATGGTTGAGTGAAGATCCATTTAAGACTTTTATGGTCTACTACCAATGAGAATTTCTTCCCGAGTAGATAATGTCTCCATAACTTAAGAGCATGGATAATTACAAGTAATTCCAAGTCATGAGTAGCATAATTTCTCTCACGATTCTTCAATTTTCTGGAGGAATATGCTATTGGATGTCCTTTCTGCATGAGTATGCATCCCAAAGCAAGAGAGCTTGCATCAGTTTCACCATTTCGGATTCTTTGTTAAGATCGGGTAGTTTGAGGATTGGGCCTATGACTAAACTGAGCCTGTCAAAGCTAAACTGTTCAACTTGGTTTCATTTAATGGCAACTTGCTTCTTAAGTAGGTCAGTGAGGGGTATAGCAATCAAGGCATAATTCTTGATGAAGACCCGATACCATCTTGTTAAACCCAAAAAGCTATGAGCTTCACTTACAGTGGTTGGAGGTAGCCTATCTTGTACGTCCTTGGATCTACTATAATTCCCTCTACTGAAACTATAAACCCTAAATACTTGATTTTCTTCTTGAAGAACGCACAATTTTTCTTCTTAGCATACAGCTTGTGAGCCCGCATTGTCTCAAGAACTGTCCGTAGTTGTGACTCATGACTTCCTTCATCCTTGGAATATGTTAAGATGTAACCAAAGAATACAAGGACAAAATCATTAAGATAAGGTCTGAATATATCTTGCATTAATCTGCTGAAGGTAGTAGGGGCGTTGGTTAATTCAAATGACATTACGATAAAGTCGTAATGACTGTACCTTGTGCTAAACGCGGTTTTTGGGATATCTTGTTGCTTGATTCTAATCTAGTAATACCTTGATCTGAGATCAATCTTGGAAAAAATCTTCGCTCCTTGTAGTCGATCGAGTAGTTTATCGATCCTTGGAATCGGATACTTATTTTTTATTGTTACCTAATTTAGCCCTAGATAATCAATGCAAAGATGGAGAGTCCCATTCTTCTTTTTCTGAAATAACACCGAATCTCCCCAGGGTGAGTTACTGGCTCTAATGTATCCCTGATCTAAGAGTTGTTTAAGTTGTTCCTTTAGTTCTATGGCTTCCGGAATGGACATTCGATATGGTCGTTTTGCAACTGGTGCAGCTCCTGGAACTAGCTTGATTTCATGGTCAACTTCTCTCTATGGTTAAAGTTTAGTTAATTCTTTAGGAAATACATCATCATATTCCCTAAGCCACGATGGTTCATCTTTGAATTCTTTATCATGTTCAACCTTATTTAATTTGATTAGGTATACATGTGAGCCTTTTCTTAAACCTTTAGCGATTCAATAAGCTTTCACTAATTGAATCTTTGGTTTTCCTGCTTCTCCTTGTGTGCTCACTTGTTGTCCTACAAGATTCAAGAACGTGACTTGGTCCTTTTCACAATGAATATGAGCGCCATTGGGAATTAACCAATCCATTCCTAACAGCCACTCTCATAGGTTCCCAGGCTCATCACTCTCAATTTCATGTTGGTTTGATTTCCACCCAAATTAAACTTCACCTTACTTGTCTGTTGTGTTGAGGAAACTTCTTTTCTATCAGCTAACTCAACTATCAGCCCAGATGCATGCATTGTGTCTATGCCTAGTTTTCTAGCACACCTTGGTGATATGAATGAATGTGTGCTTCCACAATCAATCAAAATTTTAAAGGGTTTACCATTATAGGTTGATGGTGTTTGAATCACTCAGAATTGTCGATTTGGTCCCTTCTTGTTGAGAGAGGCGTAAATTCTCGCTTTCTCCATGCCGGTTTCCAAGGTGGGACCTTCATCATCTTCTACTTCTTTGAGGGTTATGCAGGCAACTCTTCCTCTAGTTATGGCTGTCCGGCTCTGGTTGTTATGGAACTTGCTTTGGCATTCATTCTATCCGAGTTTTGGGCATCTCCTTTGGATGTGGCTAGATTCATTACAATAATAGCACCTAAAAGTATCCTTATTACCACCAGTAAAGTTCTCCACCGCGTCGATATCTTATCTTTCTTGCTATTAGCGGATTGGAATTGACCTTGGGCTCTTTTTGCATAGCCCCTAGTTATATTTCTATTTTGGAACTTATTATTCCAAGGCTTATTGTTTCTTGGTTTGAGCCAGAGTTCCTGTACAATCGATCTTGCTCTTATCAATGCATATTGGAGGAAAACACATGTCAACAAGAGAAGGGAAAAACAACACATATCTCATGCTACATTTACCAAGTTTTTGATTTCTTTTTGCTCTGATACCACTTGTAACGTATCCGCCTTGATTTCTTGACGGATAACGTTTTAGTAGTCGCCCAGAGTTTACCTTCCAACCATCTCCATCCATACTCTAACTAGAATGATCGGACTAGTTAACCCTAGGTCTACCCCGCAGGGGAAGTGTCCTACCGTTACCCATGGAGGACCGACCTAAAGGTTACTAACTGACCTAACAGTCACCTATCAACAACTAGATCACATTCGAAGGTGTCCTTCGAGAGGCTTCTTGTCCGGAAGAAGTGACTGTCATTACCCTTGGTTCATGGAGTACAACACTTTTTTTCAGAGCAAAATAAGGATTTATGAAATCCCTCGCGGTGCTCTGGCACAACCACCGTACCTTTCCCCTAAGATAATTTATATTTCGGGCTTTGAAGCCAAACCCTAGATAAGTCAGTGAATTTGGCTCTTCCTAGAGTTTCTTCCTAGCATTTGTTTTTGGGAAAACCTCTCAACTAACTGAGACCACCTTGCCATAGGACTGGATTCGTCGTCGGGAATCCATCCACCTACTTCCCTCTATGGAAGTTCTTAGTTATCTAATTACCTATCACATTACATGAAACATATAAAAATAGCTTCGTTGATTAAAATCTCTTTATTCACAGTAATTCATTTACATAATTTACTCACGAATATACAATCAAAATAAAACAAATTCATTGATTATATTTCATAATGTGTGTTCTTCTGCCCATACGGGAGAATTTACAATTTCACATGCTACTTCATCTGGCGCATATGCATGTCACCAAGATCAAATCCACCTATAGCTAGCATTATAGGTGTCCCAAGTAGAACTCAAGCCATACAAGGGACCAAGTAGTTTCCAGGTGCGAAAAAGGGATTTACTAGCTAGAGCCCCCCTGGCACCCTATCCACCTCCTACTTAATACGATCCCTACTAGGAGAGCTCTTGCCATTGGAGCTAGTCCATGCTTTCGTGGTGATAAAAACATCCCCTCTTGGTATGGGGATTGAGCACCTATCCTTGGGGGACGTATAGGGCTCCTCAATTCTTATCTATTCCAATTCTTAATTCAATCAGGATCTAATCTAGAAAATCACAAACAAGATTGATGTTTGCAAGCAGTTATGACTTCAATCAATCCTGCAACTTTCAAGTGATGCTTAATTCTAGTAGCAATTGACACTTGAGTTTCACATAATGAAATCTTCTCCTTGGAATTTAACTAGGGGCATATAGATTTTGGGGTCTCTAACTTTCGAGTTCTTGTAACCAAGTTTATTGGCCTTAAGTCACTATTTATCAAGAGACTTATCTTATTTGGATAGAACTTTTTTAGAAAAACATGTGGTATTGTGATTGGTAAAGGGCTGTTATCTGCGCCCATGACTCTGTTAGTAACTCCCGTGCTTGTAATTGCAACTGTTGCTTCCATGATAGTAGGGTTATTCGCTTTTCCCAAGCCATTGGATGTCATCATTACAGTGGTATCTTGCAGAGAACCAACCCGTTTGCTATAAGAGGATAAGACCTCATCACACAGAGCAAGATCATCTAGAATCAATGGCAACGAAAGAGCCATAAAATTGAAAAGGCCGGCCTTAATAATAAGGTTCGATTTCAACAATGAAGAATAGTCTCTACAAACTAGAGATACATATTGGACAGGTTGAGGTGCCATTCAGATGATAAGAAAACACACACCACACATTCAAAAATACTACATGTAAAATAATAGAATGAAAATAGATAAGTGATTGACAAAGTATCAGCTCGTACACAGGATTACTGACCACCCCAAGCAAAACCACATCCTATAGAAATTTTGACATGATCTACCCACTCATGCGATTGAAAGCTTCATGAGATACAATACACATACACCTTGATCCCTATATCAGATAATAAAAAATAAAATATACATACCATACCCTTGACTGCAACATTGTGATTAACAAAATACCAAAAACTAGACAAACCATAACACATGGATACTACTGAACCAAGACTAAACAATTGACCATGTCGATATTAATTGTCTAGTTGACTGCATCACCCATACTCCCAATATAGCGTGTTCATAATTAGATGATATGTGTGTAGTGTGGATTGATTAAGATTTAATATCAAGTGGATTGTAAGAAATTATTAGCAATGGGTGAGTTTTTTTAAAAAAGGTGATCAACTTTAGGAAAAAAAAAGGACGATTCTTTAATTACCCATTACAATATTTATTAAATTGATCGATGCATTATAAGCACAACCCATGATTTCAAACTTGACTCGTAGGGTCTCTAAATATGAATTCATTCTTAAAAATTATCATGTGTGGAGTGCATTTTGACTAGCACACGTGCATTAGTGACAGTTGGTTCCCTTTATTACAAATTTAAAATGTGTATGTCTAGCACATGAAACATGTGTTATGTGAATGAAAAGTTTATTTTATTTTATTTTAGTGGTGTGTTGGATATAGATGGCATGAAAAAGGTAATCAAATGGGTTTATTTTAGGAATTAAATGTGGTTTGTTATGCACAAAAAAAATGGAAAATTTTGATGATGCAAGGTATATATATGTACCCTAATCTGAATGCGCATACTAAAAAGTAATGGTGACATCCATGAAGGAAACCAAAATATAATTCAACTAGTTTGAATAGTTGACGGTGTGAGGAGAATGACAAAAACAAGGCATTTATATTTTTGTAATTTACTTTTATATTTTTATGGATTTTAAGAAATTAATGTATTTTTTGTGGGATTAAAATGAAAAAGTGAAAAGGCAAATAGTAATAAAAATTTTGGAATTTTGAATATGATTTTTGGGGATTTTTCTCTCTCTTATATAGAAGATGCATATTTGACCATATTTTCTAATTTTTAAGGATTTTCAATGTAGTTTGTAGGTTTTTATGGGTTTGTTCAGTTTTTGATTTTGTTTATCAATTGTCAGTTTGTATTTCTATTCCAAAAATGGTGGCATTTTTTGTTTTTACTTTTTACTTTTTAAAATTTTTATGTTAGTGATTCTTTTGAATTTTGAATTTTCATTTTTTGTATTTTTAAAAAGTTTTCAAGATTTTAAAGTTGTGGGGAGGTGTATACCACATTTCACTATGTTGCACTACTCAACATGTGAACGACAATAAGCTCCAATCAACTCTACAGCATGGACAAAACCAGGCATGTCCTTGCACATGAACGATGGCAAAGAATCACATACATGCATGCGAACCATGAACGACCAGCACACAAATCACAACTATAAAGGATACACATGAAATTAGCCACGGCCACATGGGAACAACCCACAATCATAGAGAAAAAAGGCAGCGCAAGCATGGGTTTGCATGGGAATGGGAGCGGTACGCGGGGACATATTTATGTTGGGGGTTGTTGTTTTTGGGGAACAAAATCTACCATAACTTTTGATAGAAGTATTCAAATGAAGCATGCCACATTTCAAAATATAGGTATTGAAGAATAATTTGACCCGATGTAGGTGGCATATTTCTAAAAATTAGGCAGAATAACAATTATTTGAAAATAAAATAATATCTAGCCCTTGTCTACACCAGAATTGGCTCCATCGCTAGCTGTGCCTCAATCCCACTAATGCATCATGTAGGTTTGGAAATTCATCTAATATTGAATCTGGCCTCCAAGAAGCTTCCTTGAGTGAATGAGAACAAGTCATTGTCGTGCTTGGCACCGAGAGAGAAGGGTAGTCTAGCAAACCTATTGAGGGTTCAATGAAAGTGAAGGAGGTAAATCTTGCTAAACTAAGGGAACCCCTTAAACTAGTATATCCAAGGATCTCAATGTAGAGGATAAAAAATATCTCATTAATCTACTAAAGGAGTACCATGACATGTTTTCTTTGAACTATGCAGACCTGAAAGGCATATCACCCTAAGTTTTTACACATACAACCCCATTGAAACCTGGGCAAAAGCCCTTAGGAAGAGATGGATTGTAAGAGGGTAGAAAGACATATTTTTTAGTGAGAGATTATTAATAATACCTTGCCACACTAGCAGAGGTATAAAAGGTGTGAGAGATGTAATTTTTGACACCTTTTTGGCAATAATATAATTACTATCTCTCATCTCACCTCCTTGCTCCACAGATTTCATGGCTTCTCTCTCTTATTTTCTACCTTTCTAGTCTTTGTCTCTCTTTGTTACTCATTCTCTCTCCTCTTTTCTCTCTCTTATTCCCTCCTTCCTCTCACCTCTCAGTCCTCTTCCTGACAATGCTTACACCTACTTTGCATCACCCATAAGGTTGTTTACTTCATAGACTTGTTTGAACTATTCAATAAAGCTATAACAAATTTCCCTAGCCTAAATTTTATCAATGCTTGGCCAGTAGTGGTATTTTCACTTGATCCTTATTTCTTGGCATGTTTCCCATTCTAGTTAAGAGGATTCAAGCAAGGCGAGTTTTCACTTGCAACATGTTTGTGCGATTGAACAAGCATCACTACACAATATCTGATGAACAAACCTTACAAGGATCCTCTAGCTCTAGCATTACACAACATCCTTCGTATGCTATCCATCTCCACTTCTATGGTTGCAAACTATTGTCTAGTATCATTCTTGATATCCAATAATTAGTTAAGAATATTTTTTCATTGCCCTTACAACTCTATGAGTTTCTATTCCGTGGCCTTAGGGATCATCCTTGAGATATCAAAGTTAGTAGCATACTAGAAAGCGTGATTTTTAAATCTTTCCATCATACTAGATATAGTATATGTAGTCTCCTAATCCATGAGGTCACTAATACGAGTGTTCTTGATAATGATGGGCCTATTAGGAATGGGGTCTTTGCTTATTATGGGAGTTGGGAGCTCATGTCCTTGTTACAAGTGCATGCACCTACATATGACTTTGAGGCTTAGATTTTGGTCTAGGTGTTAGATTTTCTGAGTCTATTGGTTTTTGTTCCTTGCCCTATTTTGTTCTTAGAGGTTCTAACCATTGGTTTTCAGTTATCCTTTGCAAGTAATGGTTCCACGTTCTACTGTGCATTGTACATGTGCAGTATATTGTTGCAACACTAAAAGAAACCACCTATACATGCTTTCACCCTCCCTTAAAACCTTTCATGCTTACAAATCATTTTCTTAGGTTCATACATAATTAAATCACCCTACATATTAGAACCCGCACATTTCTTGAGTTGAGAAACATAAAGTATATTATGAATGTATATGGAATAAGGGAATCTGACTTAGTAGGCAAAATCACCAACTCTATTTATGATTTGGTATGGAGCATAAAATTTGTGAGCTAGTTTGTTGTGTCCACCCTTGAGAGAAGCATATTGAGATTTGGGAACCTTCAAGAAGACCCAATATCCCTCATCAAAATCTAAGTACTTTCTTCTCTCATCAACACACATTTTCATAATTTCTTATGCCTTACAAATATTATTCTTGCATTGTTTCACAAGTGCTTCCATCCTCTTGAGCTCTTCTTTAGCTTGATGAATCACATTAGGGTTGAGGGTATTGAGCTTTATATAAATAAAACACCTCAAAAGGTGACATACCAATACTCATATGATGAGTGTTGTTATTGTAACAAAAATCCACAAGATGAAGCCACTGGAGGATTGAGTGTCATTGGCCACTTCCTTGGCTAAATATTGGACTTTAGTGGGGATAAAATGGGCTGATTTGGTAAGCCAGTCAACAACAACAAAGATATTATTGCTAAGCCCTGAGGATGCAGCCCATGAATTTCTAGGGTAGAAACCATGATGATTAGGTTTATTATGGCTTAGATATTTGTGAAAATACCACAATTCTTCCTAACTTTGCAACCTTATCTATTAACCCAAGCATAAGTATTTGAGGAAAAAGGGACAAAAAAAGGGGGCTATTGGTTGTAGAATTGTGGCTATAGCCACTGTTATGTAGTAACCCCCTAGTTTTTAAAAATTAGTATATAAGACATTTAACTTAGGTGAAATTTGCACAAATAGAGTGCTTTTATAAAGGCACAAAATGTCATACTTACACTACATGAAATTTTCAAGCATGGGCCTCTTGACAAGTTTTAAATCAGGACTGTAGATGTGCACATAAGCTTCTTTTTTCCTGGTTTAAAAAGCACATTAATCTTGCCATTTATGGCACAAATCCTTTGTAGTGTTTAAAGAAATCCTTTCCTTTTCTTTTTTTTATTTGATAAATTTTTGCCATGTCCCTTTATTATTCTTATTCAAGTGTCCAAACCTCATTCATGTTGCAATACCCGCCTCTTAAACTCCACAACAAACTAAATTTAAAAAAATCATTTAGCCTCAATGAAAAATGTTACAAGAAGTAGATTTCTTTTTCCCTTTATATTAATCCCCCCCAAGGCCCCATTTCACACATGGTGCCTTGGCCCCCAAAATATCACATCCTCTTCCCCTTAGAGGAGTAGAGATGTCCTCATCTCGAAAGAAACTGGGGATATTACTTACATAGTGCTCTCTCATCAACGTAAGTGGCATCATCTTCAAGATAATCCTTCCACTAGATGAGGTACTCTCTAAGGGTCCTGCTTCTCAGGGTTCTCTCCTTTACATAAAGTCTCCTATTAGACTAAAGCTCAAGGACTCCTTGGCTTGGTATTATACCTTGTTCATCATCAAGAAAATGATCAAGATTGGCTATATAATTTTTCAATAGGCTAACATGAGATACATTGTGAACTTTCAAATGTTCAAGGAGTTGTAACTCTAAGATTAGTAAAATCTTCAAATCTTCTAGAGGAGATGCCTATATATGACTTTCACAAGTTAATGAGTAGAGATGTGCAAAAAATACTTTGGAATATTATTCAACATGGCCTTTTTTATTGAGACAAAAATTTTTGGATGAGTAAGATGTGTTTCCCAATTGTAGTATTGACTTGGTAGTTAATAGTTTTAAAAATAAAGAGCCTTCAATTTTTTCATAGGTGTAACATGGATCCAAATAAGGAGGATGCCATGTAATACATGTATGAAAATATTATCAGATAGTATACTTGGAATCTTATAGACAAGAATGCTAAATAAAAGGCCAATGGGACCAACTAGGTATCGAAAATTGTCTCTCCTATTTTCCCAATGTCATTCTTTTGTTTCATAATGCATTTGTTATATTGAAAAATGGGGATATTTACATTTAAAAACTGACACTTGTCATCAAAACTTGCATAACAAGGAGCTAGTGATTCCATAGGGCATTTCCTAAGTATATACCAAAAAATAACTAAAGGGACTAGTGCATACAAAACTCTATGCAAGGCTATGAAGACTAGAGGGATCAGTGTAGTCTCTTGTGGAGGGAGCTCACACTCAACCACCAAGACCCATGGACCACTTATTGTTTCAAGTGTTTCAAGCGAGCTCTAATGGCTATCTCTCACCTAGCCAACACACCTTCAAACCTACAAGTGTAGTGAGCTTACCTCGATGCTGAAATGAGTTGCTTCCTCCCTTGCATACACTGGTAGCTCCACGATCCTAGATACTAGCTCAAGCATCCTCAAGCCTCCTCCATCAAGCTCCATCCACCATAGCTGTGTGTGTGTAAGAAAAGAGAAGAGAAGAAGAGAAGAGGAGATGGTGAAGAGCTTCACCCTCTTGATCCCTCACTCCCACACACTCACTCCCTCACACTCTCACACTCCCTCTCTCGAGAGCACACACACGCACACAAGCAAGGTGAAGAGAAGAAGAGAGGACTCTTGTTATCCACACACCAAAGAATGAGCTTCCATTCACTTTTTGAACTTTATATACAAGCCCTAAAATCCCATGGGCACCCATCCCTTTTTACATGACCCGGCCATTGTGTTAAGGTCCTTTTTCCTATTTTCCTCTTCTCACTTCATGCCTTAAGCATACACCCATCTTTTCTTTTACAAATGGCACAAGAGGGAGCCTTGCACTCTTTTACAAGAGTTTTTTGAGTTTTTTGAGGCGCCTTCCATTTACAATTGCACTTTTTACCATAGCATAGCTTTAGGGACCGCTTATGTGCCTTTGCTCTTTTTGTGTCATTTTTTCACTCTTTGCTTCATATTTCCGCCATCTCAAATTGAGGTTAGCATTACCCCCCTCCGAGATGGGTGCCAGTCCCATGGCACTTTGAGCTCTTTGTTGTGGAAGGGTGGGCTCTGGGCAAGTGGTTGGTGGGGTGATGATAGGGCCACATGTGGACTTCGTTGATTGGGAAGCATTGGTAATGATTTGGAGGGAGAACCCAAGGTATGTCGAGTGGATGATGGGGGCCTTTGAAGTTGGTGGTTTTCAGCATCTTATTGTACTTGAAAGGAGAAAGTGCTCTACCTAAGGGGAGTATCTACCTCACCCTAGAGTGCTCTGTGCTCGTGCTAGTGGAATGGGGAGCTGGGCTAACCCACAAGCAAGCGAGTGTTACCTCCCTAGGTATGTCCTGCCCTTGAGGTGCCCTAAGCGTGAAGTGGGGAGTTAAAAAGGGTTAGGGGGTTAGGAACAGAGTTGGCCGACAGAGGCCACCGGACGTGCCTAACTTGAGGACCCTTAAGTGCAGTGACTGTAAGCTATGTGCCACGAATTGTGTTTAGATATGTTGTGTGCTCCTTTCATTGTTATTTGTTTGCTGTCTTTGTGTTTGGCCTTCTCTTTTCGTTTCTTTTTTTTCTTTTCTTTTCTTCTATTTGTTTGTTTGTTTTTTGTTTTTTTTTGCTTGTTGAGTTACATGATTCGGGCAGTAGCTAATTGCTAGTTACCATCATTAGAATGTGGTGGGGAAGGGGATTTAATGGAGTGACTCAAAAAATTTCCAACTCTGCATGTAACTCTTAAGGTTCAAGTGGACATGGAGAGAGGTGGTGGAGAGGAATAGGTGGTTACAGTAGGTGAATTGGCTGTCACTCATATCCTCAAGAATAGCTAGGCAGAAGGAAGGTAGAAGAGTGGCTTGCATCATTAGGTAGGTCATTGCGCAGCTATCTATGGCATTAGGATAAAAAAAGAGTAGGGGGAGACCACATTCTACCAGGGTGGGATCCTGCTTAAGTAAGATTTTTAATAGCCTAAGGTAGTTGCATGTGGTAATGAAGGCGGGATTGGGACAGGAGGAGAAATCAGCAATGAAGAGGGACATGGTAGCATCTTGGTTGTTCGAGGTGAAAGTGAGGGATTGTGCTAAGGTAGTAGTATAGAGATTATATATGATGGGGAAGTCGTAGTGACCATGGGTGTTTATATCAAAATCTACTCCTACCCTACGAGGATACGCCATGAAGGTGGGGTTGTTTCTCTCAGAGGGGAGGGTATTACAAAAAGCCATCTAGGAGAACACATTGTTGTCACGAATGCATCTTCACCATAGTGGCTGCTGGCACTCCTATTCGGGCACAGACCAAGGCACTTCAAAAACCTTATTTTGCCAATACTCTGCAACCTCGATGCCCCAGAGGGTGGGATTCTTCTCTCTTTCTTCCAGCCATTATTGGCCTACCCGGCTTCCAACACCGATCACCTCTTCCACTACTTTAAGGGGAAGGACTCTCCGTAGGTGTTGGGGAGGAGGAAGCTGAAGTTAAAAGGTTGTTTCTCTTTTTCTTGTCTCTCCCAGACTACGAGTTCTACATGGAAGCTGGCAGGTAGGTCACCTGGGCATGTGGAAGAGGTGCGGATGACTGTGGCATAGGTTTGGCCCTTAATCTTTGTTTGGCTTCTTCCACCATTTTCTTTCTCTTTTCCCTTAGGGCAGTTTTTCTTTCTGCGGATGTGTCTATTATGACTGTTGTTGTTCTTCAGAGTGGGGTGAAGGGGGTTGTGGGATCACTTCTTTGAATCTTCCCCTGTCAAATTGCAATTCAGCTTCACCCCTTTGGCAATCCTCTTGTTGTACCTTCTCTACAAACCCCAGTGCATCAATCTCCTGGGGGATTAGGCCAGCCAACAATAGGTACTTGCGTTGTTCATCAAGGCTCAATCCAACTACAACGGGTTGTGGTGGCATGTGTAGCCCTTCTTGCAGAGCTCCGCGTGCTATGCTCAGCTTCTTCTTTACCACCTCAAGGGACTCCCCTTCCTCTGTGTGCGTGGCAGCCATCAGAGTATTTAGGAAAGTGTATTGTTGAGTATTGGAGCCCACTTGGGCTGCCTCTGCTCTACTTTCTGCTAGGACTTTCTCTTTTTCCATGAGAGCCAGCAGGCAATGCGCTAAGGTCTTCACTCCTTGTTCATTTTGGCATGCCCACTTTGCGGCTCTCTTTTTCATCTCCTCCATACTTTCTCCTTGTCTTTGTACCAAGGCCATGAGTCTCTGCTCCTAGTCTTCCAATTCCTTGCTCATTCTCTCCTGCTCTTTTCTTTCAAGGCTCAAATTTTTTGTCATGCTTTCCATCTCTCTGTGGTGTTGCTCCTCTTCTTGTTTCCTTTCTTTCTCCCTTGCGGCAAACTCTTCCATGCCTCGTTCGATCTGATCGGTTTTTCTTGCCAAATCCTCATGTTTCATGATTAAAATTTTATATTCTCTCTGCATTTTCACTAGCTCTTGATTTTCATCTTCGAGTTGTTGCCACTAGCTTTCCTCCTTATCATCTTTGGCCTTTAGTTCCTGTTTTAGATCAAAGATCTCCTTTTGCTACATAGCTATTTGCTTCATCTTTTCAAGCTGGAAGGTTGCCACCGACTCCTTTTCCACTTCCAACTCGGCCACCACTATCTTTCTTTCCTTCTTTGCCTTCTCTAGCTGAGAGAGTAGTTCAACAACATATTCATCATAGTTTGCTGGTGGCATCATAGTAGTAGGGATTGGAGTGGTCAAAGCTTTCACCTTTTGGCTTTCCAGATCCTGCCTAGACTCGACATCTATGGCCGGTCTTTTTTTCCCAGTGGTTGTAGTCTTTACACTCTTTCCTAGGGCCAATTTCTTATTAATGAAGTACTGCATCTAGGCCACAAAATTGTTTACATCGGCATTGGTCGGGATGCTTGGAGTGAGAGTGGTTGCTTTGCTAGTGGGTGCACTAAGAGGGGTGGGATGGGATGGATGAGATCCTTGCCCTTGCCTTTGATAACCACAGACGTAGTATGACTTCAGGTTTATGAGTGTTTGAGCCAAGTCCCTCATCCCTAGGCGGACTTAAAGCCCCTAGGTCATCGAGTAGGCTTTGTTGTTCTATGGACCGACGAGTTGCTTCGGCCATGTCTTCCTCCTCCTTTCTCTTAAACTTTGCCTCCTTTTCGGTAGCTCTTCTCTCTCTCTCTCTCTCTCTTCCTCTGTTTTCCTGGATTCTTTTGCCAGCTTTTTAGCTTCTTCCTTCTCTTTCTTCTTCCTCTCTTCAGTCTCTTTTTTCGACTCCTTGGCTTTTCTGGCTTCCTCTTTCAACTCCTCTGCCTCTTGCTTTTTCTTCTTCTCCCTCTCTTCAACCTCTCATAGGGATTCCCTTTTGGCTCTCTCTAGATCTTCTTTTTCCTTCTTCTTGCCCTCATCCTGTTTCTTCTTTTGAGTTGCCTTTTTAGTGGGCTTCTTTACTTTTTTCCTTATGGATTGAGCCTCTTGATCCTCCTTCTCTGTCTCAATTTCTATCCTATCGCTAGATGGCTCTTTCTCCTGGTGGATCATCAACCTATCTGGAGTCTCATCCTCTCCTTCTTCTCCTTACTGAGCTTCTTTTACAGCCTCCTAGATGATGGCTGTCAGCACACTTCCATCTTCGATGAAAGAGGATTTCGAGGAAGGTTTCTTTCTCTCGATACTTTTAGAGGCTGGGGACTCTCCACCTGTCGGTTTGCTGCCTAGGGCTAATGCTTTGGCTACTTGATCTATAGTCTTGCGCAAGTAGCCATTCTAGTCTACCTCATCCAAGGTGTGGGCTGCCACATTCTCCAACACAGGCACATTGATTCGGTGCATGAGGGAGTTATAGCGTTGGCTGGAGTATAGTGAGTGCACTAATTTTGCCTGCATGCGGGCCTCAGAATCGGGGATATCCTGTATGTTGATGCCGTCATTTGTCAAAACATTCTCCCTCTTCATCTTTAGCATAGCATATACATCTCTCTTATGTTTCTTCTCCACCTTAGGTTCCAACCCTAGTGCCTTCTCCACCAAGGCATGATTCAATGGCACCTACACCTATTTAGAATTCTGCCCTCTTCCCATAATCACCGTTCTACCTTCTTGATCGGGGTTGTATGTTCTCAGAAATTCCACACACTTTATGTGGTCATGCTCCTACATAAACTTCTCTAGGTATTTTGAGAGGTTACATTGTTCCACCACTCTCCTTGCAGCCTCCTCCTTGGCTACCACCTCCTCGAGGTTGTGGATACTACAGAATTTCATCTGATTATAAGCATGGTTTTCTAAGTTGATTTGGTAATGCATCCTCTCCCCCTTCGTGAAAGGGAGTCGGTGAGCATGATCTTGCTGCGACATCTTTCGTTCCTGTCATGAACCATGATTCCCATTAGTACTTTCAAAACAATTATTTAGTGAAAAGAAAGACTTCATGTTTGTTGAATGAAACATTTAATCTTCAAAATAAAATTTTCTTTTAGACTTTTCACCCTTTATTTCAAAAATTTTGTGACATTTTTCCTCAATCACAAGTTAACATGTTTCTTTCCTTTCTACGTTTGAGTGTAGACTCTGGTTATCATGGCGGTGTGTTTTTTCTTATGTGTTTATGCATTTTCTTGATTTTGATTGGTTCTGATTTGACTCACCTTACCCCCTCCCCTTTTGGATTTGAGAAGAATCCTTCCTAGGATTGAAGGTTAGCAGATCAAGGGCATTCAATGTACGGGTCGAGTGTTTACCTTCACATGAGCCAAGCATAGAAGTTTAGATTGTACTCCAACTACGCTTCACCGTCCAGATCAAAGGGTCGGCTTCCTACATGTGCGATGTAAGTAAGGACATCTATTAGAAAGTCGTTGGAATCAATATGGCTAGCGATATGTAACTCTTCCTCAGTCAGGAGGCGATCAAGGTGAGGGTGTCCTTTGATGTGCTCTTCCATGGGTCGGCCACAAATAGTTGTTAACACCCTATACGAGGTTGGAACGACATAAGTTGGGTCATACTCCAATGTCTTGATTGTGCATCGCTACTCAACGTTGGTCATTATTTGGCATCCTTTGTGTTCCCATTGCAATTAAAGAGCATACCAGTTCCGTAAGAACGAGGATTCGGTTTCAGCAAGCTGTTTCACTCAATTTCTTGGTCAGTGATAGCAACAGTAGCTCGCTTATTGTATGACGTAATGAGACGTTGTTTGATGGCTTGCTCTCCAGATATCTCAGTGCTGATGAGCAACTCCGCAACTGAGTGGGGTGCTTTGATGAATGCAAATTCAAATGTGTCCCATGAACAAGGCATCATACGAACTTTGGTTGCTAAGGGATCTTGCAACAGGTCCAAGTCCAAGCAGTCATAGCTCAGAGCCAACGACATGAATGTGGCATCTAAGTGTCTAAGGCAAGCAATCATATCATCCCCTGTGTCTTCGGCTAGATCTATGGCCATTGTCAAGAATGATTTTTGCTCATAGGAGGGTCTAAGGCCTACGGGTGGTTGGGATTTGACAGAAATAGACAGATGATTGTGGTTTCGGTTGTTCTTGAGATTGGGGTTGGGTCCGTTGCATAATGAGCTGGGACTGGACTATTAATGGGGCACTGCTACTTGCATATGTGGCTTCTTGAGTCTTAGTAGAGTTATGTGGTACTAGTTTGGGAGTAGCAGGCTGAGATTTGGGCCGATAGACTTGGTTGGTCTTCACGTGCATAATTAGTTGTGAGTCTATGGGCTTGGTGTCTCGAGGCTTATGCAGCTTTAGGCCTTAACACATTGTATGGTTGGGTATGGTAAGCGTGAGGGTGGTGTTTGATCAGTGTCTCTTAGGGATCCATATGCAGGAATTACCCTCATAATAGCCTTGTGCTTGAAATACGGTCTTAGGAACCCATCATGGCTTGACCGTACGTTGCTATCTGTAGCTTTGTCTTGGCCTCCTAGGTTTTGAGGTTGTGTTCCTAGCCTTGCAAAGGCGTGGCCGATTGCTCCTCGGATCTGATGTTTAGGTACCCATCTGAATTGGGGTTCATGGGCATTGGATTTGACCTTGGCGGATTGCTGGCATAGAAGCTTGGTGGGTTGTAACAAGTCACAACCCCCCTCCTTAGACTTGACTGTAGGTGTTTCTACCAGTGGCTTTGCAGATCTTGTAGGAGTCACACAGACCTTGTTGAAAGCTGCTACTATGTGGACATTGCCATTGGCTAGGTGGATACGCTGTGACTCATAATCGACATTGCAGTGAGCTTGCTTTTTAAAGGTTTGACCTAGTAGCAACTCCATGCCTACATCTTTAGTGCTTGGCAACACATAAAAGATGATTGGTATGCTCTTAGACTTGATAGAAACTACGGCCGTGCACTTCCCTAGGAGTGCGTATGATTGGCCCCCATATGGGCTTAGTTTGGCGGTAGTGGGTTGTAATTGTGGTTTGCCAATGCGGGTCCAATGATCATGGGTTAAGACATTTAAGTCTGCTCCCTCATCGATCAAGGCGTTGAAAGTGCATGTCTGCTTAGCAATGACCGTGATGTAGAGGTAAGCAAGTTCTACGGCTTCCTCATTTTCATCATCAATCTTCGTGATTGTGGCTACTCGTACCTTGACAAGGGGTTCTAATATTGGTGGTTCATGTAGAGGATGCGTGGGAGGGTAGTACTTCTTGATGCAACTACCATTGAGGAATCCTATGCCCTCGCCTTCTAGAGTCTTGAGTTTGACATTACTAGTTCGGCTGATGGCACGGACCTTGAAAGGCCCTAGACCTTTAAACTTCATTTTATGTTTATGCCCCTTAACAGAGTACAAGAGTACTAAGTCTCCCTGTTCGAAATCGTGCCACTTGACATTCTTGTCAAACCAGCTTTTGCGTTGTGCTTTCTCGCATATGAGTGCATGGGTAGCTAGAAGTCGAGTTTCCGAGAGGCGTTTGAGTTCAACTAGATGTTCCGTCCATGCCTCCTTCCCTTCCCATCATTTGTGAAGTATTATCCTCAAGCTAGGAATGAAGAACTCTACAGGTAGAATTGCTTCAGTTCCATAGGTCAACCTAAAAGGTGTTTGATCTATAACCGTTTTATAGGCTGTGCGGTAAGCCCACAAGGCTGCCATCAACTTGTTATCCCAATCGTTGTGTGAAGAAGAGACTACCTTGGTCAAGATGTTTATTAGAATTTTATTTGTGGATTCTGCCTAGCCATTTCCTTGAGGGTAGTATGGCGAGGATTTCCGATGGATAATTAGAAAGGTGGATAGAAGATGCGCAATCACTTAATTAATGAAGTGTGTACCTTGGTCGCTAGCTAGTTTGATGGGGCAGCCGAATCATGAGATTACCTGCTCCTATAGGAACTTGGCAGTCGTTCTAGTGTCATTCTTTCTTGTAGCTCTTGCTTCTACCCATTTCATTAGATAATTATGTTCAAAGAGTAGAGAGAGAGAAAGGGAAAGACTTCATATCCATGAGCCTTCAGGCTCTCAAGCTCATTCCTTCATTTCCACACACTCTCCTGAAAAGCACATACACTATACAAGATAAAGTGACCTAGTGTAAATGTAGACTAGACTGACTAACTCTAGTCAAGACACTGACTGACTACTAACCCGACTTATTTAATGTAGTCACATGTAGACAGCTGTACACACTAGCTGTCATAGATGTCGGTCATAGATGAAGACACACTGACGGTGAGCTTGATTTCTAACACTCCCCCTCAAGCTCAAAAACAAAACTCAAATCATCTGCATCACTCCAAGTAGCTGTCTAAAGTGAATGAACTTATCTTTACCAAGTGATTTGGTAAAGATGTCTGCTACCTGGTCTTCAGTCTTCACATGCTCCAAGTCAATCTGATCTGCTAAAACCATTTCCCTGATGAAATGGTAGTGAACCTCAATGTGTTTTGATCTTGCATGATAAACAGGATTGCTTGCTAACATAACACTGCTCAAATTGTCACAGTACAGCTTGACTTTGCTGTCCAAGTGGACTCCCAAGTCATTCAATAACTTCTGTAACCACTTAGCTTCACAGGCCGCTAAGGCCGCACCACAATACTCTACTTCCGTACTGGACAATGCAATTGTAGGCTGTTTCTTACTTTGCCAACTGATCATGCTACTACCCAATCCAAATCCATAGCCACTGGTTGACCTCTTGTCATATGTGCAACCAACCCAGTCAGCATCAGTGTACCCCATCAAGTCAAGGGTTTTCCCATATGCATAAAACAGCCCATGATCTGTGGTACCCTTTACATATCTCAGAATTCTTCTGATTGCATCCAAGTGTGGTTTGCAAGGCTTCTGCATGAACTGACTAATCAGCCCCATAGCATAACTCAAGTCAGGTCTAGTGATCATGAGATAGATCAAGCTGCCTACCATCTGTCTGTACATAGTAACATTCTCAATCTCTGTCCCAATATCAATCTACAGCTTGACATTCTGCTCCAAAGGCGTATCCATAGGCTTGCAATAAGCCATACCATATTTCTGTAACATGTCATGAGCATACTGCTTCTGTAGCAGCCATATGCCTTGAGGTGTAGAAACAACCTCAATTCCCAAAAAATATTTCAACTCTCCAAGGTCCTTGACCTTAAATTCAGTCTATAAACATGTCTTTATTTCAGCAATCCCATTTTCATCATCTCCTGTAATGATTAAGTCATCAACATAGACAACTAGAAAAACATAGCCACTATCTGTCTTCTTCGCAAATAGACTATGATCAGCATCTCCCAATCGGAAACTATGTTGCTGTAAATAACAGCTGATGCGAGCATTCCATGCTCTGGGTGCCTGTTTCAACCCATATAATGCATTTTTCAGCCGACATACATGTGCTGGAAATTCTGGATGTACATAGCCTTCAGGCTGTTCCATGTAAACCTCTTCCTGTAATTCTCCATTGAGAAATGCATTCTTTACATCCATCTGCCATAGTTTCCAACCTCTAGCTGTGCTGCCAAAGCAATCACAGTTCTAACTATAGCCATCTTTGCTACAGGACTGAAAGTCTCCTCATAATCAAGACCATACTGCTGCGCATACCCTTTTGCAACCAGCCTGGCCTTATATCTTTCCAATGATCCATCTGATTTACATTTTACCTTATACACCCACTTGCATCCAATAGGTGTTTTGCCCTCAGGCAACTATACCAAATCCCATGTACAATTTTCAACCAAAGTTGAATATTCCTCATCCATAGCAGCACTCCAATTCTCATCTGAAACTGTGTCATCAAACTTACTTGGTTCTCTAAAACCTGTTACTTTTGTCATATAAGCATAATGATGGGCTGAATATCCAGTGTAAGTATACCTGTCAACAGGCCGTCTGACCCTCTCTGATCTCCTAAGTTGTGGCTCACTGTGAGCTTGCCTCTCATGAGGCGGCAGATAACAGCTCTGTCTAGCACCTGGCGTCATAACAGACGAAATCCCCAATTCACTATCTAAGCTGTCACTGCTAGATGAATCATAACCTGCAGTGAGTGGACCTGTTACATCTTCAAAAACCTTTTCTTTTCCCTTATCTGTTCTCCCCCTCACGGACATATCCGTGTCAGTGGATGCAGTAGTGCGACTCCGTAATCGTCCTGTCTAAGGACTCACTGTAGATGATACATCACCTGTCTGACCAGTCATGTAAGTACTCTCTGCAGGAGTATTTTCAGCATGACTCATACTGGGTGAGCCATCAATAAGCACTGCAAAAGGATTCCCATACCAAGATTCTAACTCATCAAATACCACATCTCTGCTTATGAGTGTCTCATGCGTAGAAGGTACATAACACTTATAAGCTTTCCGTTCCTGTGCATATCCAATAAACACACTTTTCACTGCCTTAGGATCCAATTTCTTCCTCTTCTCATCCGGTATATGCACATATGCAATGCTGCCAAATACCTTCAAGTGTGAAATATCAGGTTTATGTTCATACAGCCGTTCATACGGAGTGACATCATGAATCCCTGCTGTAGGGGTTTGATTCAGCACATATACAGCAGTCACCACTACTTCAGCCCAATAACCATTTGGCAGACATTTTTCATTCAGCATAGCTCTAGCTGACTCCATCAAAACCCTGTTTTTCCTCTCTGCAACACCGTTTTGCTGCGGTGTATAACTGCATGTGAGCTGTCTTCTGGTCCCATGTTTAGCAAGATACCTATCAAAGTAGTTTGAGACATATTCACCTCCTCCATCTGATCTCAAACATGATATGTAACAGCCCAATTCATTTTCAGCATGTTTCTTGAAGTCTTTGAATGCATCAAACACATCATCCTTATGTTTCAAGATATAAAGCCAAGTGTACCTGCTAAAATCATCAATAAATGAGACATAATATCGTGCACCGCCAAAGGAAGCATTATGTGAAGGACCCCAGACATCAGAGTGTACCAACTGTAAAGGCTTAGTGCTATTTTTTACATGTCTCATGAAAGGAAACTGTGCCTACTTCCCAAACTGACATGAAGGGCATACATGACCAAAATCATTATACTTGAATTTAGATAATCCAAGTACTACTTCTTTCTGCTGCATAGATTTCAGCTTTTGTACATTGACATGTCCAATCCGTATCCCGAATGGCACTCTCATCATGTGCAAACATGGCTGCTTTAAGTTTAGGAATGGTCGCTTCCAAAGTAAACATCCTGCCATCCCTTCTACCCTTGGCAATTAGCTTGCAGCCATTTCCATACTCCTCAATGAAACATCCATCCTTGTTAAACCTCACTTGCAAATTCTGTTTTTCCATTTGACCCACAGACAACAAATTCTTTGTTATAGTCGGTACATGTAAGACATCATGCAGGCCTTTCTTCTTGCCATCAGGCATCATCAATGGAACGATCCCTTTATGCTTTATGTCATGCTGGGTATCATCCCCAGTACATACATGATCATGTGTACCTGCAACCATCTCATCCAACCACTCTCCATGCGGGGTCATGTGGTTTGACACACCAGAGTCAATGTACCACCTGTCATCTCTGTTCTGCCTTGACACAGTCTTGGACACATGCTGCATGGCAAAGAGTCTATGAACCTGATCATCTTGACCACCACTACAGGATGCATAATGCCCATGTTGTCTGCCCTTTACCTTCATATCTCCTTGCTTCTTGTAAAAATCCTTTGCAATATGCCCATACCGGCCACAATAATGATAGTCCTTGTCCTTGTTGGAGTGATCAGACGACTGCCATGAACCAGAACCACCACCTCTACGTTGGGGTGATCTCCCCCTGCCTCTAAACCCACCAGATCCACGCTGGCCTTGTGTATTTGCACCATGCCAATTACTCTGCTGCTGTTGCTGTCCATAAGTATTACGAGTGTCACCACGACCTCGAAATGAACCACGACCTCTAGATCCTCTGACACGCTGGCTAGAGTACAACACAGTGTCTCTACTCTGAGATGCACTAGAACCTGTATTCAAACCAAGTTTGACTTCCTCATGCAGCAACAAAGCAACTAGCTCTTCCCAGCTAGGGGGCTCTTCTCTGACAGAAATGGAAGTGTCAAAACCTTTGTACTCTTTGCCTAAGCCATTCAAAGCAATAGCAATCATATCATCTTCTGATACACTTGAGCCAATAGTAGCAAGTTGATCAGCTATGGTCTTAATCTCCGTGGTATACGTCTGGATGCTCTTGCCATTCCTAGACATGTTGTTGAACTACTGTTTCAACTAGATCTTTCTTGCATGTCTCATGGTTCCATAATTTTTCATCAGTATGTCCCAAGCATCCTTCGGAGTCTCACATCCAGTGATTTGAATTACCATAGCATCAAATATACATAAGGAAAACCAATGCAGCACCTTGCATGCTCTTTCATTCCATAGCATGTAGGCTCTTTTATGTTCATTTGTTGGATTGTGTGCAGGCAACTCAGGAGCAACTTCATCTCCTGTACATATATCCCAATAACCTCTGCCAACCAGAAAATTTTTCATTCTGAATTTCCATAATGTAAAGTTCTTATTATCCAACTTCTCTCCAACTATCTGAGTGATATTGTCAGTCCCATGTGCATTAGCCATGATGCAATAGACTGTCTATCAAGTGCCTGACTCCCTGCAGTCCAATAAGTATGACTGATTAAGTTCAGTCCGTAACAGTTTATGACAGTTTTCTGCACTAAATTGCAGAAAAAAAACCAGGGTATTTCAGCCCACTGACACCCCAAAACAACCCTAAAAAAAGTGGTCTCAACTATAGATATAACTGTCAATACATAAGCTATGTGTTTGCTTCAGCTTAAGCTTATGTAACCTCACTGCCAGGGTACATACATGCAGTCTAAAAACTGTAAACTGTGAGTAAATAGCAGCAATTTCAAGTCCAAAACTAAGTGTGTCAACAAATTCAGTTTCAGGTTGCAGTCAACCAGAATTCAGCATACCAAGCTCCAAGCAGCTCCAAAATGTCTTTTGACCATGTCATACATTTACTTTGTAGTGGCAAGTTCAATACATGAGCATCTAAGTAGGCATAGACAACCTGTCTTCATTGACCAATGGCATAAACCTCATGAGCTGTTTGTAATTAACCAGGACAGTGTAACTGCATTTATTTCAGCTTCAAAATTCATTTTTCAATGATGCTCATTGCTTGCTTCAATTCTCCATGCATTCACCATGTATAGGTCAGTTCATATAGATGATGGAACCCCCAAGCTGATCTGTATTGTTTCAGTAATGCACAGTACTTGTCATTGACTGTGTATGACAGTTTTCAGCCTGTCATTGATTTTCAGATCTGAGTATTCTGTCATTGACTGTGTATGACAGTTTTCAGCCTGTCATTGATTTTCAGATCTGAGTATTCTGAGCAAGAGATCTCTGCTTCAAGTCATTTGATCCAATGTATACATGCTTTGACACATTCTTGTGCTCCAAAGATGCTTTCTGAGTGTAGTACAAGGCTCCTGTGTGTCAGTATTGACTGAATGCATGCTGTCCATTCATGTTTATAGCAGTTCAGAAATAATTATAGGTCTGTGTTTGTCACTCCAGCTCATAACAGAGCTCCCACACAAGCATTTACTCCTTGCACACTTCAAATACCTTCAATAGTGAGCATACATGCTCTATGAACCTTGTCCAGGTGCCCCACTGAAGATTGACAGGCTGCTGTCCACTCAGATCAGCAGGCGTAGATTTTTAGATACAGGTTCCTATCCATTCAGATCAGCAGGCGCAGATTTTCAGATACAGGTTGCTGTTTCTCAGGAGGCAGTCCACGATTTTCAGAAGGCAGTCCATGCTGATTTCTTCCTTGACTATGGCTTCATTTGCAAGTGTCCAGCTTCTTCCTCATTCCTTACTTCCATCTCCTTTGCACTGCAGGTTGTCATGCCCATTCTCCCACAGCCTCATGGATGAAGCTCTGATACATGTTCAAAGAGTAGAGAGAGAGAAAGGGAAAGACTCCATATCCATGAGCCTTCAGGCTCTCAAGCTCATTCCTTCATTTCCACACACTCTCCTGAAAAGCACATACACTATACAAGATAAAGTGACCTAGTGTAAATGTAGACTAGACTGACTAACTCTAGTCAGGTCACTGACTGACTACTGACCCGACTTATTTAATGTAGTAACATGTAGACAGCTGTACACACTAGCTGTCATAGATGTCGGTCATAGATGAAGACACACTGACGGTGAGCTTGATTTCTAACAAGTTACTGGCTACAATGATGTACTTGGCTTGCGAGTATTGTGCCGCAGGACTAATGGATCCTATGAAGTCAATTCCCCATTTTTCAAAGGGTTTTCATGCAACTATTGGAGTTAGCTCCATCTAATCCTTGAGAATCAGGACCTTTGTCCGCTGACACTCCATCATAGTGCTTAAAAAATTGTGCTGAATTGCAAAAAAGTGTAGGCCACCACAGTTGAGACTGCAGCACCTTGTGGGCTGTTGTATCTCTACTAAAGTGTCCTCAAGCAATTTTGCATGCGTCTCTAAGAGCGCATCATGCATCTCATACTCGCATACTCATCTACGCAACAATCCATCTTGCCCTAGCCTATATAGCTGGCTTGCTATCAATTGATAGGGTTGGATCTTAAGGATAAGTCACCTAAGTTGGGCTTTCTCTATCGGCAGTTCAGGTAGTCCATGCTCAAGCACTTGGATTATGTCGTCTACCCAATATGGCGTCAAGTCGGCTCGAAATAAATCTCTCTCACTGGATAGGCTAAACAAGTGCACGTCTAGAAACTCATGCCTTGTCCAACAGCCTCTCCCGTGGGAATGGATAACATGTGGTTGGTCATGTAGTGCTCCTTTCCTTTTCGTACAACCACGAAGAAGTTGAATTCTAAAAGCAAAAGGAGTCATCGAGATACAGGTACTATAGCACAAGGTTTGTTTACTAAATATAGAAAGGCTTGATGGTCCATAAAGAAAGTGAAAGGCGTGGCTAATAAATAATGCTGAAATTTCTTCACGACAAATACCATGGCCAGACCTTCTCTTTCTATTGTTGAGTAGTTCATCTCGGTCTCAGTGAGTTGTCTGCTAGCAAAGCTCACTGGATAGTCGAGATTGTGTTTGCCAGGTTGGCACAACACTACCCCTACAAAGAATTTCGAAGCATCAATATGTATGTGGAAGGTAATGAATCAGTGATGTGGTTAGAGCCTTTTTCAATTCCTCATATGTGCATTGGCATTCTTTAGTCCATTCGAATATAATCAATAGTTTGTATAGAGGTCTAGCAATCAATGCATAATTCAGCACAAACCACTGATAATACCCTGTATGTCCTATGAAGCATTGAACTCCCTTATAGTTGGTTGGGGGTGGAATATCGACAATGACCTTGACTTTTGAAAATTCCGTGGCAATGCCATTCTTTGACACCGTGTGCCCTAGGATGCATCTGTGCTTTAGCCAGAATTGGCACTTTACGGGATTCAGAGAGAGACGATGTAGGAGACACCATTCAAAGACTGCTCAGAGTTTTTCTAAGTGTTCTCTCTAGGTCGAGTGAACACACAAGTCATCTACAAATACTTCTAACTCTTTCTTGAGCATGTCTTTAAATATAGTGCACATAAGGCGTTGAAAGGTGGCTAGTATTAGTCAACCCAAAGGGCATGACTATGTGTGCAAGACACCCCACTCAGTGGCGAATGTAGTCTTATGCCTATTGTCAGGATGCACCTGCACCTGGTTGTATCTAGAGAAGCCATCTAAAAAATTGTAGGCCTATTTTCCCACCATTTTCTTGAGCATGTGCTCGGTGTATAGAAATGGGTATTTGTCCCTTTTAGTGGTAGCATTCACCTTCTTGTAATTGACGCACACTCTAATCTTTCCATTTTTCTTCATTACAATGACTATGCTTGACACCTAGTCTATGTTCTCAATTTCGTAGATGAATCCTACTCTCATCAACTTGTCAATCTCTTCCCTGACCATATGATTATGTTTTGGATTCATAGGGTATGGTCGATGCTTGACCGATGTTGCATCTGGTGTCATGGGTATGTTATGAGTCACTACACTCAGATCTACCCCCTTAAGCTCTTCTAAGGACCAATCAAATATGTCTATATACTCTCGCAAGAGAGGAATGAGAGTATATATTTATTGTCTTTAAGATATTCAGGGTCTTTTTTCCTCTCTATCATCATTATTTTTCCTCTGGCAGGCTTCTCTAACGGCCTCACAACTAACAAGAACTCCTAGAACGGCCGCCTAGCAGGCTAGTAGAACAGGCAATGTCTTTACAGGAGGCAACAACTACTCAAACCTCCCTCAAACATACTAAACCTAAACCTGGGACTTCATGCCTTGGTCGTCGGTTCCCAACAAGAAAAGGAAATCCCCCAACAAGTAAAATATGGTACTCGTAAAGGAGGGATATCACCTGGATAGGGCCACGAGAAGCTTCTGTGCAACCAAAGGCTCCTTCCAAGCTCGTCTTCCAAACTTGTCTAGCACAGAACTAAAACAAGAAACCATTAACCGCACCTGCACTAAACAGACAACTGGCCCTCTTGGCCTAATGAAATAAAACACTTCACTACAAAACTTGATCGGCCCTCTTGGCCTAATGAAATAAAACATTCCAAACCTCGCAAAACTGGCTCTCTTGGCCTAACGAAATAAAACAGAATAGCGCCTACACATCCCTCCCTGGAATCTAGATATACAATAATAGGCTCCTTCCCAAGGAGGAAAACACAGGGCTCCCAGCCCTAAACTAAATGCATAAGGTTATGACCCATCCCTCCTGCATATACAGCAAGAAGTGTACGCATAACATGTTGTCTAATCAGCCTATGGGTCTAGATAATAACAGTAGATTGGTCTTGGCTACTCTTTGCATCACCCATATCAACCATCATCTGCCATATATTGCATACTCTGATAACATACCCCACAAGCGACCAGGTCCTGTTTCATCATTGTTCACAATATCCAAACTAGGACCACAGTTAAAGAAGAGTTCTTCTTCATAATCAAGATTTTCCAGTGAATCCGCAAATTGATTCCAGTAACGTGGAATCAGCTGAAAAGACACTCTCTCAAACTCCTCAAGTAGGGTCATCGCAGTTCGACGATACATACAGAGAATGGGATTCCGCACTGTGTATGTCCCATCTAGCTAATTCAGGATCAACTGGGAATCCCCTTTTACTAACAACCGACGAATACCACCTTGTTTGGTAATATGCAGTCCCATAATCAAGGCTTTATACTTTGCCATATTGTTAGTGAATCCTACCCCGAGATAAGCAGCTAACTTCATCATAACTCTACGTCGGGGATCTCGGATTACTACTCCAACACTCCCTTTTTTATTAGGGCCCTTGGATGCTCCGTCAAAATACAATGTATACGTCCACAATGGGTTTACATAGCCTGCCATCACGAACTCCTCTATTTGTAATTATAATAGTCAAAGTTTAGCATGTTGAGAGGATGAATTGATGGCTCCATCCCACCTTCTTCATTGAACTCAATAGGGATACTTGTCAACAATCGTAAGCAGTGATGGTAGAAGACTTTGATCTCCCACACAAAGGTTCTGTCTTCTTGCTCAATCACTTTGTATCCTTTGCTCCACCAGATGAGTTTCCCCTGATGGTATCTCTGCTCTAGACATGGGTGCTCTAAATAAGGAATTAACCGCCCCATCAACCAGCTTTTCAGCTCTTTTGCAGGTCTCAAATCATCCCCAGCATGGACCTGCAATGCATTTTCCTTGTATTAGCATACTTATAAATAATAAGGTTTAATCTTATTTTTAAACTCTACTCCCTGTAGATCAACTAATAGAGCTGTAGACCTATTTTTTCCTAGCCTCACAATCTTGTAGGGGCCATCCCATTTAGGTTTCAGCTTCCCTGAAAACAGCTCCCTACGCGCATCATAATATAGGACTAATTGCCCTTTTTTAAAGGTATATTTCTTGGCTCTAAGGTCATACAACTGCTTCATCCGACGCTTGGCTACCTCCTGGTGTAATAAGCTCTGCAACTTCAGCTCATCCAGGTGGGCTATGGTCGTAAAACGTGCAAAAAGAGAATCCTTATCTCCCAAAGAATGGTTAATTGCAAAACTTATGGTTGGCAACTCGATCTCAAGGGGTAACACACTCTCTTCCCCATAAACCAATTTGAATGGAGTATGGCCGGTAGCTCGCTTGAACGTTGTATTATACGCCCATATTGCCACATACAGCTTCCTGTCCCAGTCTCGTTTCTTCTTAGAGACTATTTTAGACAAGATACCCACAAGCTGCTTATTAGGACTTTCAACTTGCCCGTTTGCTTACGGATTATAAGGGGTCGTTTTATTATGCTTGATTTGCCAAGCCTCAGTCAAGCTTTTGATCACTTTATTCAAAAAATGGGTTCCACGGTCCGACACTAGTTCCTTCGATGGACCGAAACGGCAGATAATCTGCTCTAAAAGGAAACTTGCAGTCTCTTTTGCATTGCATGCCTTGTTGCCCGCACTTCTAACCATTTTGTGAAATAATCAGTGGCTACTATAATGTACCTCTTATGGGTAGTAGACAACGGGGTGATAGGACCCACAAAATCAATGCCCCACTTCTCAAATGGAAGGATAGCCATGATAGGCGTAAGTGGGTGTTTCCTATTCTCTCTACTGTCATGCCTTTGACAGGTGTCACATCTCTTAACATACTCAAAGGAATCTTGCAAGATGGACGGCCACCAATATCCAGCTCGTAAAGCTTTCTGCGATGTCAACCGTCCCACAAAGTGCCCTCCACATGCAGAGTCATGGCACTCTTCTAAGATAAAAGGAACCTCGTCAAGCATCGCACATCGGCGATAGATATCATCAACACCCTACCGATATAGTGTCCCTATGATCAAGCAAAATGTCAAAGCCTGTTGTTTGATTTTCCGCTTTTTAGACTTTGATAAACCAGCTCCCGTCTCTCCTGTTGATAAATAATGCGTAATAACAGCATAGCAAGATGGAATGGAAGCTGTATCAATTTTAAATATTTCTTCAATGTCACTTCCTTCAGCCAAAGTCTCTTTCCACTCCCCGAAATCCACAAGGCATTCTACAATACCCTGCAGTCTCGGTGGCTTACTCTTAATCTCATAATGAAACTCCTTCAAAGTGATTAACCATTTTGCCAAACGATCAGGCGGCTATAGCTTATTCATAAGCAATCTAATCCCTTCCTCCTTCGTATAGAATACTACCTTTTCATAGAGGATGTAGTGCGTGAATTTCTTAGTCCCAAAGACCATCGCAAGATACAACTTCTCCATGTAGGTATAATTGATCTCCGAAATGCCCAATTTCCGACTAGCAAAAGCTATTGGATGATACCACTTGTCCTCCCAGATTTCGGCTAAACAGCAGCTTATAGTATGCATGGTGGCTGCTGAAAATATATAGAACACCTCGCCTCTTTTAGGTGCTTTTAAAACGGGTGCTTGTACTAGCTCCTATTTCACATCCTCGAAAGCTACCTTACAAGGGTTGCTCCATTCAAATGAACAGCTAAAGGATAATAAATTCGTTAATGGCAACGTTCTTTCTGCCAAGGCATTGATGAACCTACGATAGTACCCTATCGATGACAGAAAGCTATGAACCTCTTTTGGAGTGCGTGGTGGACTCATAGCAACTATGACCTTGATCTTTTCAGGGTCAATGGCTATCCCTACTGAACTAACCACATGGCCTAGCAATAGCCCATAAGGTACTCCAAAGACACACTTCCGTGGGTTAAGAGCGATACAAAATTGTTTGCAACGCTCAAAACACTTTCTTAAAATAATCAGCATCATCTCCCTTACAGTGGCTGCCCCCAGGTCATCAATAAATACTTTCAGCTCATTTGGGGAGATGTCACCAAAGGTCTTGTCTGTTGTTCATTGCCACGATCCAGGTGCATTGCACAAACCAAAGGCCATCACATGGTATGCAAAAGTACCAAAGACAGTAATCAAAGTTGTTTTCAACTTGTCCTCCTCTGCAATTGCCATCTGGTTATATCCTGCAAAGCAATCCATAAACGAATATATCTCCCTACCTGCTAATTGATCCAAAATCTGGTCAATAAACGGCAACGGGTAGTAATCTTTAACCGTCTGCTTATTCAGCTCTCTAAAATCTACACATAATTGGATCTGGTTGTTTTTCTTCTTCCTGATAACAACTAGTGAACACCATTCTATGTGTTGTACAGGAAAGATTAAACCAGCTTTTCGTAACTTTTGTAACTCTTCAAACAGCCCGTCCCTCAATTCAAAAGGCATACGTCTTACCTTCTGACGCATAGGATGACTGCCTTCTTTTACAGGAATAGTATGAACAGCTAGGCTAGGAGGGATGCCTCTCAGCTCATCATAGCTCCAAGCAAAGATGTCGCGGAATTCTTGAATCAAGGACACAGTCCTCCCTTTCTGCTGAACTAAGCATGGAACCTAATTTAATTGGCCGCGAATCGTTCGGCGTGCCAAGGTCTAACTCAATCACATCTGCATCTCTTATCCTATCCTGCGGCTCTATCGGCTCATTTTGAGTTATCTGATAAATATCCTCTGTAGTGGATCCCTCTTTAGATTCATCATTGGATGATGTCTCACTACCAGATGGATCATCTGTTGTTTCTAATTCAGTAGAAGATAAAGGAGCTCTCTCACTCTGAGGAGACTCAGGGTAAGCATCGACTATTTCTCGATTAGCACCTCTACCTAGAACCACTCGACCGGCGGGTATATCGACTTGACTATCTGTTTGTAAGATCCAAGGCCTACCTAGCAAAACTCGATAGCTAGGACGTCCTGCAAATCTGATCACCCTAAAGTCCAAGAAACATTCTACACTCACAACTGTAACATGGACCTTAGTGACACAACCTTCTAGTTGTCTTAGACTATCATCAGCCATTCTTAGAAGGGTGGAGCTGTCTTTATAGATGCCTAGACCCAACCTCTCCATCAATTCTGAACTCATGATATTGACGGAGGATCCAGTGTCTACAATGGCATGTTCCACTAATATTCCATCCACATAAGCTGGAACCCTAGGGCAGTTCTTTTTAGCATGGTCAAACCAATCTTCCCCTACTCGTGCTATGCCCAAGGGTTCTACAATATACCCAATACGCAGGATCTTCTTAAATTCCTTGCGTACTCCTGGAGATAATTTAATCAACCGTAGAAGGTTTACGTCTGGTTTAACTTCGCAAAGAGAACTCGCTAAATCAAAGTCATGATAAGTATCCAAAGCTCTCTTTTCTTGCCAAACCATCCTCTCTTTTGGTCTTTGGACCAATTTTGGTGCTTCTTTCTTGGCTCTTGCCTTCTTTCTTAGCACTTCCTCATCCTTCTTAGGGTCAACTTTCTTGTCAACCGGCCTTAGCGGTCCCCCTTCCATGCTAGGACTCTGGACTTGCGTCCCCTTATCCCCTTGTTTAGGGTTTTCCTCAACCGGTTTTTCCTTATCTTTGTCAACCTCTTTAGCCTTTTGGCCTCTTGTCACGGCTCTTAAGTTAGAGGTTTCAGCATCATGGACTCATACAGCCTCAATAAGGCTGACTGCGTTGCCTTCTAGCAACTCTTCTATAGTTGTTTTTTCCCTCTGCAATATTTGTCTCGGTGCAAGTTATTGCCTTGCGCTCTATGATTCACTGGGCCCCGGCTATTTACTGCCTTGTTGGAGGGAACTAATCTTACTCCAACAGGTAGCAGCTAAGTGGCCTGACTTCCCACAAATGTCACATTTCACATTTGGACAGTTTCTAGGGAAGTGTTGTCCACCACACTACTTGCAACTAAATCTAGAGGGTCCACCCTCTTCATGGCGTCGACTCCCTATCAGATTTTTTTGCTTCTTCAAGAAATTAACGTCGACAGCTATTTATCGATATTGTTTGGAAATCATATCAGTATAATGCTTCATCATGTCCTTAACTTCGCCAAGGACATTAGATGCACTTGACTCGTAGCCTTGATCATCGACCCATCGTTCCATTGGCCTAACAATCTGATTTGGCATTCGCTATTGACCCACAGTAACAACATTAGAATTCGAAACTTGGCCTCCAACATTTGGTGGAGCCAACTAACTTGCCATAGGCATAGTCACACTGGGAGGAGCTGGCAGCAAAGGTACATTTTGAACCACGCTCCCTCTCCCATTAGGGTTAGTCATAGGCATCCCTTGACTTCCATTCGTCAATGATAGATTGCCTCCAGGTACTAAACCCCCATTAACATTCATTTAGGAGGAGTAGGCCATTTTTAATCGTGCTTCTACTCCCTCTACCCGCGTAATAGCGGTGTCTATATCTGCCAAGGCCACACTACTCAATTGTACTTGGATATTAAAATCCAACCCATGCAAAAAGTATTGCAATTGGGCAGCCGACGGAATGGGAATGTAAGTTTGTAACTTACAAAATACTTCCTTCAGCTTCTTGGCATATGCTTTCACATTCTCATGAGGATCTTGATGTGTTACATTCAAGACCCGCAACCAATATTGGCCACCCCTTTCAAGGGCATATTCTGCTCGGAAAGCTGCATAGAATTGGTCAATGGTGGTTATGGTTCTAGACTCTATGCTGTGATACCATACCGCAGCCCTTCCTTTTAACGTCATATTAAAGAACGTCATAAGATGTCCCTCGTCTTGGATGCGATAATTGAACATCAATCTTTGGAACTCACAAATGTGAAATTCTGCATCCTCTTCCGCTAACCCATTAAAAATGGGCAAGGGAACTCCTAAGGCTGGTAAATCCGGCGTCGCTGCAGGAATTGCAATAGGTTGTGCCATAGTGACAATCGGATTAACAATAGGAGCTTGAAGGGGTGTATTCACCCCCCACTTGAAGCGGGTAGACTTGGTGGAGGAGAGGAAGAACTTACGCTTCCTCCTGCACCTAACTGACTACGTAGAGCAATTGGGCTACTAAGACCACTGCTTCGTATGCGTACTGGGCTACTCCTTTGAGGAGAATAATGACTTACAATCTCCAACTACCGTCTAGCCCTCTCAACACGTTTTTCTTTTTGGATTTCGGCTTGAAGTTCCTTGTCAGAGGATATAAACCAACTTTATTTTGGTCCCTAGAAACCCTAGATCCGAAAACCACCACTTATTGGTAGCTCCCGGCAGACGCACCACTGATGGGACCTGAAATGGGCCGGCACTGGCTATGGCACTAGTCGGACCTCATGCTCATGACACACAAACACCCTCACGACCTCGTGGACCAGGAGCATCTATCAAATGCTAGAGGACAACCTGTCCTAAAGCTTAATTCATGCGTTTATAGTTTATAGTCCAATGTTTCCCTTAAAATCCTCAGAGGGAGAATCCTTACACATTGGCAATGCCATGATCACACATATGGAGGCACTACACCAACTAATAGTCGGAGCCCCACTGTAGCTCTTCTACATCGCAAGGATTGGCCCTTTGATGCGCTACTAAACATATAACACAAACGAGCACAAACTCCTCTCAAGGTACCAATATTTTACGTTCCAAAATATACCATTCCTCGCTATAATTTTCCCCTTAGGACCCAACGACTAACCTACAGCTTAGGACATCCTCTCACGCTCATCATTGGTCACAACCTAAGCAAGATAGGTGCCATGCATCCAAGAGTTTTTTTTTATACCTTTTAATTATTATGCTTAATGCAAATCGTGTATGGCTATGTGCTCAGACAAAAGAAAGATCAACATCGTGCATAGTGCATAAAACATTCTTTCCATGAATTTTACTAATACGTGCTGCGTTGAAAGGAGGCACCGAGCCATATACTCATGCTACCATCCTCTTTATTTAAACAATTTCCTATATGCCAAGTGCAATGCATAAATCAAATCTTTTCTTTATCCTTCAATGTTTCAGTCCCTCTTCATCCAACTCTTAGCATTTTGCATCATTGATTAGTTAGATAGGGTTTCTATGCATTTTTCTCTTTTAAAAGAATGATAGATACACACAAAACATAGAAACGGGGACAAACCGAGGCCAACCTTATGCTTTGCCATCGTTATACATTGCACAAACATAGATATAATTTTCTCTAATTTTACTCAGCCCATTTCCTATTTTTCCCTATTTTCTTTAATAAATAATGACTGAAAATGAAAGTTGATTGTGGGTTGTGGCCCTTAGGTTCATTGACAGAAAAAACTCAGATTTAGTTTGTGTGACATATCATATTTCTCATTTATATAGCAAAAATCCCAATTTTACCCTTAAAACGCGTGTTTTTATGCATTTTAACAGTAATTCTGGCCATGTAGACTTATATTTTCTGATTTTCAAGTTGCAAATAGTTGAAACTCATGGCAAAAAATATTATAATGAACTTTCATCCCATATGAACAAGATGTCATAAAGCAAATAGCATAAAAATATCATTTTTTTAATAAAAATAGCATTACCGCTTATTTTCAGGTCTCGGTTTCTTGGTCTTGATTACGGGACTGATTTCCAGTATGCATTTAATGCTCAACATCTTCAAGAACAGCACTCTTCATGTCTTCATCCATCCGGAAGCAATCCGGTCTCATCCGGACAAGCTTCCTCCACCATTCTTCATTGTCGTCTTCCACACAAGAACATCCCCTTAAGGGAGAAAGAGGGAGGAGAGAGAAAGACTAAAATCAGATATCTTCATCCAGGCCATCATTGGACGAGCGAGAGGCAGCGATAGAGTCAGCATACAGGAGGGAATCAAGGCCCATGATCACTTGGGGGGTTGCTCACAAGCAGAACGATGCATCATCAACAAATGGGCGCATTTTTCGGCGCATTCTTGGCGTGTTCTTCTCCACATTTTGTTGCCTCTTCTCTCTCCACGATTTGCTCATCTACATTTCATGTGACATTTAACATTTGGGCTCCCAAAGGTCACTTGCCTATTTGGCCAAAAAGAAGTCCACCTCTTCAAATCTTGCCCATTTGTTGGCCATTTCCCCGTCCGGTGTCCAAATCAAGTGCTGTAAATTTTTGCGTGTCTGGCTTGACATCCCGCATTGGCCAGTAACTCCTGACAACCCGCACATTAGTCTGAAAAATTATCAAATATCAACAAGTATCGCTCGAGCGCCTTTTAAGCACTTGACGCTTAAAATCGTCCTAGTTGGAGCCGTCGCCTTCGACATTGAATATTTTTCCCTCGATATTCGTAATTTTTAGCTATTTTTAAGCACTTCTCAGCATCAAAACTCCTCTCTCAGAAAGAGAAAGAGAACTTGCAGAAGGCCAAGAGAGAGTCCCTTAGGGAGGCTAAGGAGAGGGAAAAGAAGAAAAAACAGGAAGAAGAGAAGGAAAATGAGCAATTACAGAAGGCTAAGAAGGCATCAAAGCAGGAGGCAGAGGAGAGAAAAAGAAAGGAAAAGAAAGAAAAAGAGAAAAAGAAGGAAGAGCAAAGAAAAGCAGAAGAGGAAAGGCGAAGAAAGGCTGATGAAGAAGAGGAAGAACTAAGAAGGAAGGAGGAAGAGGACCTGGCTGAAGCTACACGCCGGTCCATCGAACAACAATGCAGAGCCGATGAGTTGGGGAGTCTGAGCCCACATAGAGAAGAAAGGCCTGGGTCAAGCACACATGTGCTGCAGAGATTGTGTCGCCCGCCCTCACTAAGGGCAAGGGCAAGGGCAAGGCCCCAATCCACCCAATTCCTACTCTATTGGTGCCTCCCACCGAGCCAACCACCATCACTCCCATCATCCCCACCAGTATAGACGTATCAAATCTTGTGGCATGGATGCAGTATTTCATTAACAAGGAGATAGCCCAGGGGACGAGCACTGAAACTACGGCCATAGGGCAAAAGCGGCCGGCCATAGATGCAGAGTCTATGCAAGATCCTAAGCGACAAAAGGTGGGGGCCTCAACAACACCCATCCAAACAACGATGACGCTGAAGGATGGATTTTAGGCCCTGGAACGTGCCTAAAAAATGGGAGAAAAATATGGAAATGCGGGGGAAAATGCTCAACCACGAAGGCGGCAGCTCGACCTAGGACGATTTTAAGCATTAAGTGCTTGACGGGCGCCCGTGCGACACTCCGTGAATTTTCATAATTTTTCTGTGCGCCCGTGCCAGTCAGTGAAGCTGCAGGCCTGTCCAGGATGTTGAGACGAGCTCACAGGAATTTTCAGATCGAAGTTCGGAGTCCGGATGCGGAAGATGGCCCGAAACCGGCCGGGGTGCCCAAGAGGGGCCCCAAAAGGGAAATCTCAAAAGGTGTAAGGGAGGGGGGGTGACCTTTGGCACCCCCCCCCCCTCAAAAAATCGTGGATATGGGGGGGGGCGGCGGCTGAAAACAGCCGCCGAAAAAATCGCGCCCCCCCCCCCCCCCCCCCAATCGATTCCTGGCTTGCAAGCAAGCCATAGCTATGAACACTCAGGCCTGATCAAGACATCGTGCCGATCGAATCGCCGGTCTCCGCTCCCACAATGGTGGACTGGTTGGAGAGAGAGAAAATCAGTCTTTCTCTCTCCTCCCTCTCTCTCCTCTTAGCCCCCGTTCGTGCTTGAAGGAATAGGATGGAGATGGACGGCCGGATGGATGCCGATTCTTGACGGGATGAAAGAGCAATGCAAAATCATTGTAGATTGCTGATTCCAAGTAGAATTCATGGCTGGAAATCAATCGTGGGACGTGCCAAATTTAATGAAAAACCCGCAAGACACGGTAATAATTGTTTTTACAAAGAAAATGGTCTTTTGATGCAAATTTGGTTGATAAAAATGTGTTCATATGGATTGAGTTTTGAGTATGTCGTGCTTTGAGTTGTTTTCTAGCTGTTCATCATTTAAAAATCAGAAAAACATGTATGGGATAGCATAAAATAGAAAACCGAGACACGAAAAAACCATAAAAATGAAGGAAAATAGGGTTTTGGGCTAAAAATGATGCAATAAATTAATCCACACCTACTAAAATTTCTATTTCTGCTGAAATGAACTAAGGGCCACAGCCCATAAACTGAACTTGATTTTTAGCAATTAAAAAATGGGAGAAAATGGAAAATTTGCAAGAAAATGATGGAAAAACCCTAGAAAATAGGGAAAATTTATATTTTGGGCTTCGGAAAATTGGGAAAATTATGAGTAATGTTCGTGAATGTATAACAAGGTTGAGGCATGAAGATTTGCTTCAGATCAGCCTTGTTTCCATGTTTTAGTTCGTTGTTTTCCACTTTTTATATGAAAAATAATGGGAAAAAACTGTAAAATGACATGCAACGAAACAATACTAAACCGGGGGAGGGCAGGGTAATTGAGAAGTGTTTAAATACTGTTGCAATTAATGATAAAGTTGCTGATTTCCATTGCATAAGCATTTAGGACGAGGAATTAATTAAAATTAAGGCCTAGTAGCACGAAGAACACTTCGGTGCTAGGTCTTGCAACGAAGCACAATCGTTAGAAAGGATCCATGAAAAGGATGTTTTGCACTTGTGCACGATACTGTTTTGCTAAATGTTTGAGCACCAGGCATCCACCAAATGCATGGAGCATGAAAAAGAATTTAAAAGTATCAGTGATCAGCTCCTGGACATGCATTGCAATTGGTTTATGAGGACATGACCTACGTTGAGAGGCAGTGAGATACCCATGCTGTAGGCTAGTCGTGGGATCCTAAAGGGGAAATCAAGTAAGGACAATGGTACATTCCTGGACACGCTTATTGGGTACCTTGAGCGACGTTTGTGCGAAATGTCTAAATGTTGAGCGACGCATCGAGGGGCCAATCCCCAAGGTGTAGGAGAGTCGCAGAGGGTTGACGGCATTCAGTCGTAGGAGGAACCCCATGTGTATGTGATTCGAGCCTTTTGGCTATGTGAAAGGGACTCCCTCTGAGGAGTAATATTGGGTTAGGATCAATTGGACTACAACGTATTACAAACGCAATGTGTAGGAAGGCAGAGATTTTGATAGACGCTCCTGGCCGCGAGGCCGAGGGGTTGTCTTGTGCATAGTGACGAGGTCATGCTAGTGCATGAGCCAGTGCCGGCCCGTTTTTAGGTCCATCAGTGGTGCGTCTGCCGGGAGCCGCTTAAAAGTGGCGGTTCTCGAATCCTGGTTGTTTAAGGACCAACTAGCAGTTTATGCCAGAGGATACTGAGATTGATCCGTTATTTATTGATAAGCATCGTCTAGCAGAAATCCAAAAGTAAGAAAGAGACGAAAGAGCTAGGCGACGTGCTGAAATTTTTAGGAGATATTCCCCTAAGCGTAGCGGTGCTGAACCCTTACGAGGGAGTGGATCTAGTGGTCTTAGGACCACAAGCAGTAAGTTAGGAGAAGGTGGAAGCTCTAATGCTCCCCTTCCTTCGATTAGCCAGTCCACGTCAAGTACGGGAGGTGTAACTCCACCGTCCCCTATTCCTAGTGCAAATCCAATCCTCGTCATGGCGCAGCCTATTGCAATTCTAGCAGGAATGACGGATTTGCCGGCTCTAGGTTACCCGCTACCCATTTTTAATGGGCTAGTTGAGGAAGATGCAGAACTCCACATTAGGGAGTTTCAAAAGCTGATGTTTAACTGTCGCATTCAAGAGGAAGGACATTTAATGATGTTCTTCAATATGACTCTCAAAGGAAGAGCCGCTATATGGTATCATGGTTTAGAAGCCGGAACCATATTGAATATTGATTCATTTTATGGAGCTTTTCGAAGGGAGTTTGCCCCTGAAAGGGGTGGGCAATATTGGTTGCGTGTACTTAACGTGACCCGCCAAGAACCACACGAAGATATTCGTGCTTATGCGAAGAAGATAAAAGAGGTTTTCCGTAAGTTGGACACCTCTATCCCTATCCCCGCAGCCGCCCAATTGCAATATTTCCTACATGGTTTGGACTTTAATATCCAATTGCAGTTGAGTAGTGTTCCCTTGGGGGATATAGATACTACCATTACACGAGCACAAGAGGTGGAATCCCGACTACAAGCAGCCTATGCTTCTCGAGGCAATTCGAATATGGGTTTAGTGCTGGGAAACAATATGGCAATAGCTAATGGCAGTAGTGGTCAAGGGATAGCGATGGCTAACCCTAATGGGAGAGGGAACATGATGCAGAATGTGCCTTTATTACCAGCTCCCCCCGGCATGTCGATGCCTACGGGCAGTCAAATGGCTTCAAGTGGTGGAGGCCAGGCGGTCAATCCTAATACCATGCCTGTGACTCAACAACCTGTGCCTAATCGAATTGTTAGGCCGATTGAACGACATGGTAATGACCAAGGCTATGAGTCGAGTTCTTCCAATGTTCTTGGCGAGGTTAAGGACATGATGAAGCATTATACCGACATGATTACGGAACAGTATCGACAAATAGCCGTTGATGTCAACTTCCTTAAAAAACAACAAATTTTAATAGGAAGTAGATACCCAGAGGAGGGTGCACCTTCGAGGTTTAGTTGCAAATGGTGTGGCGGGCAGCACTATCCAAGGAATTGCCCAAATGTTAAGTGCAACATTTGTGAAAAATCTGGCCATTTAGCAGCTACTTGCTGGAGTAAGATCAGTTCCCTCCAGCAAGGAAGTCGGCAACCAGGGCCTGTTAATCATCGTGCCCAAGGAAATGATTCCCAGCCAGAAAATGGACCTAAACAAATACTTCAACGACCAAAGACTACAATAGAGGAGCTACCAAGTGGCAGCGGGGTTAGTTTGATTGAGGCTGTACGCGTTAATGATGCTAAAACCTCTAATCTGCGAGCTGTCCTTACAAGAGGTCAAAAGGGTAGAGAAGCCAACAAGGATAAGCCTGTCCGACGGAAACCCTAAACAAGGCGACAAAGGAACGCAAGTTCTGGATCCTGCCATGGAAGGGGGACCTTTGAAGCCCGTAGAAAGTAGAGCCGATAAGGAACCACCAAAGAAGAAGGTGAAAGTTAAGAAAGAGGCAATAAAGCCAGTTCAGCGACCTAAAGAGCGGATGGTTTGGCGTGAAAAGCGAGCTCTATCAAACTATCATGAATTCGATTTGGCGAGCTCTCTTTGCGAAGTCAAGCCGGATATGAACCTCTTACAGCTTATTAAGCTTTCCCCAGGAGTACGCAAGGAATTTAGAAAGATCCTACGTACCGGGTATATTGTAGAACCTTTGGGTATTGCGCGAGTTGGTGATGACTGGTTTGAGCATGCTGAGAAGCATTGCCCAAGGGTTGCAGCCTATGTCGATGGGATATTAGTAGATTATGCCATTGTCGACACGGGATCATCTGTTAACATTATGAGTTCTGAACTGATGGAAAGGTTGGGTCTTGCGATTCAGAAAGATACCTCCACAATTCTCAGAATGGCAGATGACAGTTTGAGACAGCCGGAAGGCTGCATTACTAAGGTCCATGTCACTGTTGCAAATGTAGAATGCATGTTGGACTTTAGGGTGATTCGTTTTGCAGGGCGGCCAAGTTACCAAGTATTACTTGGACGACCTTGGATCTTGCAAGCGGACTGCCAAGTAGATATACCCGCCGGTCAACTGATATTCGGCAGAGGTGCCCAGCGTGTGGTGGTTGATGCTTATCCTGAGTCCCCGCAGAGTGAGAGAGCTCCTCTATCTTCTACAGAATTGGAGACATTAGAAGATTTATCTGCCAGTGAGACATCATCGAGCGATGAGTCCAAAGAGGGATCCACCACGGAGGACATCTATCAGATCACTTTGAACGAGCCGATAGAGGGCCAAGATCGTATAAGAGATGCAGATGTTATCGAGCTAAACCTTGGTACGCTTGATGATTCACGGCCAATCAAATTAGGGTCCATGCTCAGTACAACAGAAAGGGAGGACTATGTGGCCTTGATCCACGAATTCCGTGATATCTTTGCCTGGAGTTATGATGAGTTGAGAGGCATTCCTCCTAGTCTTGCTGTTCATACAATTCCGTTGAAAGAGGGCAGTCGTCCTGTACGGCAGAAAGTAAGGCGTATGCCTTTCGAATTGAGGGACAGCCTGTTTGAAGAGTTACAGAAGCTTCGAGAAGCGGGTTTGATTTTTCCTGTATAACACACGGAATGGTGTTCGCCAGTTGTGATTAGAAAGAAGAAGAATAATCAGATCCATTTATGTGTAGACTTTAGGGAGCTGAATAAGCAGATAGTTAAGGACTATTACCCGTTGCCATTTATTGACCAGATTTTGGATCAATTAGCAGGTAGGGAGATATATTCGTTTATGGATTGCTTTGCAGGATATAACCAAATGGCAATTGCAGAAGAGGATAAGTTGAAAACAACTTTCATTACTGTATTTGGTACTTTTGCGTACCATGTGATGGCCTTTAGTTTATGCAATGCGCCTGGTTTGTGGCAACGAACAGCAGATAAGACATTCGGTGACATATCTCCTGAAGAGTTGAAGGTGTTTATTGATGACTTAGGGGCTGCCACCGTGAGAGAAAGGTAGTTGATCATTTTGAGAAAATGCTTTGAGCGCTGTAGACAATTTTGCATCGCCCTAAACCCACGGAAGTGTGTTTTTGGAGTACCTTATGGGCTATTGTTGGGTCATGTGGTCAGTTCGGTAGGAATTGCGACAGACCTTGCGAAGGTCAAAATTATAGTTGCCATGGGTCCACCACGCACTCCGAAAGAGGTTCATAGCTTTCTGTCTTCGGTTGGTTACTATCGTAGATTCATCAACGCCTTAGCAGAACGAACGTTGCCGCTTACAAATTTATTGTCCTTTAGCTGTTCGTTTGTATGGGCTGACCCTTGTAAGGTAGCATTCGAGGACGTGAAACAAGAGCTAGCAAGAGTGCCCGTTTTAAAAGCCCCTAAAAGAGGTGAGGTGTTTTATGTATTTTCGGCAGCCACCATGTATAGTATCAGCTGCTGTTTAGCCCAAATTTGGGAAGAGAAGTGGTACCACCCGATTGCTTTTGCCAGCCGGAAGCTGGGGGTATCCGAAATCAATTATACTTACATGGAGAAATTATGTCTAGCGATGGTCTTTGGAACCAAGAAGTTCAGGCATTACATTCTCTATGAGAAAGTCGTGCTTTATACGAAGGCGGAGGGACTTCGACTATTGATGAATAAGTTACAGCCGCCTGATCGTTTAGCAAAGTGGTTAATCATTTTGCAGGAATTTGATTATGAAATCAAGAGTAAGCCACCAAGGTTGCAAGGCATCGTGGAATGTCTTGTGGACTTTGGGGAGCCAAAAGAAGCTGTGGCTGAAGGTAGTGATATGGAGTGGTTATTTAAAATAGATACGGCATCTATTCCCTCCTGGTATGCTACAATAACGCATTATTTATCCACGGGAGAGGTGGGATCCGAATTATCTAAGGCTGAGAAAAGGAAAATTAAGCAGCAAGCGTTAAAGTTTGCCTTGATCGCAGGTACATTATATCGGCAAGGGGTTGATGACATCTATCACCGGTGTGTGATGCTTGACGAGGTGCCATTCATTTTAGAAGAGTGCCATGATTCTGCTTGCGGTGGCCATTTTGCTGGACGGCTCACAGCACAAAAGGCTTTAAGAGCAGGTTATTGGTGGCCTGCCATCTTCCAGGATGCGTTTGCGTATGTTAAGCGATGCGATATTTGCCAACGACATGATAGCCAAGAGAATAGGAAACGACCACTCACCCCTATTATGGTGATACTTCCATTTGAGAAGTGGGGAATAGACTTTGTGGGTCCTATTACTCCGTCATCAACTACGCAAAAGAGGTACATCATTGTCACAAATGACTACTTCACAAAGTGGTCAGAAGCACGTGCAACAAGGAAAGATGATGCTAAAGAAACTGCTAGTTTCCTTTTAGAGCAGATAATATGCCGGTTTGGTCCACCGAAAGAATTAGTGTCGGACCGCGGAACCCATTTCCTGAATAAGGTGATCAAAGGTTTGACAGAGATGTGGCAAATCAAGCATAACAAGACAACCCCATATAATCCGCAAGCCAATGGGCAAGTTGAAAGCACCAACAAGCAGCTTGTGGGCATCCTGTCTAAAATTGTGTCGGAAAAGAAACGGGATTGGGATAAAAAGTTATACGTGGCAGTGTGGGCCTATAATACGACCTTCAAACGAGCCACTGGCCATACCCCGTTCAAGTTAGTATATGGGGAGGAGTGTGTCTTGCCTTTAGAGATTGAGCTGCCGACTATTCGGTTTGCCATCAATCATTCTTTGAGTGATGAAGACGCACTTTTTGAGCGCTTGACGACACTGGCACATTTAGATGAGCTTAAGTTGCAGAGCTTATTGCACCAAGAAGTGGCAAAGCGCCGAATGAAGCAGCTACACGACCTCAAAGCCAAGAAATACACCTTCAAGAAAGGACAGCTTGTTCTGTATTATGACGCACGATGAGAATTATTTCCAGGCAAGTTAGAGCCCAAATGGGATGGGCCCTATAGGATCGTTAGGATAGGAAAGAATAAATCTACAGTGTTGTTAGCTGACCTTGAGGGGATAGAATTTAAAAATAAGGTTAATCTTAATAAGATTAAACCTTATTACTTCTGATTGCACTAATTCTATGACTGCCTTGCAGGTCTAGGCAAGATCGATCAAACATCTGCAAGGAAATCGTGATAGAGGTTGATGGGTCGTCTGAACCCTTATTTAGAACACCCATATTTAGAACAGAGGTATCATCAGGGAAAGCTCATTTGGTGGAGCAAAGGATACAAGGTGATTGAGCAAGAAGGTGGGACATTTATTTGGGAGATCAAGGTCTTCTGCCATCACTGCCTACAAATATTGATGAGTATCCCTGTTGAATTCAATGACGATGGAGGGATGGAACCTACAGTCCACCCATTGAATATGCTGAATTTCGATTACCATAATTACGAGTAGAGTTCAAGATGGCAGGATATGTAAACCCTTTATGGACGTACACTTTGTACTTTGATGGGGCGTCCAGGGGTCCATGCAAAAAAGGAAGTGTAGGAGTTGTCATCCGAGACCCCCGACGACACATTGTCATGAAGTTAGCTGCTTATCTCGGGGTGAATTTTACCAATAATATGGCAGAATACAAAGCCCTGATAATGGGTTTGAACATTGCAAAGAAGGGTGGTATCCGCCAGTTGTTGGTGAAAGGGGACTCTCAGTTGGTTTTAAATCAACTCAATGGGACATACATGGTACGGAATCCCATCCTTTGTATGTACCATCATACTGCCGTAGCCCTGCTAGACGAATTTGATAGAGTGTCTTTTCAGCTGATTCCACGGAGTTGGAATCAGTTTGCCGATTCTTTGGCTAATTTTGCGTATGAAGAAGACCTCTTCTTTAATTGTGGCCCTTGTCCCGATATATCTATTGATGGTGAGACAGGACCCGGTCGTTTGTGGGGTATGCTTTCTGAACATGCCCTTTTTGGCAGACGATGGTTGCTTTGGGTGATGCAAAGGGTAAGCGAGACTCATCTGCCTTTATTATCTCAGACCCACAGACTAATTCGACGACATGTGATGCGAACACCTCTTGCGATATACGCAGGAGGGATAGGTCATAATTTAATGCACCTAGTTTAGGGCTACAAGCCCTGTTCCCCTGGGAATGGTATGCTTTGATGTCTATCATGGTTGTTTCCAGGTGGATGTTATGCGTAGTCAGTGTCTGATTTCATTAGGCCAAGAGGGCCGATGCAGTTTTGTAGTGAAGTGTTTGATTTCATTAGGCCAAGAGGGCCATTTCCCTGTCTAGTGCGGGTGCGTTTTATCGGGTTTTTGTTTTAAGTGTTGTGCTAGACAGATTTTGTGGTTCGTAGACTTTGGTGAAGCTTGGAGGGAGCCTTTGTCGCGGCATCGATGGAAACTTCTTGTGGCCAATCCAGGTGATACCTCTCCTTTACGAGTATTTTTTTTTCCTGTTATATTTGTATTTGTACTTGTCAAGGGGGTACATTTTGTTGGGGACCGGCAACCAAAGCATGAAATCCCAGGTTTAGGCTAAGTACGTTTGAGGGAGGTCGGAGTAGTCATTGCCTCTTGTAAAGACATTGTCAGGCATCGAAAGACCTGTTTTAGAAGGAAGCCCTAATGGCTTTGTTCTGCTAGCCTGCTCGGCAACCGTTCTAGGAGTTCTTGTTAGTAGTGAGGCAGTTAAGGAAGCCTGCCAAAGGATAATCATAATGATGCCAAGCAATCCTGAATATCCTAAAAGATGAATATCGATACGAAGGTGTGTAAAAAGGGGTTTTAACCCCTATCAAAGAAAAGAACAGGAATGTCAATATATAAGCAGTTGCTCATTGCCTTGCGAGGGCCTGGTAGGTTCTTGGGGACGAGTCAGACCCGGGGCCGATACCTTGTCTTCCTAGGGGTGGCTTCGTGCTGGAAAAATAATACTAAAACAAGGAAGGTTGGAGCGAAAACAAAAGTGAGCGTCAGAAAATGATTACGTGTCGCCTCGCGAGGGCTTGGTAGGTCCTTGGGTACCGAGACAGGTCCTGAGGCCGATGCCCTGTCCTCCTTGGGTCACTACGCTCAGCTCCCTCCTTTTTACACGCCCGAGTATGGAAATAAAAAACCTAAAAGCTGAAATGTGCTAAAATATATATATATATATCTTTTGATCAGGCTATAGGGGTCCTCGCCTAGGAAGAACTCCTGGTTCTGTTGTCCTTAGTTAGGTAGGTAGTTCAGACCACCACTTAGGGCAACCTCCATGATAGTTCTTTTAGTTTGGCCGTGTTGGAGCAGTGGGTCAGTGACTGGCTTCAGGCTTTTTGGCAGATTATGCTGGGCCTACTCCTCATGGATTTCATGCCTTGGTTTTGTCAGGGGTAGGGTGAGCATTGTGCTGTGTTTTATTGCATTTTTGTTTTGTAGCAGTTTGATGCTCCTATGGTTCTTTATGTGCAGATATGTTCGTAGGTTCGACGGACTGAGCCGTCCTATCCCGTGGTTGCCAATGAAGGATGGATTTTAGGCCCCGGAACGTGCCTAAAAATAGGAGAAAAATATGGAAATGTGGGGGAAAATGCTCAACCACGAAGGCGGCAGCTCAACCTAGGACGATTTTAAGCATTAAGTGCTTGACGGGCGCCCGTGCGACACTCCGTGAATTTTCATAATTTTTCCGTGCACCCGTGCCAGTCAGTGAAGCTGCAGGCCTGTCCGGGATGTTGAGACGAGCTCACAGGAATTTTCAGATCGAAGTTCGGAGTCCGGATGCGGAAGATGGCCCGAAACCGGCCGGGGTGCCCAAGAGGGGGCCCAAAAGTGAAATCTCAAAAGGTGTAAGGGAGGGGGGGTGACCTTTGGCACCCCCCCCCCCCTTCAAAAAATTGTGGATATGGGGGGGGCGGCGGCGGCTGAAAACAGCCGCCGAAAAAATCGCGCCCCCCCCCCCCCCCCCAATCGATTCCTGGCTTGCAAGCAAGCCACAGCTATGAACACTCAGGCCTGATCAAGACATCGTGCCGATCGAATCGCCGGTCTTCGCTCCCGCAATGGTGGACTGGTTGGAGAGAGAGAAAATCAGTCTTTCTCTCTCCTCCCTCTCTCTCCTCTTAGCCCCCCTTCGTGCTTGAAGGAATAGGATGGAGATGGACGGCCGGATGGATGCCGATTCTTGACGGGATGAAAGAGCAATGCAAAACCATTGTAGATTGCTGATTCCAAGCAGAATTCATGGCTGGAAATCAATCGTGGGACATGCCAAATTTAATGAAAAACCCGCAAGACACGGTAATAATTGTTTTTACAAAGAAAATGGTCTTTTGATGCAAATTTGGTTGATAAAAATGTGTTCATATGGATTGAGTTTTGAGTATGTCGTGCTTTGAGTTGTTTTCTAGCTGTTCATCATTTAAAAATCAGAAAAACATGTATGGGATAGCAGAAAATAGAAAACCGAGACACGAAAAAACCATAAAAATGAAGGAAAATAGGGTTTTGGGCTAAAAATGATGCAATAAATTAATCCACACCTACTAAAATTTCTGTTTCTGCTGAAACGAACTAAGGGCCACAGCCCATAAACTGAACTTGATTTTTAGCAATTAAAAAATGGGAGAAAATGGAAAATTTGCAAGAAAATGATGGAAAAACCCTAGAAAATAGGGAAAATTTATATTTTGGGCTTCGGAAAATTGGGAAAATTATGAGTAATGTTCGTGAATGTATAACAAGGCTGAGGCATGAAGATTTGCTTCAGATCAGCCTTGTTTCCATGTTTTAGTTCGTTGTTTTCCGCTTTTTATATGAAAAATAATGGGAAAAAACTGTAAAATGACATGCAATGAAACAATACTAAACCGGGGGAGGGCAGGGTAGTTGAGAAGTGTTTAAATACTATTGCAATTAATGATAAAGTTGCTTATTTCCATTGCATAAGCATTTAGGATGAGGAATTAATTAAAATTAAGGCCTAGTAGCACGAAGAACACTTCGGTGCTAGGTCTTGCAACGAAGCACAATCGTTAGAAAGGATCCATGAAAAGGATGTTTTGCACTTGTGCACGATACTGTTTTGCTAAATGTTTGAGCACTAGGCATCCACCAAATGCATGGAGCATGAAAAAGAATTTAAAAGTATCAGTGATCAGCTCCTGGACATGCATTGCAATTGGTTTATGAGGACATGACCTACGTTGAGAGGCAGTGAGATACCCATGATGTAGGCTAGTCGTGGGATCCTAAAGGGGAAATCAAGTAAGGACAATGGTACATTCCTGGACACGCTTATTGGGTACCTTGAGCGACGTTTGTGCGAAATGTCTAAATGCTGAGCGACGCATCGAGGGGCCAATCCCCAAGGTATAGGAGAGTCGCAGAGGGTTGACGGCATTCAGCCGTAGGAGGAACCCCATGTGTATGTGATTCGAGCCTTTTGCCTATGTGAAAGGGACTCCCTCTGAGGAGTAATATTGGGTTAGGATCAGTTGGACTACAACATATTACAAACGCAATGTGTAGGAAGGCAGAGATTTTGATAGACGCTCCTGGCCGCGAGGCCGAGGGGTTGTCTTGTGCATAGTGACGAGGTCCGGCTAGTGCATGAGCCAGTGCCGGCCCGTTTTTAGGTCCATCAGACACCGCCAGCTAATTACGACGAATACGTCGCCGAGCTACTCTCGCAGTTGGAGAGAGCTAAGGAGGAACGCAAGGTAGTGGTGGCTAAGTTGGCAGCTGAGAAGGAATCAATAGCCACCTTCCAGCTTGACAAAACAAGGATGATAGCTATGCAACAAAGGGAGATCGCAAATCTCAAACAGAAAATAAAGGCTAAGGATGACAGAGAAGAGCACTGGAGGCAGCAGCTCGAGAATGAAACACAGGAGCTGGTGAAGATGCAAAGAGAACATAAGCTCTTGATAATGCAATACCAGGAGCTCATTACAAAAATTGCTAAAGTTGAAGAGCTCATGGCTGAGCTCAACGCCAAGGATGAGAAAAGAAAGCAGGACATGGAGGAGCAACAAGAAGAGATTGAGCGCCTAACCGATCAGTTGAACTCTGAAAGAGAAGAACAGGAGAGGCCAAGAGCAAAGTCTCATGATACAGACCCTGAAGCAAGGGGAGAGCATGGAGGAAATGAACAAGAAAGCAGAGGAGTGGACGGTGCATAATGAAAAGAGGGTGAAGACATTGGCACAGCACCTTGCTCTAGTAGAAAAGGAAAAGATCATTGCAGAGAGCAAGGCAGAAGCCGCCCAAGTGGCCTTCAATGCCCAACAAAAAACCTTCCTCGACACCATCATGGACACTACCCGCCCAGAGGAGGGAGAGTCATTGGAGGTGGCACAAAGGAAGCTCAGCATTGCACGTAGAGCCCTACACGCAGGACTACAATTGCCACCCCAGCCTACAGAGGTTAGGCTTAGCCTGGATGAGCAACGGAAGTAGCTACTGCTGGCCAGCCTAACCCCCTAGGAAGCGAATGCCCTAGGATTTGAAGAGAGAGCACCACAGGGAAACCGGCAGGGGGAGGAAGCCGAACTCTAAGTCGATGTGAACAGATTCGCGAAAGATGTGATCCCACAATGCCCCTTGCCGCACATTCAGGAACAGCAACCACTTGACCCGCCCCTGGACAGACAAGCCACGCTCAAGGAGCAACGGAAAAAATTGGTGGAAGAAGCTAGGAAAAGGCTGCAAGCCAAGCCAGTCATGCAGCCATTCGCATCCCTCCCACCATGCCCCGATGGCCTCCCAACGCAATTCCACGCGGAGCTGGTGATCTAGGAATGGCAGGAAATCGAAAAGGACCCTTTCTCTTTCAACTTCCTTATGCCTAACAGCCTGAGAAGGGTCCTGCCGATCAAAGTAATGGAGGAGGTGATCGCGGCTGGCAACCGACTAGGCCAAAAATGGCTGGATGACAGGGCAAAGACCCCCACTCTGTGGGGCATGGAGGAAGCAGAATTTTGGCAAGACAAAGTGTACGAAGTGCCACACACCGTAAGGGGCTACGACTGCCAACCCCTGTGGAGAAGGCGAATATGCAATACTAACATGCTCACTTGGATGGCATTTTGCAACACCCTACCCTATGAGAGGAATGACCCCACATTCATGGCGTATCCTCGTAGGGTAGGCATGGATTTTGTCACCACCCTCCATGGGAGGCATGACTTCCCCATCATCTACAATTCCAACGCCACCTCCTTCGAGGATGCTCTACTTTTTGATTTAGGAAGCCTAACGAACTCCATGACGTGCTTCCTCGCGGAATTCTCCTCTTGTCCTGATCCCGCTTTCATAACTACGTGTAATTACCTTAGGCTCCTTAAGATCCTACTCAAGCAAGATCCTGCACTGCAGGAAAATGGCTTGCCTCCCCTCTTTTTTGATCCCAATGCTATCAATAGCTGCGCTATGGCACGCTTAATGATGAGAGCTAGTCTACTACCTTCCTTTTGCCTAGCTCTCCTAGAGGACATGAGTGACAGCCAATTCACTAGGTGTAATCACCCCTTCCTATCCACCACTTCTCTCCATGTCCGCATGAACCTGAAAGGGTACATGCAAAGCCACCAATTTTTGCTCAAATCCATCCACCCTCCTCCCTCCCCCCCCCCCCCTCATTCAGATGATGAGAATTAGACTTGGCTGTCATACTCTTGATATAATACTATCCCTAAATGTATGCCAAAAAAAAAAAAGAGAAGAAGAAGAAGAAGAAAAGAAAAGCACGAACGCCATTCCACACTGAATGGACGGAAAAACTCACTTGCAGAACCACTTAGTACCACAAAAGCACGATCACTACACCTAGGGGTCCTTAAGTTATGTGTGTCTAGTGGCTTCGGTTGGCTGGCTCCGCTCCTAACCCCCTAGCCCTTTTTGCTCTCCCACTTCATGCTTAGGGCACATCAAGGGTAAGACACACCTAGGGAGGTAACACTCACCTATGGTTAGACCTGTCACCCTAAGCCACTGGCACCACACCCCCTTGGCACAAATGGGATCGTCAAGTGTGGGACATCACCCATGCTCGCCTGCGGTTAGACCCACCTCCCCATTCCACTAGCACGAGCACAATGCACCGACACACTAAGGAAAGCACCCCCTTTAGGTAGCGCACCGCACCTTCTTCTTCAGACACCCCAAAAGCGCCAAACCACCAACTTCAGAGGCCCTCATCAACCCATGACATCCAGTTAGCTGCTTCGACAAACATCATTCTTAAGCTTCCACAAGCTCCTAAGTTTACATGTGGCCCTCACCCTTACACCACCCCAGCGCCGAAGTGCCATGGGACTGGCACCCGTCTAGGAGGGGGGTAATGTTAACCCCAAGTCGAGATGGCAAAAAAATGAAGGAAAAAGCAAAAGGAAGATGGAAAAAGAGCAAAGACACATAGGCGGCCTCTAAAGATGAACCGGGGCAAAAAGCGCAACTTTAAATGAAAAGGGGCCTCAAAAAACTCAGAAAATTCTTGTAAAAGAGCGTCAGGCTCCCTCCTGTGCCAATTGTAAAATATTAGATGGGTGTAGGCTAGAGGCACAAGGCCATAAGAGGGAAATGGAAAAAGGACCTTGCCACAATGGCCGATCATGTAAAAAAGGGATGGGTACGCATGGGATTTTAGGGTTTGTATATATAAAGTTCAAAAAGTGAATAAGAGATCATTATTTTGGTGTGTGGCAACAAGAGTCTTCTTCTTCTTCTCTCCTTCTCATCTTCTTCTTGCTTATGTGTGCTCTTGAGAGAGGTAGTGTGAGAGTGTGAGGGAGTGAGTGTGTGAGAGTGAGGGATCAAGAGGGTGAAGCTCTTCACCATCTCCTCTTCTCTTCTTCTCTTCTCTTCTCTCTTCTTGCGCACGCGACTATGGAGGATGGAGCTTGGAGGTGGAGGAGGCTTGAGGATGCTTGAGCTTGCATCTAAGATCGTGGATCTACCGGGGTGCGCGAGAGAGGAGGCAACTCATATTGGCATTAAGGTAAGCTCACTATACTCGTAGAATCGACGGCGCATTGGCTAAGTGAGAGATAGCCATTAGAGCTCACTTGGAACGCTTGAAACAATAAGCGGTCTGTGGGTCTTAGCGATTGAGCAAAACCTCCCACACCGACTGTGGAAAAGGTGATAACATCCTTCAGTCCAGGATAGTCGAATCATCAACAGACACTTTTCCAAAAGAAATTCCAAAGCCACCTCCCTTAGTGTGATGTCTCGGTACTCCGCGCAAAACATGTGATTCCCTAACACAAACGACATGATCTTCAGAAAATCTACAGTACTAGATATATGGGCTACCTCCCTAGGTACACCTCATCATCAACTCCTTGATGCTAGCAACAGACAAAGCAATTTTCATCGACAAACAATTGAGTGATGTGAGCTTTCATCCTAACAGGATGGGCTGTGAGTATGGGATGCCCTCTGTATTTATCAACAGAGTGTGAGACAAGGGGTGGGGTGAGTGACCAGTCCTTTCCCTTCAATTCAAATGAAAGGTGATCTTTGTGGAATGGAGGGTTGCACACACGGGTTGGGCCTCTCAATACACAGCGCACGATTTATTCTTGTGCATTGCACTATAAGGCTCCCTGGCCTTCCCTTTTGTACTGTATGCCAACACAGGGTGGGATACACTACTACACCATCAAATGTGCACAAGGCATACAACCTTTGCACAAGCGATTGTGAGGATAACAATAATGGGTGTAAGGATCGGGTTGCCCTCCTATATTCTCAAACAGAGTGTCAGTCAGAGGGGGACTAAGTGTGACTGGGTGTCCTCAAAACAATCATTGAGAGGTGAGATTAAGGGACGTTATGACACTTGGCACAAGATATGTTTTCATTTTTCTATGCACCCACGAGATGGGTCTCTGTCGTCATCACAGGACACGTCATCCTGTTTCTGTACAACACTGCACCATAAGGCTCCCTGGCCTTCTTGCTTGCACCTATACCAAACGGGGTTGGACACACTTATGCACCATCAATTGTGCAACCGAGCATACTCCTTCTGTCCCATTTCCCTTGTTGATTTCTAAACCGAGTGTACATTATGGGCTTCTCTGCGAGATTTATCAAGTGATATACGTTATGAGGTGAGTGACTATTCTTTCCTCCCCATTTGAGTGACTATGCACTGAGTGGAATATCCTTGTCATCACCCAAATTCTTGCACCTTCATCAATAAAGCTGCCTCCTTGGGTGTTGTTGCCTGTTCCTTGCCATGCTGGGATGTATGCTGTGAAGATATGTTGGTACCTCCTGTAGCCGACCACAACATAAGACACGATGTCAACAGTCAATCGCAATGCTCGACAAATTGGGCCAAGTTTTTCTAACCCTACACCTTCTGTTTGCAAGTGACACTCATGTTTTAAGTGTGGGGATGTTAACATACAATCCGATGACACGTCTTGTGTTCATGCGAAGTCATTTTACCCTACCCAGTAAGGTTTTAAGTGTGGGGACGCGACCCTACGCATCTGTCGAGCATACATCTTACATATGTCATTCACAGAATCTGTGTATATCCCATGTCTTCACTTTACCTTAATGGGTTCCTTTCCCACCCACTAGCCCTCGTCTCCTTTACCTACGAGGCCGTTCCTATTGTTATTTTTCTTTACACGCCGTTTTGGTTTTTTTCCATGTGAACACACCCTAAGTTTACAAAAACCCAAATCCAACCTCAGAGCCATGTGTATCCCTTTAAATTGTACCATTTTCCTTTTTACCACCCCTTCTTCCGGGCAACGGATTGAAAGTTATTAATTTTTGAAACAATTCCCGTACATTGGATGTTTTTTCATGTGACCATTCCTTTATTTTTTCAGAACACTCATTTGATGTGACAACCTTGTTCTACACCTTTCATATGACATTGTTTCCTTTACATCCTATCATTTTGATGTACAGTTTTTCCGTTATTAATTTTTGCATGTTTTCGTGTCTTTTTCATGCGTATTTTCATCCTTTTCCCATGTGAACTTGTCCTATTCTCCTCGAAATTCAATTCTGAGTGAATAGCCTTGACCAGACCCCTTCCTTACCATTTTTCCTTTTTCCATTGCCATGTTTGGACCTACGGATTTCTCGTTATTAATTTTTATAGTATTTTTTAGCTTTGTTTTATTATTTTTCCCATATAAATGCCTCCTAAACCCATCAGAATTGAGTTCTAATGTGCCAGCCCTGAAGATCATCTGTGTCCTGACATTTCTCCTTTTGACTACCCTCCATTCTTGTGGTTGGATCATTAACTATTAATTTCTGAGTCCATTTTCAAGTACGATTGTTGGGTTTTTTCCATGTGAATGCATCTTATCTAGATCGGAATTGTGTTTTGATGTGATAGGATTGTTGAGCAAGTTCTTCATCACATTTCTCATTCTTCCCACACTTCATTTCGATTAATGGATTCTTCGATATTAATTCCCGTATGTATTTTTTGGTTCGATTTTTGCCTTTTTCCCATGTGAATGCCTTGCATTCTCCTTGGACCTCATGTTGCATTTTTCCACTATCTTCCCCCTGTCTTCCGACACATTTTCTATTTTTGCAGTATTTCATTCCGATGCACGGTTTGGGTTTTATTAAATTTGTATGTGTGTACGCGCCTCTCGTGTTGTGCATGAACATCCGCGTTTTTTCAATTTACACGTCTTTTGATGCGTCCGTTGCACAGTTCGCCCCTATGACAGTGTCCCAGTTGTCTACGGGTCCCACCATTGCAAAGTTTTTTAGCTCGCTCCGTGCCTGTGCGCGGGACGAGGGGAGGGTTACCTTTTTTTTAATAAAAAGACAAAAATCAAATACTACTTGTTTTTTATTTTTTTAATGATACCCTCCCCCCTTCCTAATGGCTCCCTCCTCCCCCCTTCCCTCCTCTCTCTCCTCTCTCTTCTTCTTCTTCTTCTTCTCTCTCTCTCTCTCTCTCTCTCTCTCTCTCTCTCTCTCTCTCTCTCTCTCTCTCTCTCTCTCTCTCTCTCTCTCTCTCTCTCTCTCTCTCTCTCCCCCCTACATCTAGCGTCCTACTCCCTCCCTTTTCCCTCCTCCCTCCATCTCCTCCCCTCCTCTCCTTCTCTTCTTCTTCTCCCCACTCCTCCTGCTCCCGCTCCTCCTGCTCTCTTCTTTTTCTTCTTCTTATTCTTATTCTTCTTCATCTCCTTCTTCTTGCTCTTCTTCTTCCACTCCCTCCCTCCACGTCGGACTATCGCCACCTCCCTCTCCCACCCTTCTCTTCCACTCCTCCTTCTCCAACCCTTCCCCTCCATGCCGTGGCCTGTTGGTCCCTCGCCGATGTTGTGCCCGCGCTGCCACCGACTGCTCTTATGTGCCCACCCACCCTGGTTAGCCCACCCACCTCTCCTCCTCTAACTGTCCTCCTCTAACTGTTGCCACCCACTGGTCCCTCGCCGCCGCCATCGCCTGCACTGCCAGTTGTTGTCGCCATTGCGCTGCCCCACCCCTGGGTCACCCCACCCCATGCCTCGCCTGCCTCCTCTCTACATACCACCCACCACTCCACCCACACCCCACACCCCATCCCCCCCCCCCCCCCCCCAACCCCCTAGTCCCACTCGCCACCCCAGCCCCCTTTTCCTCCCCCCCTTCTAAGCTCCTTTTCCCCCCTCTCAACCTCTTCCCCCACCACCCCCTCTTACCCTACTCCCCCCTTGGCCCCCCGTTCCCCCGCATAACCTCCCCAATTCCCACTAAGCTCCTCTCAGCCCCTGTTCTTGAGAACCCCTCCGTTCGCGTCAACACCCCCGCCGCCAATGACACGTAATTTTCCACGCCCCGATGCATCACCCCACACTGCCTCGTGCCACCACCTCAATTGTGGATGTTCTTGTGCGCGTGGGCATTGTTGATCATGTCCAAGCATTGCTTGCGAGTGTTCCCGCGCGTGAGGATGCGCATCTGCTCTTGTTCGTGTGGTGGTGCGAACATTAGTAGTAGTTGTTCACACGCTGCAACCATTCCTACGAAGTTCTACACAGTTCATATGTGCTAGTAGCTGCTCACATGTAATTTTCAAACACAAACACATTAAAAAATCTATTAAAAACACCAAAAACCATAAAACAATTACAAAAAAATAAAAAAGCATTAAAAATCTATAAAAATAAAGAAAATTAAAAATAGCTAAAATTTTCTTAATCAATTGCTAATTTTGGGAATCATTTTTCTTTGCTGAACACACATGAATAAATGCTAAAAAATATTATAAAAAATTCAAAATCCTTTCACAATTCATAAAAATTCAAAAAAAATCAATAAAAAATTAAAAATTTTCAAAAATTTTCCACACACTCTTTCACATGTTTTTCAATATTTTGTGAGCTTACATTGCCTATATAAATGCCGAACTCTTTTTTTTTAAAGAAAACCAATAAAACACCACACAAACAAACAAACAAAAACAAAAACCCTGAATCCAATACCTAATTCATTCACACTCATTTTGAAATTTCATATATCATTTTGAAAAACAAAATGATCTAAATACAAACCCTCTAATGCCTCTACACATCATTTTTTTTTAAAAAATAACCACACATACTCCAACATCATTAAAGCAACCAAAACTACACGAAACAAACCAAAAATGAAGCTCACAAAACCCATTTACATATTGGAACCCTCATTTACCTTGAAAAAAAAACAACAACAACAAACAAACAAACAACAACCACAAACACACAACCTAAAAACCAATCTTATCTACATTTTTGACCCTTCCACCACCCATCTCTAGAATTTTAAAAAAATACCAAACATAAACACCAAACTAAAACAAAACAAAACACACCACTTTAATGTTAAATGAAACACCCCACCCAAAATCCTATTAAATGGTCGATAAATCTTAAAACATACCCATAAAATTTTTCCAACCCCCCTTCCCTAATGATGTGATCATCCACATTGCACAAGTCCCCCATCTTTTTCTTTGGTGCATTATGATATTTGTCTTTTGGTTTGTATTTAACAAGAGGGCAAACTATTCCCTAGTAGCCTTGCTATTAGCACTTGTGGATTTCTTTTCTCTTTTGGGCAGATTCTTTGGACGCAGAGTATGTTTTAGACCTTGCAGGTGTCCACCCACTGCCCTAAGTTCCTTTCCTTTTTTCCCTCTCCCACATGTACCATAACACACCATTAATTGTAATTGAAAATCTATCGACCGTTGCACCCACCAAATGAACACACTGCACATCATAAATATTAAGTAAAATGAACCCGACCGTTAATTATAAAAGGAACCCTACCGTTGCATGAGTATTGTTGCACCATAACCCATCTAATTTCTAAAATCCATTCACAGTGCAAGCACACACAGGCTATAGACACATTTAAATTGTAATTAAAATAACCCCCCCGAAGTCACACATGCATGCACTTTGTGCCAAATATCATATTAGAGACCCCTAGTCCAGTCAGTTAGTTATTTTGTTAGAGTGGGGTTGGGTTATGAAATCGATCCACCATACATTAAGGGTTTAATCAAAAATGAATTGCAAACTAATTTTTCATTGATTAAAATGAATGCGATAGTAATCACCCGCTCACTTTACTGCACTTTAGGTGTACGCTCAACGATTATGGGGATTGGGATTCCTTAGTCCAGAGGTCGGTCATATTTGTCCATGATGGGTTGAGTCGGTCATTTTGTTTTCAATCGAGTCAGTGTCTGGGTCATGGTATGCTGGAACTTATATATTTCTTTTTATTAGAATATCAAGCACCCGTTACTCTTCAGTTGGTCTATCTTTATGTGTGTGACAGGGATATAGCTTTACACATGTGTGCCATTCAGTAAGTCAGTGTAGTCAGTGACTTAACCATAGTTAGTCTTGGTTAGTCATACCTATGTGTGTAAGTCTCTTTCACTTTGTATGATGGAAAAATAATGGAAAAACAACAACAATGAGCTAAGACTCATCTTCCGCTCCACTCTGTCTCTCTCTCTCTCTTCCAACATGGTATCAAAGCATGAATGCCTACAGCCTGAAGGCTTGGCAGTAGCCATTTGACATGAAGACATCATATCTAAAGAAAACATCATCAGAGGAGACTGTGCATACAACCCATTTTTTGGTAGAAACTATAACTTGCTATAGAAATGGTTTTTGGAAAAAGGACCCGCAATTCCTGACCATTTCGGCGTGGTCTACAACTTTGTAGAAGAAAGTTTTTTCAAATGTCTCACTGATTTTGAGATATTCATCATAGATATTGATCATTTGTCGCATTCCTTTCAAGTGTTATGTAATCCAGAAAGCTTACAAGTATTATGTACCATCTACACTTGAGACATTGATTAGCAAAGATGTTGTTTATGAGCTGGAATCGTGGTATGGTAATCCTATTGCAATCGCTACTAATGGATCAGCCAGCACTAGTAATGCTGAAAATACACCTATTGTGAGTACATCTATGAGTGGTCCTACAGGTGATGGGTCACCTACAGTAAGTCCTTGGTCAGGACACTTACGGAGTCATACTCCTACGTCCATTGACATGAATATATCAGTGAGGGGGAGATTGAATACATACACTGGTTATTCAGCCCGCCATTATGCATATATGGCTAGTGTGATAGGTTACAAAGAACCTACAAAGTTTGATGATGCAATTACAAATGATAACTGGTGTGCTGCCATGGATGAGGAGTATGCAGGCCTGGCTGAAAATGAGACATGGGAATTGGTTGAGTTGCCTGAAGGTAAAGTTTCCATTGGCTGCAAATGGGTGTACAAGGTTAAGTGCAAGTCAGATGGTTCGTTAGAATGCTATAAGGCCAGGCTGGTTGCAAAAGGGTATGCACAACAATATGGCCTTGACTATGAGGAGACTTTCAATCCAGTGGCTAAAATGGCAATAGTCTAAACTGTCATTGCTTGGAAGCATGCAAAGGCTGGAAATTATGGCAAATGGACGTCAAGAATGCTTTCTTGAACGATGATTTGGTTGAGGAAGTATATATGGAGCAGCTTGAAGGCTATGTTCACCAAGACTTTCCCACACATTGTATGTAAGTTGAAAAAGACTTTATATGGATTGAAACAGGCACCTAGAGCATGGAATGCTCAGATCAACAGTCATTTACAACAACATGGATTTAGATTGAGTGATGCAGATCACATTCGTCACGAAGAAGACAAATCATGGATATGTGTTTCTAGTGGTTTATGTAGATGATCTTATCATCATTGGAGATGATGAAGAGGGCATTGTTGAAATTAATTCATGTTTACAGGCTGAATTCAGAGTCAAAGACCTTGGTGAACTAAATTATTTTCTTGGGATTGAGGTAGTCTCCATGCCTCAAGGTATATGGCTGCTACAAAAGAAGTATGCTCATGACGTTGAGAAGTATGGTATGGTTGAATGCAAGCCTATTGAGACACCTCTTGATCAGAATGTCAAGCTGCATATTGATGTTGGGAATGACATAGAGAATTTGACGATGTATCGACAGATGGTGGGCAGCTTGATATACTTGACTATTACTCATCCTGACTTATGTTATGCAGTGGGGTTGATTAGTCTATTCATGCAAAAGCCTCCCAAACCACATTTAGATGTAGTAAAGAGGATCATGAGATATGTAAAGGGTACTACAGATTAGGGGTTGTTTTATGAATATGGAAAATCCCTTGACTTGACAAGGTTTACTGATGCTGATTGGGCTGGTTGTGCCTATGACAGGAGGTCAACTAGTGGTTATGCATTTGGATTGGGCAGCAGTATGATCAGTTGGCAAAGTAAGAAATAGCCTATTATTGCATTATCTAGTACAAAAGCTGAGTACATAGGAGATGCCTTAGTGGCTTGCGAAGCAGTTTGGTAATGAAACTGCTGAAAGACTTGGGAATACAAGTAGAAAGCAGAGTGAGATTGCATTGTGATAACCTCAGTAGTATTATGTTGGCTAGCAATCCTATCTACCATGCTAGGTCCAAACATATTGAGGTTCACTACCATTTCATCAGAGAAATGGTTCTTACAAGGAAAATTGACTTGATTCATGTGAAGATTGAAGACTAGGTAGCATATATATTTACCAAGTCTCTTGGTAAAGAAAAGTTCATATATTTCAGACAGCTACTTGGAGTTTATCAAATGGTTTGAGCTTGAGGGGGAGTGTTAGAATATCAATCTCCCGCTACCCCTTGGGTGTCTAGCAAGGTTATTACCAGTTCAAGAGTTTCTGTTACTTCTATTGCCTCCCCGATATGGAAGCAACTTTGCCAATTTCTGCAAGACAGGCGAGCAAGCCTACATCTAAATGTTTCTCCAAGGAGCTTTTCACTGCTTCTGTTCGGATCTTGGAAGGGGCTAAATTTAATTGGTTAGCCTTCATGTTAGCCAAGATGGATCAATATTTCCAAAGAGTCAAAAAAAGTCAATGCAATAATGTGTCTTAGGGTGCTTTCCTTCAAAAGATTATCACTCTTGCCCCTCCTCCTAGTGGTATGCCAGTGGTTGAACTTGCTCCTCTTCCGAAGCAGCCACCACCTCGTGTTCCATCCCCTCCCCCATTACAGGAAAACTCAGATTCAGAGAATGAGCCCCCTCCAAGATTTTCCTGAATTAAGCGTCAATGTATTAAAGGGACACCTATTCCCTCTATAGTATCGGCTACAAATCCTTTGGTCAAGGATACTACTCCTCTTATTTCTAACAATTACTTCTTGCATCCCTCTCATGTCCTAATCTATTTGTAGCTCAAAGTGATGGACAGCTAGATCGGCAGATTCCTGCTTCCTTTACTACAGACATTGATAGCTAAACAGTTGCTCTCTCAAATAGTTTCTGGTATCTATTCTACATTGGAGATCTCCCTTACATCCTGTCTTCAGTTTGTTTACACAGGAGTGTATACTTCCTTGCAAGACAAGGTGGATTCATTGACCAGCCAGTTGAGTAAAGCCTTGGAGCATTTGGCATCAAAAAAAGCTACCCTGAGTGACATTTATAAGAAGGTGACTAAGGCGGCTTTTTTTATGGATAACCAGAAAGCCAAAATTCAAGAGCTGGAAGCTAAAGTAGCTACATTAGAAGCTGAGAATCTGTCCTTAACGACTGAAAAAAAATGCAGCATGAAGAATTGTTTCTATGATGCTGTGTGAAGATTTCCTGCTGTGGTGTTATTTTCCTTGTTGTGGTTCTCTAAAGAACGAAACAAAAGCTTGTTGATGTTACAAGATAGATTTTATTGTAGTAGAATCCCCTTTTCCTTGGTGTCTCTCTTGGGGCTCCAATGAAACTGATGCTCAGCATTGTGCAATACATGCGAAGCGCATCACTGTAACTCCCAAGGACTTTCAACTTGTAAGAAATCTTCAAGCAGTGAAGGATGCATTTGTTCCAATGGAATGAACAGAGTTTGTAATGTTATCTTTTTTGGCATAGTGTTCTCCTCATGCATTGGACATATGGCTATGTCCCAGTGCAAAACTACTGTACGCGCCCTTAAAATATGAATTAAATTTTTACTCTTGTCCTTCACTCTCAACTTTGACTATGCATCTTTGGTGTATTTTCAATTCTTACTTAGCACTATCAATTTCAATAGGAAAAACATGAAAAAATTTGCCATTTCTTGTTGCAGACTTTACTCTTGATGCCTCTGTATAGTCTATGTGGTGCGAAGTTTCTAAGGGCCAGTAGTTGCAATATTGATTTTTCGATTATCAATCCATCCATAATTTTGGTGTGGGATAATTTTTAAACTACTAAACTGTATCAAAATGCGAAAAAACTTCACACGCGCACTCGTTAGGTGGCCAAGAGCCCAAATTATTTTCTTTTGGAAAACCATTACTGCAGACCCTTGGTTCAAAGGCATTTGGAGCCACTTTCCTACTCCAGATGCCAGACTTCGGACCAGGGGTTCGCAAGTTTTTTTTTTCAAAAAAAAAAGGGCTCTTGGCCACCTAACAAGTGCATATGTGAAGTTTCATCACATTCCAATAAAAGGTTATGGATTTGCGATCACACGATAGACAATGTGTATGAAGCTACATTAACCCGATTTTGGGGTTTAAATGGGTTAAAAGTTCATTCTTCTTCTCATTTTCACATCTTGCTTTCTTTGCTTCCTCCATTCTCACATCCCCAACCTCTGTCTCTTCTCCATCTTGCCCTCCTTAAGCTTGCATGGCATGCACCAAGCAAGCATGTTGCCATTTCGGCCCCAGGAAGACCTCACACCAAGGCCCACCACTTGGAGCACAAGGTGGAGCCTCCTCTAGTGGAGCAACAAGTGCTCCCCATAGAGCACAATGACCACCACAAAAGAAGAGGAGATGGAAACCGGGCATTGTCGCCCTTCAAGAGATAAGGAGAATCCAATGCAGATACGAGCTTCTCATCTCGAAAAGTTCTTTTCATAAGGTTGTTTGGGAAGTCATGCAAGACTTGGAGCTAAAAGGGATGGGAAGATTTTGGGTATGAGTGTGGGATGGCCCCCCAATAGGAAGGTGGACTTCTGCAGCTATGGAGGCCCTACAAACCCCTGCAGAGGTGTTTCTCATTGACTTGTTCGATGATACACAGCTAGCAGCCATCCATGCAAAGCGTGTCACAATCACAGATAAAGTCATGAACTTTATCATTCGGCTTCAACATGGCAAGGAGACTCCTCCATAGGTTATGAGATTAATGATGCAAGGTTTTGTAATGAGTGTTATAGCACCATAACATCTTAGAAGGCCAAAAAATTTTACATACTCTGCCACATTGGAATATATATATATATATATATATATCTCATGCGATGTGTGCTGAATTCAAATAATTGAGTAAAGTTGTTTTGTTTTGTTTCTTGAGATGCACGACTCTTAATTTTTATTTGACGTACGAACACATCAAAAGTAGTAATACGTATAGATACGATTTACATTATTGCTTATGCACAATCACAAGTGTAGTACTACGTGTTAACATAATTAAATTAGATTATGTTAACGTATGTGAATGCATCATTCACGTACCACACATTATCATCACACTTACACAAACTACATATTTATTCAATAAATATTTATTTATTAGAAACAAAGTAAAATATCTTATATTCATCAAGAAAAATACATCTGATGGTGGCTGATAGTGATGGCATATACAAAAAGCCGATAGCCAATAAGAACTCTCAATTGTTCATTGGTTTTTTCATCGGTGGAGAGGAGGGACCAACTTCCGATGAAAATATAAGTTCCTTCTTTGCTTCAAAAATAATGCGCTCCCCCTTCAGCTCTTTCTCCAAGAGAATAGGATGTAACACTTTAGCAAGGTCCTCTAATGTAGCAAGCACACACATTGCTCCACCACGCATTTGGTTAGACAAGTTTTGACATTTTCAAGCGATGAGTTTGCATCAAGGCAAGGAGGAGCTTGACATGCGGATCGATGCAAGGATTCAACTCTTAAGGAGTATATCGGTAACCTTGTTGCAGATTTGGTGGTCTTCCATAAGAAGTGCTCGCCAAGAAGGCAAGAAATAATCATGAAAATTCGAGCTTTGACCAAGTTTGGACCTTTTTGAGTGATACCTATGACATCTAGCTTGGAGAAGGTGGTGCTAATCAAGCGGTCAAAGCTTCTTTACTTGTTTGATCAAACGCAGGGTGGAGCAATGTGTGTGCTTGCGACATTAGGCGACCTCGCTAAAGTGTCATATCCACTTCTCCTAGAGAAAGAGTTGAAGGGGGAGCGCATCATTTTTTAAGCAAAGAAGGAACTTATATTTTCATCGGAAGCTGGCCCCTCCTCTCCACCGATGAAAAAGCCAAGAAACAATTGAGAGTTCTTGTTGGCTATCGGCTTTTTGTATCTACCATCACTAACAACCATCACATGTATTTTTCTTGATGAATATAAGATACTTTACTTTGTCCCTAAAAATAAATATTTATTAAATAAATGTGTGGTTCATATAAGTGCAATGATAATGTGTTGTATGTGAATGACGCATTCACCTACGTTAACATAATTCAATGCATAGTATTGCACTTACGATTGTGTAAGTGTGACAATAATGTGTCGTACGTGAATGACGCATTCGTATATATTAACATAATTCAACGCATAGTACTGTACTTGCAATTATGCATAAGCAATAATGTAACTTGTATCCATATGTATTACTACTTCTGATTCATTCGTACGTTAAACAAAAATTATGAGTCATGCATTTCAAGAAACAAAACAAAACAACTTTACTCAATTATTTGAATTCAACACACATCACATGAGATATTATGTATATATAAATAAATATTTCAATGTGGCAGAGTATACAAAATTTTTTGGACTTCCAAGATGTTATGGTTCTGTAACACTCATTACAAACCTTGCATCATTAATCTAGTAAACTATGGCAGGGTTCCCTTACTGTGTCGAAGCCGAATGATAAAGTTCATGTCTTTATCTCTAATTGTAACACTCTTTGCATGGATGGCTGCAAGCTGTGTATCATCGAACAAGTCGATGAGAAATCCCTCTGCAGCGGTTTGTAGGGCCTCCATGGCTACAGCAATCCACCTTCCTGATGGTGGGCCATCCCACACTCGTGCCCAAAATCTCCCCATCCCTTTCAGCTCCAAGTCTTGCATGACTTCTCGAACAACTTTATGAAAATAACTTTTCGAGATGAGAAGCTCGTATCCGCGTTGGATTCTCCTTATCTTTCGAAGGGCAACAGTGCCCAGTTTCCATCTCCTCTTCTTCTGTGGTGGTCCTTGTTCTCTATGGGGAGCACATGTTGCTGCACTAGAGGAGGCTCCACCTTCTGCTCCAGGTGGGGGGCCTTGGCGTGATGTCTTCCCGGGGCCAAAACAGCGACATGCTTGCTTGGTCTATGCCATGCAAGCTCAAGGAGGCCAAGATGGAGAAGAGACAGAGATTGGGGATGTGAAAATGGAGGAAGCAAAGAAATCAAGATGTGAAAATGATAAGAAGAATGAATTTTTAACCCATTTAAACCCCAAAACCGGGTTAATGAAGCTTCATACGTATTGTCCATCGTGTGATTATAAATCCATAACCTTCTATCGGAATGCGACGAAACTTCACACGTGCACTCGTTAGGTGGCCAAGAGCCCTTTTTTTTTGGAAAAAAAAGTGCCTACAGACCCTAGTCCGAAGTCTGGCGTGCAGGTTAGTGGCTTCAGATGCCAGACTTCGGATCAGGGGTCTACAGGTACTTTTTTTTCAAAAAAAAAAAATTTGGGCTCTTGGCCACCTAACGAGTGCGCATGTGAAGTTTCGTCGCATTCTGATACAGTTTAGTATTTTAAAAATTATCCCACACCAAAATTATGGATGGATTGATAATTGAGAAATCAACATCGCGACTACTGGCCCTTAGAAACTTCGCACCACATAAACTATACAGAGGCATCAGGAGTAAAGTCTACAACAAGAAATTGCATTTTTGTATGTTATTCCTATTGAAATTGATAGTGCTAACAAAAACTGTAAGTAAGAATTGAAAATACAACAAAGATGCATAGTCAAAGTTGAGAGCGAATGACAAGTGTAAAATTTTAATTCATATTTTAAGGGCGCATACAATAGTTTTGCACTGGGACATAGTCATATGTCCAATGCACGAGGATAACACTATGCCAAAGAAGATAACATTGCAAACTGTGTTCATTCCATTGGAACGAATGCATCTTTCACTACTTGAATATTTCTTACAAGTTAGAAGTCCTTGGGAGTTACAGTGATGCGCTTTGCATGTATTGCACAACGTTGAGCAACAGTCATCAAGTCAACTACAAAGGCCTCTGTAGCACACTGTAGAGCATGAAAACATTCTTTTGTGAAGCGATCAGATCTATCCTGACCTTGTGCCAAAAACCACCTCCTACTTTCTGTGTGGTAGAGGTCTTGCATAATCTTGCGAACAAGTCTTGAGAAACTTGCCTTTGGAATGATGAGATCAAAAGAGCGTTGATACCTTCTAATTTCTCTCAAGGCCACTGTACCTGGCTTCCACTTATGTTTCTTGTGGGGATGCTGAGGAGGACCCTTGTGATGGCGACTTGAGGAAGGTGGATTAGGTTGAGAAGGGGGTGCATTTGAGCTAGTAGATGCTCCAAGGGGCTGAACACAGTATGGCCCATGTGCCTCAAGGATATGCTTCCCTTTTCTACAAAGTATGGCCCATGTGCCTCAAGGATATGCTACAAAGATACATATCACACATGAGTAAAACTACGCTCAATACTTTATACAATTCATACAATTTTAAAATATTAACTTAGTACGCACCATGTAATGTGTGATAGAGCTTTTTCCCCATGCTTCCACCATGTTTTCGTAGAAGCTATGCACAGCATTGATAAATTATTGCTTATCTTCATTGTTAAACACCATCTTGTGAAGTAAGGGAGCCAATTTGTTAAGACTTATCCAAACCTTAGCTTTGGCCAATTTTTTTTTCCTCCATTACTTCAATCAGGAACTGCAAAATGTAACTTTTTCCACCCATCATAGTCCTACGGCCTACGAACCATGACATTCCCTTCCTCATTGATGGGTACTGAGAGAAACTTCCTAGCCTTTGCTCCTCCAAAGCAAGGCTTTTTTGGCAAGTTACCAGATTTTCCTGATCTCTTCTCATCTTTTTCAATCGTCACTTGATGCTTGTGTAGCCCAATTTCTAATAGCACTCGCTCCACATTCCTACACGTTGCAATGGCTTCTTTTTCTGGTTGCATCCTATAAGCAAAGCAAATGTATTCATATACAAGTTTCTCCATGATTCTGACAAAAGCATGCAATGAACAAATGTGAATACGATCCAAGGGAATGTTGAAGATGGGCTTCCAAGTGGGATCTTCTCTATTGCTCGTCGGTGCAGCACTTGTCACCTTTCGCTAGTTCTTCTTTTCGTCCTTTCCTTCCACCCTCTCTATCAAGCAATATAGGCATGGATTCTTTGTATTTGCACCATTGGAGATTCCACATATGCATTTTAAAGTTTTCAAGTCTCCTGCAAGATGTCATTCAACCAAGTATTGACCATACCCTTCAACCAAGAGCATCTCACCATGTTCCTGATGATCGATGATGCTTGGAATGCTTGTGTACATAAAGAATAGCTGCAACACCTCAAATGTTTCCTTAGGAACTTCAAATGCAGCGAGCCACCACACATAGCGCTCAGATTGAACACTAAAGTCCCCTGGGTTGTTCTTGTCGAATTGTAAAGCTCTATTCATCAGAGTTGCACTAACTCTTTCAAGCTTTACTCCTTTGACGACCTCACTTTCATCTAATTTTATAACAAACTGTAATTTACCATTATATTCCTCAACAGACATATTGTAGTACATTACCATTGTCGACTGCACCTTGTTCAAATCTAAATAGTAATTATTGAGTTCGGTGAACTTCACCTCATATGCATTTTTGGTCCTAACCTTTAGTGTTTCCACACATTGAACATTCATGGGATCTCCTATCAACTCTAAAACCTTTGTATTAAGTTGCCGTCGGGCCTCTATTAACTTTGAAGGTTGAGGAAGAGGAAAGATTCTATTTCTCTTCAACACACGACCAAACCCAGCCTTCACACATTTGAATATCTTTGAGTAGGTCATTGTGCTAATGCTGGCCCTTCACAAATAGATTGTGCATCCACAGCTAAGAACTCATTTGACACATCTTTTAATGTGCACTCAATCACATTTTCCTTCACAGCCTTAAACTTACGATTGCTCAAAGCGTTTTCCAGTGTACTTGCCTTCAGCAATCTACTAATACACGATCCAACCTCACCCTCACCTAGGTTCTCTTTTTGAGCTACCTTACATACTTTGATACGTTGCTTCCACTGGCCACTATTCACAATTAACTCATTGATTGCCTTCTTCTTTCGTTTGCGCTCCTATATTAGCTTGTTGTTGATCTTTCTCAAGTCTTCCAATTGTGCCTTTGCCTCCTCATATAAGATACCAATGTCATGGATAGTGTCTTGCATTGAAATAATTTGATTGTTTTGTTGAATTACAATGTCATTCAGTTGTACCACTTGTCCTATGAGCTGTTGTATATGAAGTTGATGTGCAGCGATCACATCCTGGCAATTTTTTATGGTTGCTTGGCAAGTTGTAAATACTTTGAACGCCTGATTGTTGAGCCACCTAGTATAACCAAGTAACCCATTTTCACCCTCGCACACATACTTCAGCAAATTTGTGATTCCTAAGAAAGTTGGAGGTCTATTTTTTAAGGGGTCAATTGGGTAGATTCCCCCATCAACCTACAAATCCACATTTTTCAATCCCATTTGCCTGTAACTCTGCAAAACCTAAGGGTTGACAATGGTACATTGGGTTCTTTTGAATAATGGTGCATATTCAATCTCTACCTCAATATGCAGCTCCTTTCCTGTATTCATTTTACTATTAATAGAAACGGGGAGCCTACTTGGTTGTCACAAGAGGTAGAGTGGAGATGCATAGAGAGGCACACAAAGGTGCCAAGGGAAATGAAGGTGTAAGTAATTCACTCTGTTAATGAAGGTTGCATAAACACAGAGAAGAGTTCACAATAGAGCCATGAGAGAGTATAGATATGGGGGAAAATAGCTCAGAGGGTAGGGATGTCCAAGACTTTTTGTATTTTAGATATTTCTATTTTGCCTCCAAAAACATCTCTGAAAAACACGAAATTTGACCTGTTTGTTTGTATTTTGACCAAAATCTAGGATATAAAAAATCCCCAAAATATCTTAAAAGGAACTTTCAAAATTTCATTTTCCTTGTTCTTGATTAAAAAATCAATTACCTCGTATCTACTAATCATTTTGCATTGAAAACGAAGCACCACACTCCCATAACTAACTCCTTTTTAAATATAAAATTTGGTTGAAAAAGACTTCTTGAATGAGGAGAGAGAAGGAATTTGAGTATATCTTTGTAGATAATATAAAAAAGGCAAAACGAGATTGCAAAAGTGGAGAGAGAGGAGGATTATTTTACTACTCTTCTCTTCTCTTTTCCTTGTTTTAAGGAGGAGAGAGGGGGGGGCTAAAAGGCCCATTTGTGAGTTCATTTTTTTCCTAATGATATTGACAAGATACTCTCCAATCTTGTCAGACCAGGCTCTAGGTGCTTGCTTCAGCCCATAGAGCACCTTCTAACATGCACACATATGTGGGATACTCTTTAAATCCTCGTGAACCTACTGGTTGCTCCATATACACCTCTTCTTGCAATTCACCATGCAAGAAGGCATCCTTAACATCCATTTGTTGCAAACTCCAACCTTTGGATGCTACCAAAGCAATCATGCCATATCTAACAATTGCCATTCTAGCAACTGGATTGAACATCTATTCACAATCTATGCCATATGTTTGAGCATAGCCTTTTGCAACTAGTCTAGCCTTATACCTGCTAGCCAAACCATCTGCATTATGCTTGATTTTCCAAACCCACTTATAGCCAATAGCTTTCTTGTCCCTAGGAAAGGGTACCAAATCCTAAGTCTTATTGTCTTCTAATGCAACCATCACCTCATCCATTGTTGTATCCCAACGAGTATGACCAACAGCATCCTCAAAACAAGTAGGCTCAACATCCTCAACTACCTTCACCATATAAGCATAATGATATTGAGCTACATAACCTTCAAAACCAAGTCTTTTAATAGGCATTTGACCCAGCTAGACTTATGTGCCACTAGATCACTCAATGGAGCCTTTACATTACTATGTGCTTTATGTACACCTAGTGTCCTAATGACTAAAGGAATACCAAGTTTATCATCCAAACTCTTTGAACCACTAGAATCTCCATCAAATCCCAAATGACTAGTAGATGCATCATTACCATTCAAAACTTTCTTCTTTTCTTTGTCTTTATTTGCAACAGTTGTAGATCCACCTGAAGATGTGGGGCTACTCCTTAGTTTGCTAGACCAAGGGCTAATTGTAGGTGTAGTACCAGATGATGTTTCTGGTCCACTAAGGCTCCGTGGATTCTTGCTTTTCTTTTTGCACATATCTATCATGATCATTATCATCATCTAATACATCACCAGTAGATGTATATCAACTGCTCATCTCATCAAAAATAACATCCATGCTCACTTTGAACTCACAGATGATGACAGGGTTATAACAACGATACCCTTTTTGCTCTAAACAATATCCAATAAAAATACATTTTTCAGTCTTTGGATCAAGCTTCTTTCATAGCTTATTTGGCACATGAACATATGTAATATAATCAAACACTTTCAAGTGTGATACATCAAGCTTCTTGCCTGTAAAGCATTCTTTGGGGGTCATCCCATGAATTGCAGCTGTGGGAGTTTTGTTCATAATATAGATAACATCTTCAAACCAAAAATGTTTTGGCATATTCTTTTCAACCCCATAAATGCACGTGCAACTTTTGCAATATGCCTATTTTTTCTTTCTACAATTCCATTTAGCTATGGTATATACCTGCAAGTAAACTGTCTCTTTATCCCACAAGACTCATTAAAGAGATACTCTCCCCCTCCATCTGATTTCATGAACTTAACTTTCAAGCATGTTTCTGTTTCAACAGCTACCTTGAAATATTTGAAGTGCTCAAATACATCACTCTTTTCCTTCATGAAATATATCCATAGCTTTCTTGAATAATCATCAATAAATGTGACAAAATATTTGCTATCACCAAGAGATACATTTTGTGTAGGCCCCCAAACATCTGTATGCACAACATCAAGTACATTTTTGCTCACATATGTATCATGCGAAAAGAGTTGTCTTACTTGCTTGCCAAACTGACATGCTTAACACACTTTATGAAATTCTGCAACTCTAAAAGCAGGCCACCCTATAACCAATCCTTTGGACTGCATTAATTTTAGCCTTTGCACATTTGCATGTCCAATATGTTTATGCCATATTTCAATGTTTGAACCACTCCTTTTCCTTTAGCATTCATAGCAGCATTCATTGCATGAATTCCAGTGTCTAAAATGAACATGCGACCAACTATACTTCCTTTTGCGACCAACCTACACTTATCATTAAAGTCTTCTACAAAACATTTATTTGCATTAAATCGAACTTGCAACCCTTACTCTACCATTTGGTCAATAGATGCTAAATTCTTTGTGACTGATGGCACATGTAATACATCTAGCAGACTCATTGTATGGTAATCATGCAAGGACAAGGAAACCTTTCCAATGTGTGAAAATTGGATGACATGAATCATCACTCGTCCACACATAACCTGGATTTTACAAGTCTTACCTTTAATTGTGAGATAGCTAGGGAAACCTACCAAAAAAAAGAGAAAAAATAATGAATATATTTGAAATATATAAGATACGAAGGTGTGTAAAAATGGGTTCTAATCCTTGGATAAATAGAAATAATGGAAGAAAAGTTCCAACAATAACAGATGTTCATTGCCTTGTGAAGGCTTGGTAGGTTCTTGGAGACTATTCTGACAATACCTTGTCTTCTTGGGGATGACATTTAGCTAAAAAATAAATAAGGATGGTTGGAGCAAAAACAAAAGTGAGCGAAAGAAAAAGGATTTAGTGTTGCCTTGTGAGAGCTTGGTAGATTCTTGGGTACTGAGACGGGACCTAAGGCCAATGCCTTGTTCTCCTTGGGTCACAAAATGCTCAGCTCCCTCCTTTTTACATGCTCCAATATAAAATATTGAAGGAAAAAAATGTGATAAAATGGAAAAATAGATGATTTTCAATAGCTCAGGCCATAGAAGTCCTTGCCTAGTAGGAGTTCCTGGTTCAATTGTCCTAGGTCAAGTAGGCAAGCTAGACCACCACTTAGGATGGCTCCTTTGTTAGTTCTTTTTAGTCAATCTGTGTTGGAGCAATTGGTTAGCAACTAGATCCAGATCTTTGTCAAATTATGCTTGGCCTATCCCTCGTTAACTTTATGCTTTGATTTTGTCAAGGGGTAGGGTGAGAGCTATATTTGTGCTCCGTTATGTATTTTATTTGAAGCAGCTCAATGGGTTTTATGGTTCATGTATATGTAGATCAATTTATGGGTTCAATAGGCTGAGTCACGGCTGAGTCAATCTATTCCATAGCCACCAGTGAAAGCTAGAATTTGAGGCCCAAAAAGAGTTAGAAATGTGTCCAAAATTTATCAATTCAAGGGAAAAATAGAAGCTCACTAGAATTAGTGAATGTGGACTTGACCATTTTAAGTAGCCATGGAAGAGGGGCTTTCAAATCGCTTTTGGAACTAGACCTCATAGTGGTTGCAAAATTTTATATATTTTTTTTAGCTGCAAAATTGACAACAAGTGCCAAGTAGTGCAAGACTCTGGATGGTCATGCAAAAAATTTTAGACCTCAATTAGGAGGTCGGATGTGGAAATGGAGAGTACTTGATTGAAAGAGGGTCAAGAAAGGTTAAAAGAAACTTAAGAGGGGGAAGGGGCATGACCTTTGGGACCCCTTCTCCCGAAATTATCATGTGATCGGGGGGGAAGGGGCACTTTTTTTTTACAAAAAGAAATGAAGAGGGGGCAGGTGTAGATGGATTTGGGGGGGAGCCATAGGCCATCAAGAGCCTCCACATACCCATGGAGGCAAACTACATCCACCTTCTCCTCCAATTTTTTACTCTTCATCGTCACCCTCTGCCTTGCAAATGACTACCTAGATTAGGAGCAATAGATTTAGTCTTTCTCTCTCCTCCCTCTCTCTCCTCCTATAAGCGGTTCACACGGCAATTCTTGAGAGGAAATTGGGTTGGAGATTGATGGTTTGACATAAACTAGATGGATAAATAATGATACCAATGCTAAGAAGTGATGTCCAGCATTAGTTTGGAGACCAATGGAGGGTGCAATTGTGGTCGTTGCATTTAATTCTTGAGACCTGAAGCACACAAAATGGTGGTAATTCTTTTTATCAATTGAAATTCGAATCTTTTTGTCATTTCGTGATATAAATCATGTCCATATGTGGTGAAAATTTATTTGAAGCTTGATTCTGATGTATTTGGGGGTTGCAAACCATAAAATGTAAAAGTTGTATTCGTGGTGGTGTGTTATTAATTAGTTAAACTCAAAAACCGTGCTTTATGTGGAAAAATGATTTTTTTTTTTGTTTGGGGTGAATATACGATGTTCATATGGAATGACATTAAATGTGATGATGGACCATAGTTTAAATTAATTTCCTAAAGTAGAAAAAAATACAATATTTACATAGAAAAAAAATTTAAATGATTTTTTAATGGAAAAATTTAGTTTAAGGGTGAGAAAGACTACTAAAAATCAAGGAAAGTTTTGTGAGTATATAATAGTTGTAGAGAATGAGGTTGGCCTCAATCTACACCCATTTGTGTATTAAAGTAGTCATTTAGAGGGTGTTTCTATGGGGGAAATATCGTGAAACATAGGAAACACCCTACATAATAAATGAACACATAAAGAAGCTGAAATGCCAATAATTTTACATAGAAACATAAGTGCTTGCGCATTGAAATGAAGCATATAGGTTTCATTTAAGATAATTAAAGGGACAATAGCATGGATTAGTCTGGTGTTATTTCTAAGCAACACAACAATACGTTAGAAAGGAAACCATTGAAAGAATGTTTTTCACACAACATGTTGGCTAATGTGTGGTTAGTTAGTTTGAGCACTATATGGCATTGCACCTTGCATTTGCATTTTTATACATGGTATCAAGAAAGAGGAAGTATCTTGGATGCATTGGGTTGCTAAAACGATTGACCAATGATGAGAGCGTGTGAGGATTCCTGAGCTATAGGATAAAATGATTTTCTTTTTGGAGACTCTTATGTGAGGAAATAAAAATATCTCTTAGAGCATGTAGCTTGGTAAGAGAGTGGACAATGTTATGATTGTGTTTTATGTTTAGACGATGCATCATGGGACTAATCCCCAGGGTGTAGGAGAGCCCCTTAGGAGCCATAGCGGTTGGCTAGGGGGTGCTCTATATGTGTGTGCAATGAGGTATTGATCACTTATATGTGTGGAATACTCTCTGTTGGAGTTGGGATGGGAAAAATCATTGGCCTAAAAATTGATACAAATGCATGATTTACCTAGATTAGTGTATAGCATCCAGACACTCTTCGCCACGAGGCCATGAGGGTGGTTTGGTGAGCATAGGAGGCCCACCAACTAGATCCCTAGAGCCAATGTCAAGCCTTGGACATTGAGGCTCAAATTCTGCAATATCCATAGAACTAGAATCTACATGCTTATTCATGTAGGCAACTACAAGTTTTGAGGCAAGAGCAACAATAATATGAACCTTCTACAAATTCTTTACAAATGATGTTGGAGCATCATTGTTAGTGATTTCACTAAGCTTAGTGTTTAGCTCAACTAGAATGAAAGGATGTAGTTTGAAGTAGTCATTTTGAGAGAAGATTCACCTCCTTTAAGCAAGGATAAGATTGCTTTATTGGGGAAGAAAAATATGTACTTTCAACATAGTTAGAATCAAATCTTCAATAGTGACATAATCAAATCTCTTGGAAGAGACTCGTTCCAGGATGATCTCTTGAGAAGTAACAGGAATAGGGAGCATCTCTTGGATGAAGTGCTAGAATTCAAAGACATTTCTAATCAAAGACTCCACAGAATCAGCAAAACAATTAACAGACAAAGGTCTATTCGCTAAGAGGGGCATGACAAGCTCATTCTTGAGCACGGAGCTATTCTTGTTGGTCTTGTACAAGGAGTTATTCTTGCTAGTCTTCAGATGCAATTTCTTTCCCTTCAAAGGAAAGAGGACCAAGTTTGTAGAGTTCTATCATCGTCAAGGCATTAATATAGAAGTTTGAGCCTCCTTCATTACAAAATATTTTGGAGGTTCTAAAACTACTAGGGCATCATCCATTAAGTTTGATGAGGGTCTGTTAGGCTCAATCCAGCATAAGGGCGTAGCCATTCTATATCTGTTAGAATCTTAGCACATTGCTTTTCTATCTAGGGTGATAACAATAGTGAGCTATGTGATGTTTTCATTATTTGGAGAGAAAAAATGGGATAACAAGGTTGTCTTAGGGCCCTAATCTTAACAAGATTGTCTTATGGCCCTAATCTAGTAATGCACGTTACCTTTGTGTACCGGGAATAATAAGAACCTGACTGATCTAAGCTATGAGTAGGTTATTAGCAGAGACATGTAGATTGAGTTGGAGCATAGAGATAGGCAGATTGAGCTAAAGCAGTGATTGCAGACATATACACAATCAAGAGCAAACATCTCCATAATCATGTGCATTTCTAAATCTTCAAGGCTACTCTTATTAATCATGACTATGGTCTATAGTTTCTCAATAGCTAGTTGCATTATCAAAAAAATTGACAATAATTTCCATCATCAATAGTCTCGACCATTAAGAGGGGATCAATTCTAGCTTTCCAAACAATAAGGATGGGTAAAGCTTATTATGGCCAAGTTTTCCAACAACAAGTTAGCTATGAAGCATGTAGCTCTTTGTTTGGGAATGTTGGATCTTATAAAAGCAGCAACACATTTGGAGCACAATAACACAGCAACACATTTGGAGCACAATAACACCTCTTGAGAAATGTGGACATTCTAAGGGCTCTTGGAAAAGCCATACATCATTGAGTTAATATCCAGCAAGAATAGATAATGTGGGTCAATCCTTGGATAAAGATGGTCATGTGGCAACATTTGTAACCATGATTCCATCAAGGCAGTCTTTACTTTGAAGTGTTCTATAGGGGGAAAATGGCATCTAATAGCAATATTATGAATATAACTCAAGAAATAGAATACAACAAGTCAGTTTCTTACATGGTTGACATGATTGATGTATTGGCATATGCAATCATGGATTTTGATGCAACCATGATGGCAATTGAAGTTGTAGATGTAGTATGAATAGAACGACCAACACTTAACATCTCATATGGATCAATTGGTACATCCATGCATCTTGGAAGCTCTCATGTATCTTTATGATAATGTGGTTTTTCAAGAGGATTTAGCACATGTACAAGACAAGCATATATTGGTTGCATCGATTGCTATGGCTGATGCATCAGTTCAACACGACATATTGCAATCATTGCTAAATTTGTATAGTAGTGAGTATAGACAATCACTCTCTTATAGACAGCATTATCCATATGGGCAACAATATGATTATGAGAAGCATTCATTTATTTCTTAGTCACATGCTTATCATGAGTGCCATGGATAGCAGTTTGAGTATTCCATTGCTGATCTACATAGTGATGATGTTAGCAAAATTGTATCTATTGCCAGTAGAGCTCAGATCAAAGAATTGCATGCTCATGGGTTATGTTATAAATGTGTTGGACCAATGTACTCCAATCACAAAGTCATATGCAAAGCAAGGAATGCAAGGATATTCTTAGTACTTGAATATTCTAATGAAGGGTATGAAGACAGTTTTATGGAGGGCAATTTCAATGTAGGTCAAGAGGAAGATGAAGGGTTTAAAGTTGCAACCTATGAAGTTTCTGATGAGCAAGACCATGACCATGGATTTCTATTTGACTCAGTTACTTATGCTTTTGTGGATCACAAGTACATACGTAATGCATCATAGATCTTCATTTGTAAAGCAGAACCATACTGACAAGGATAAAGTTTTTGTGGTAGTAAGGTTTTAATATTTAGAGTAAGCACTTTAGCTAAAATTTTATACAACCATTTTCAAACTCCTAAAAAAAACAACCATGTTTATTGAGCCGCACTTGCAAATTCTCCTCTATGATCTACTCAACCAATAGCAAATTCTTAGTGATAGAAGGAACATGTAAGACATCATGCAAAGTTCTTCTTCTGACCATCATATATAACCAAGGGAATCACATCCTTATGCTCAATGTGATGCTGAGTATCATCACCTATATAAACATAACCATGCTTATCGAGAACCATATCAATGAACCATTCACCATGTTGAGTATGTGATTAGAAGCTCCTAGATTAATGTACCATACATCATCTGACTTATCAACCTTAGGGACAGTCTTTTGAACATAGGTCATAGCACACCGCGTATCAATAGTAGTAGCATCCTCAATATGAGTAGACAAAGATTAATGTCACTACTACTTACTTCTTTGATTTTCTTGCTTCTTTCAACATTTCTTAGCAATATTCCCATACTTTCCATAGTAGTGGCAGTCCTTATCCTTATTTGCATTCTCATTCATATTCTGAGATTTCCATGAACCTCTATATTTAGAGTAAGCACTTTAACTATTAATTCACCTTTAGGCATGCAAAAAATTTGAGAATTAGCTTCACAACCCCTTGGTTGAGCTCTTGGGGCAAAAGCCTTCCTTGAAATAGTGATTCACAAATAGAGTATAATCCTTCTCGTACACATCCCAAATGGTTTTGTAGAATTTAGCTCTAGAAAACTATCAACTCTTGGAGATGTACCATCCTCTATGTATAAATGTCACAAGCCACTTTGTTTTCAAAAAACACAACACCAATCCATGTAGATACTTCCTTCAAAATGATCTTATCATACCCCTCAAAGAGCTCTTGGAGCCTATCCTCATAGTCCATAGATCAATCTGATTTAGAATCAACAATGGAAGATAGATGATTATAAAAGACCCTCATAATGTCCTTATTCAGTCTATTATCTTGATCATCTTCTACACAGCAATAGTTTATCTTCTTATCCTAGTCCTCAAAGCATTGACGTAAGAGAGATGCCAGGTAACTAATGTCTTTTATATTGTAGAGAGAAAATTATTAGGCAAAATTGGGCAAATTAATATTTTGAAGAATTATTGAGTATAAATAATCTTTAGGTAAATGTATATAAATTATAAGTTTAAGCTTCTTTTGTGGTAAATTTTAATTAAATTATTGATCTTTTGTACTATTAATTTATTTAATTTAATATCTTTGATATAAATAATACTAGAGTATTAGATTTAAGATATGACTATCATAATAATTGTTTCTAGTAGAATGCTTTTCTATTTTCTTTATATGGTCTATTTTTAGAAAGCTTTCTTAGCTTTTTGTCTAAAAGCAAGGAGACTGCGTGCTTTTTGTCTAAAAGCAAGGAGACTGCGTGCAAAATAGAAAAACAAGGCAAAAACTTAGGTTTATTATTTGTCCCTTGGTCATAACTAAGAGATTTTGGAATCGTTTGGGAATTTTTGCATGCTTCCGATGTGATGGTGATATCAAAATTTCATGCATCGATATAGAGAACTCTTTGTAGCAATTATAATAATATACATAAAACCTCCTGACACATAAACCTTTACACTTTAATTAATATTTTTACTTTCTTTGCACTTAGATATATGATATGAAAATAAATAGCCATGTAATCCATATTCCATAGCAGAGGATGGCAAATTGTGGCTTTTGTCATGGGGGAGGCTAGGCCCTATCATTTGAAATACTATATGTGCCATGTGGTCCAATTTGCAATAGTGGTATCAAAGCTTGGCTATACTTTAAACTTTCAATCACTTAGCATGCTACGCGAAGGTGAGCACCATAAAACAATTGAGATCTACAAGACAAACCATTATATATAGAAGCTATAGTCGCAAAAGCTATAGTCATGTTTCTCATGCTGCTTCAAAGCCCCTAATTTCATTAATCAACTACGTTGATTGGTTCATATTTCTCATCTTGATTTTTGGGAAGAGGGTGTCATCTCTAGATAAGAAGAATGTGTCATAGATAAGATTTGAGATATAATTAAGAAAAAAATAATTTTTATATTTCAAACTAATTTTCAAATGTATTTATCTATATTTAAATAATTATATGGGTTGCCAAAACTCCAAAATCTCAAAATCACCATTCTATCTATGCTTCATTCCAAAATCCTTATGTGGAGCTATTTTCCAACTATTATAACTTTCTATTCATTCAAAATTAGAGAATGATCTAAAAGTATAAGTTTTAGAGCTTGAAAAGATCTATAATTCATATTCTTAATAATGTAGAAATTCTGAATATTTCACGAGAGATTTTAACTTGAGAGTGACCCTAAACCTAGATTTAACAACAATAAGCAAAATTTTATGTTTTGGCAAACTTTGGGCTCTAGTTTCACAACCTTATCTTGTGAATTAGCGAGTTATCAATTAGCAAATGATTTATAAAACTTTTTGTTATCTACAACTCTCTAGTTATTATCATTTGAGCTAGTTCTTTACACTCATAAAGTTATTTATCACCAAAGTAGGCCTTCTAAATGAACTTGAAGATAGTAAAATTTCCAAATTCAAACCAATGTAGACATTTAACTTTCTACCAAGGTAACTTTTACTCCAATTGGAATTTCAATATACACTAAAAGTGGAAGTCTTAGATTGTACAAATCTGTGTACTTCTATTGGAGATACTTTTGACTATATATACATAATTTTTAAGTTAATCTTAGCAAAAGTCAACCCCTTAGACTACTTTTGTAATTTTTTTCCAAAAATATATTCTCTCGTCATTTTCAAGTATTGACTTTGTTAAATGGTCCTTGTTTTTAGAGGATATTTAGTTAGTATATTGTGTAAATAGTTAAGAAATATTAAAGTTTTATTTGATATATATTATTTTAATTATCAATTATTTTTTAGTTATTTTAATCCCAAGATGACTATAACTCAAATTTTACTTTAGTAGCCAAAATATTATGTTTGTATATTTAAATTAGATAACTATTATTATTTTAATGTATCTCTATTTCATCTATATTATATAGCTAAATTTTGTTTCATATCTTAAAACTTTATATTCATCAAGAAGTAAACTCCCTTGATATTGTTACATACATATTCTTGGCTAGTTCTATCAAAATTCTTCAAAGTAGTTGCCCCAATTATGCAAGGCCACGTATTTCTTTTTATCAAATTTCAAAACATGGTTATTAAAGTATAGCAATACTAAACTTTCATGATGATGTAGTATGTCTAAATTAAAAGTAAAATTTTACTTTAGTAACCAAGATATTAGGTTTATATATTACATTAAATAACTATTATTGGTTTAATATAGCTCCATTTCATCTATATTAGATAGCTATTATTTGTTTCATATCTTTCGATTTTATATTGGTTTAAAAGTAAACCTCCTTTGATATTGTTACATTAACATTCTTAGCTAGTTCTATGAATGTCCTTTAGAGTAGTTGCCTCCATTATGCAAGGCCACGTATCTATTTTAGCTGCATTTCAAAACACAATTATTAAAGTGTAGCAATACTACACAACTTTTAGGATGATGTAGTATGCCCAATCTATTGAAAAGAGGAGGCTAAAACATTGAATAGCATCTAAAGATTTATTAACTTGAAGTTACAATCAGATTGAGCTTCTCTTCTCATTGTCAAATTAGTCTATATAAATATTGAGAAATACACTACCTAAAAGTATCCTGAACTATGACCACATCACTATCAAAATAAATACCCAATATCATGGCTATCGAGTTAAATATAAAACCCATATTGTTGAAGAATCGATCGATAACTTTGACTTGTGATTACCTAATAATAACTACATACCACTCAAAATCACATTGATACTTTTAACTATATCATTGGTTTTTAATCCTATTACTTAATTTAATTTAATATTTTAAATATACATAATACTATAATATTAAACTTAAGTTATGCTTTTATTAAAAGAAGCTTTCTTTATGGAATAGTTTGCTATTTTCTTTATGTAGCCCATTTTAAATAAGACTTCTTGTCTTTCTTTATAAAAGCAACAGAATCATGTGAAAAATAAGAGAACAAGTAAAACTTAATTTTTTTGTTTCTCTCTCATCTAGAGTCAAAATTCGGAGCTTTTGGAGCCATTTTAGGGGTTTAATATGTTCCAAACGCAATGGTGACGTCAAAATGTCATATGATTCAGTACACATAATTCTCTACAACAAATATATTAAGCTAAAGGAAACCTCTTGATACAAAGACTTTGTATTTGTATTTACATTTGTATTTTCTTTGAATTAGATATATGACCTAAATATAAAAAGCTATATAAATCAATATTCCATAATGAAGGATAGCAAATCATGGCTTTTATCATAAAGAGGAGGCCTTATCATTTGAGATGCTAGATTCACTGTCTTTCCCTCTCCTTCACTCTCTCACAAGCAAGAAAATGATAAGCAAGAACAAGGATACTCAAAGTTTGCACGCATATAAATAGCTTACTTTATTCTTGTTAATCACTTATGTATTTTTTTAGAGTCTCCATTCTCTTTGGCATCTTTCTTATTTTATGGTCTCATGATTGGTCCTCCTCTATTTTTACACTTTTCCTAAGTTGATAAGAATGCTAAGATGAAAAGTTAAATAGAGTACTTTTCTTTAACCTCAAAAGTCTATTGAAACTAATATAATTTTCATGGAAGTAAGCCTGACTCTCGTATTAATATTATAAAATAATAAAGCAACTACTTCATTGCATATTGTAGATGATGGCTACTAAATTATTATAATGTAATCCAAAAAATTAGTTTTTTCCAAATTAATGTTGGAACCTTGCATTGCCACTTTGACTTCTATCCTTGCTTTTTATGGTCAATATTACCCCCTCTTAGACGAGTGCTAGTCCCATGGCACTCACTGTCATAGATGGCATGCTTTAGCTTGCACTAAAGCTATGGATGCTAGGGATATTAGAGTATTGTACTTGGAGGAGTTTTTGTAGTTATTAATGAAAGCTTCTTCTTTGGTGCTTGGTAATTGGTAGTTGATGTGGAGTGGTTGATGGGGCTACTAAAGATTATGGCATTCTTGATGTACCTACTCCTAGCTAGGCTAGGGGAGGCATCATTTTAGTAGTTGCTCATATACATCTCCATGAACAACACCATTTGAACCTAATTTGGATACACAAACCTAGCAAGTCTTTGAGTCTATCTTGCAATGGAATCTCAAGGCCTTAACTTAAAGGATTAACTTAATGATTCCTAAACTATAAAGGTCTTCTAAACAACAGTTTAACAACCACCTAAGAAGGGTTACTTTGTATGCAATTAAAGGTGAGAGTGGGCTAACATCATGCTTGATTCAAAGTTTTCTTTTGGACTTCCATGGCCATTAGGATTTGTACTCAACCACACTCTAATCCCCTAAACTGGTGTTAAGCTAGTTAACTATCCTATCAAATTGGGGATCATGTTCTAGCGCATCTATTTAGTGTATAGAAAAGTTACTTGAGTGATTGACTCTACCTAAGCATAGACTCTTAGTTGTTAGGACCAAACCCTCCCACTTTCCTCGAGTTTGTTTTAGTTATCTTATTAGGAAAGCATACTATTATACTGCGATAGTATATAAAAGTAGCTTCCTTGTATGATACCATTGCATAAGATTCATTATACATAATTTAGACACAATATTTAAATAATCAATTAAAAATAATTTTTACATTTAAGTTTCAATTCCTTTTTTATGATACGCACAAGGATTATGACTTTTGCAAAGTCTTCTAATTCCCATGCAAGGAATCTTGAGTATTCGAGGTCATCCATTCCTAACTAGTGATCAGGATTATAAAGCTCTACATCCCTATCATACATTGTTGAGGAATTTATTGGCTCGTAGATCCTCTTCTTAAGGTGATGTAGCAAAAATGTATTTGGACTTTTTCACCACTTAGCTCTCAATCGCGGATACTAAATAGTGCATTTACAGGTTTATCTCAATCACTTCAGCATTCTTGTTGGACTTAGCTTTGTTGGCCCTGCAGATCCAACAACTACATACCCTCTTTTTGTTGATCCCGTAGATCTAGTAACCACATTAACTCTTTGTTGATAAATACATATCCTAAGTCATATCCTATGGTTGTATGTATCTAAAGTAGAAGCATATGTAAAGTGTCCTTAAGTTGAGGGTATCTATCGCTTTGAGGATATACCACTTGTAGAAGACTGTGAGAAGGAGAGAAAAAAAAAATGAAGAAGATGAACATGAAATATGGTTGAGCCTCCATATCCCATGTTGTCCACTCTCCGTTGCACATCTCTCCCACTCTCTTTTCAGTTGGTATCAGAGCACGAGTGCGGGAGCTCAAGATTGGAGTGAGGAGCACGTCGAATCGAGGTCTACATCGAGGTTTGAGCTTGTTGTGAGCCATTGAAATCAGGTACCAATGTTGTCATATAGAAGGTGAAAATTTTCCCCCATCTTAGCAATTGACACGAGATCCATAAATCCAGCAAGATAGCACTTGTTCGTGTGAACCTTGCCATCAACTAAGATGAGCCGTTGCATTACAATCACAATCACCTCATGGTTCTTGAGGAGTACCACAAGTGGCAGGCACTTCCTTGTCTTGGGAGGCCCGGCAGATGTTTTGGAGCAAAGGCACCACCGAGCTTGTTGAGCATCCAATGCTTGGGTGCATTGAGTCGCTTCAACAAAGGCAAGTGTGGTGGTGTCATTGGACCTGCATTGGAAGAGGACTGCAGCACTTAGCCTGGTCCGACGTTGCAAATGCACCACTTGACAAAAAGTAGGGAGTGCACCCACTCTAGGTCTTCTGTCAAGTACGTCGAACAATCTGTTGCTACCGCCGCTGTAGTACCAAAGCTGCTCCAAGCCTTTTCCATTAAGGGTAAAAAAGGAACCTTTAACTTAAGCCATGTTCATATTGGTCAAGGGATGAACTCGTTATTTGATGGGGGTAGAGGTCGATGGGATCTCATAACAAGTGATAATGAATGTCCAAAAGTTCTTGAACATCCAACTGAAGCGCAAAAGAAAGTGTACAACGATTGGACAGAGAAGAACATGAAGGTTTTGCATTGGATCTCCATATATATTTCAGAAGCCTTGATTCCTCATATCAAAAAGGTAAGTACTTGTAAGCAGGCATGGGAAATCATAGAAAAAATGTGTGGAACATGTACAGAGGCTTGTAAGATACAACTCAAGTAGAGATTACATGGTGCATGGAGAGGCAATCGCAGTATCAGTTACTATGTGGCAGAAATCAAGCAAATTGCAAAAGACCTTGCATCCATTAATGCACTTGTTGATTATGATGATTTAGTGTTAGTGACACTAAATGGACTTAGACCAACTTTCAAATGTTTGGATACCTCTATTTTAGTTAGAGGATGCTCTATGCCTGACTTTGAGGAGCTTATTGGATTGCTACTTACAGAAGAAATCAAGTTGGGATTGAATGCATCTAGCAGTGGCAAAAATGCAAGTGGAGACAGCGTTTTCTATCACCAAAGAGGTCGTGGCAGCTCATCTAGAGCTAGAGGCTCTTCACTTGGTCATGGTAATTATGGCTTTTCTTGTGGAAGAGATAACTTTGGTTGTGGTGACTTCATGCATAGAGGCAAGGGGAGTTCTTTCCCTAGAGGTAGAGGACGTTCTAGTCCTTCACAAAGAGATGGCACTTGTCATTATTGTGGGCAGTTTGGTCATTTTGAGGGATTGTTATCACAAATAGAATGCCATATCTAAGGGTCGTGGAAGGACCCAATATGGTCACTATGCAGGCATTTACGGTGGTACAGGTTATGGACCTAGAGGTGGATCACCTAGAGGTCACCTATTTGCTATGGAGCTTGTGCTTGGGAGCATGACTCACTCTCCTCGTGAGAATGATTGGTTTTTGGATTCAGGAGCTACATACCACATGACTCATCAACTGAGTAGTTTGATAGCAATTAGCATATGCAAAATGAGGAATATGTTGCCATTGGTGATGATACTTTATATAAAATTACTCATATTTGTAGTGTGCCACTTGTTACTAAAGATGGGATTGAGAATAAGCTTGGTGATGTACTTTATGTGCCCATAATAACTAAGAACTTAGCATCGGTTGGGATCAAGGATTGCAGATGAGATTCAATAAGTTTGGATGTTTTATTGAAGAGTTCCATAATGGAAGAAGTGGCAGGGTGATTGCTTTTGGTAAAAAGAAAGGGAGATTATTTGCTTTGGATGCAGGTACTCCAGTGTTTCAAAACTCTATGTATGTTGAGAGAGGACATGGGCAAGATAAGGATGTGGAATTATGGCATAGAAGGATTGGTCATGTCAATTTGCAAAGATTGAAGCAAATGCAATCAAGATAGATAATCCGTGGTCTACCTCATTTTGGATATGTGGATTTTGATTGTGCATGTGAGGATTGTCAATCTGGCAAGCAATCTAGATTTTCATTTCCAAAGAGGGGGAGAATAAGCAGCTATCCTTTGGAAATGGTACACTCAGATATTAGGAGCCCATGTTAGAATGTTTCAGCAGAATATGTAGATTCTGTATCACTTTCATTGATGATTTTAGGAGAATGACTTGGGTGTACTTTATGCATCATAAAGGTGAAGCATTTTAAAAGTTTTTGGAATTTAAATCTATGGCTGAAAAGCATTTTAGATGCTACAGAAAAATTTTGAGGTCAGATAATGGTGGAGAGTACATGTCATATGAGTTTTGTGACTTCTTGAGAGATTATGGTATCAAAAGGCAATTGACATGCAAGTACACACCTCAGCAAAATGGTGTGGCTAAAAGGAAGAATCGGATCATTGCAGAGGTTGCAAGGGAAATGATGAACCAAATGAACATGCCATTGTCATATTGGGTAGAAGTAGTGCATACTGCAGTTCACATTATGAATAGAACACCTACAACCTTGACTCATAATATGTCACCATATGAGCAAATGCATGGCAGGACACCCACTGTTGCATACTTTAGAGTCTTTGGATGTGTTTGTTATGTTCATGTTTCGGATGCTTTGAGAAAGAAGATGGAACCAAAGGCTGTAAAATGCATTTTCCTTGGATATCCTGATGAGAAGAAGGGATACAAATGCTATGATCCAGTGAGTAAGGAAGTATACATAAGCAAGGATGTCAGATTCAGTGAATATGAATCATGGTATAAGCCCAAAATTGCAATGGATGTTGATTCCTATGAAAGCAGTGATGATGATGGCTATGGAAGGAAAATTTCAGCAAACAACAAGGCTAAAAATTAGCATGTGGAAGATGCTTCAGGACCTCAAGAGAATGTGGAAAGCAGTGGCAGTTACAATCCATGGAGTGGTAGGTTGAGAAGTGCACAAAGGAGTGCAAAATTTGCAAAAGGAAAAAGACCTATGGATGAAAGTTCAATAGATGAATCTATAGATGATGAGTATGGCATTCCGCATGTTAAAACACCTGGCACTAGAAGTGCAGGAAAGTATGTTCCACCAAACGCTAGATCAGTTGAGAGACATGGTAGTGCACCTCAATTGAGAAGGTCAAAAAGGGTAAGGTATCCAATTGATAGATTGACTTATAATGGGTCCATGAAGATGCATTGTGCATACATGGTTTCTTATGTACAACATGTGGAGCCTACTTGCTTTGAAAAGAAGTAGAGAGCAAAGAGTGGAGACAAGCAATGGATGAAGAGATGGATGCACTAAGGAAAAACAAGACTTTGGATTTGGTGAAATTACCTCATGGCAAGAAATCCATTGGATGTAAATGGGTGTATAAGGTCAAATGTAAATCGGATGGTTCACTTGAGAGGTATAAAGTAATGCTGGTTGCAAAAGGATACGCACAAACTTGTTTTTTGGACTATGAAGAAACATGCAATCTCCAGTAGCTAAAATGACGGCAGTGAGATCATTGGCTTCTATCTATGGTTGGAAGCTTTATCAAATGGATGTGAAAAATGCATTTTTGAATGGCAACTTAGAAGAGGAAGTGTACAGGAATCAGCCAAAGGGCTATGTAGATCCAAAAAACCCACATTATCTATATAGGTTGAAGAAGACTTTATATGCACTGAAGCAAGCACTAAGAGCGTGGTGTGATAGAATCAAGAAATTATTATGCAATATGGGATTTCAGCAAAGCAAAGCCGATTATTCACTTTATGTGAGACATATAGAAGATGGTACGGTTGTTGTTGCCATCTATGTTGATGATCTCATTATTACATGTACATTTGAGAGGGAGATTGCTGAAGTCAAGCATGGGTTACATAAAGAGTTTGATATAAAGGACCTTGGTGTGTTGAGATACTTCTTGGGTATTGAGGTTATTGACACACCTCATGGTATATGGATGATACAAAGGCAATATGCATTGGAGATGGATAAATATGGCATGATAGGATGCAAACCGGTTGATATACCATTGGATCAAAATGTTAAGTTGATGGATGATGGACCTTATGTTGAGGATGTCACTATGTTCAGAAAGATGGTTGGTAGTCTTATCTACTTGACCATTAGAAGACCAGACTTGAGTTATGTTGTTGGATTGCCCAACTCACTTATCCTCAAGCACATGATGAATGAAGTGATACCTTACTTCCATGTGCTTGGTTTTTACATGAAACATAAGATTATTTGCCAACTTGATGGAACTTTGACTATGATTATGCAATAATGGCATGTCTTTATGGAGGCTCAAGTCTCCCACTAGATGAGTGAGCCATATGGCTTTTTTGCATGCCTCGGTGGCTATATTTCTACAAGTGGTGGGATATGAGATTGCACCATCATACAAGATAAAATCATACCTTGTGGTTAACCTTCTGTTGTCAATATTTTTTGCATAGTCGATGGTGGCTATGTATCTAAATATACCACTACCACTTCTCCCAAAGCATATACACATGAGACTACATAAAGCACAAAAATTATACAATTCTCGAGGGGCATGTTTTCATCCATAGAGACTCTCTTATAGCCACGATACTACATAAAGGAAAAAGAATTATTGTACAATTCCTATGGGGCATGCTTTAATCCATAGAGGCTTTTTAAAGCTTGCAAACAAGCTTTTTTATGCCATGCTCCAAAAACCTCTAGCTACTATATGCAAATCTCATCATGAAGGTCACCATATAGAAGTTTTCCTTGACATCCAATTTTATAAGGTCCATGTCATCTTTAGCCACCAAGGTGAGTACAATGTGAAGAGTAGTCAATTTCAATATTGATGAAAATATCTCGTCAGAAGTCCACACCTTTTCTTGCTTAAAAGCATTGGCTACTAACCTTGCCTTGCACTTTGATTTAGTGTTATATGTAATCTTCAACTTATGAATCCACTCGAATGAAAAGTATTTTGCCCAAAAGAACCAAATCCCAAGTCTCATTCTTCATAATGGAATCCATTTCAAACTATATAGCTAGCTCCCGCTTAGCTTATCATCATGAGTCATGGCCTCTTTTATAATAAGATGGTTTCCCACAATATATCAACATCACATAGTCAACCCTAGGATGAAATCTCTTAGGGGGATGAGAGATATGAGTAGATCTACATAGCATAATGTGCTGACTTTGTGGTGTAGAAATTTTAGTCTCCATTCTTTCTTCATGAGCATCAAAGGGCTCTCAATTTACTGCTCAATAAATGCTTCTTACTCTCTAGCTAAAGTATCAATTGTGTCCTGTATCTGCATACTTGGAAATTAGCAATTGTCCTACATGGAAAAATAATAGGTGGCACTACATCCTAGAGAGAAACCTTCCTTGTTTCCACTTCCTTAAGAAGATACTTATTTCCATTGAAGACGACATTATTACTATGACAATCTTTTTATCTTTGGATCCCAAAGGCGATAACCCATCTCATCACTCTATCCATAGTCCAAAAAAATACATTTAGTGGATTTTGGTTCTAATTTACTATGCTTTTTGTTTGGTGTATGCATATAAGCTTCACAGAGCCAAATGCTCTTCAGTGATAATAAGATGGCTTCTTACTCGACCATGCCTTTTCAAGAATGCTACCATCTAAAGTAGTACTACATGACGTGTTTATCAAATGCGTAGCACTTATCATAACAACCTTAGTCCAAAATCCTTGTGTAAGACTAACACTAGATAGCATACTCAAAAACCTTTCAATTATTGTCCGGTTTATACACTCTATAATACCACTCTGGGTCGGATTACTAAGTGTCGTGACTTCCCTTTTTATCCCATTTACTTTACAAAAAATTCTAAACTCATGAGAGACATAGTCTCCACCCTTATCAATTTTGAGACAAGTCTCTTGCTAAACCAATTTTTTTCAAGTGCTAAATTTTTTTGAAAACAAGGCAAAGCCTCATCTTTCCTACCCACAATGAAAGCCCGTGCTTTCCTAGTTGCATCATTAATGAATGTGATAAAATAGGATGCCCCCTATGAACTTTGTAGACATAGGCCCTCATGTATTGTTATATACTAAGTCAAATGGCTCACTCCTTTTTTTGTTTAATTTTTTATTATGGGCTAAACATGTATGCTTTTGTATATCAAAAAAATCAAGAGAAGATAACTAAACAAAATGAGATAGTATTTTCATTCCTTTTCTAGACATATATTCCAACTCAAAATGACACAATAATATATTTGACTACTTGATTACTATAATTACATGATTTTTGACAAAAGACACATGAAGCAAATACACACTACAACATTTGGCTCCTTTAGCAACTGTAAATGATCCATTGTGGACTTTCCTTGACTAACTCCTAAAAATAGTAAAGTAACCCAAGTCATCCAACTGACCAATAGATATCAAGCTCTTAGTAAGCTTGGGTGCATGGTGTACATTTTGAAGAGTAATGATAGATCTATTTAAAAAGTAAACTACATATAACTACATCATGTACATAGTCATTACTAAGATGGACTGATTCATGCCTACTACTCCCATATAAATAGAACCAATCCTTATAGGAGTCATATGAAAATATACAACAAAATCATGAATCTAATCTTGATCTTGTTAGACATGCTTAATGCCCCACCCTCATAAGGTGCCACCAATGATCCATGGCGCTCTAAGTTTTAAGGCCCCCATTATGAGCAGAAGCCATGTGTGAGCATGAACATTGGGTGGTGGGTCCTAACTTGTATGTCAGATGAGGTCCATATGATCGAATGGAAAAAAGGTGACATGTGTGGATCCTTTGGGCTAGATACAGTAGTTATGATGGTAGCAACTCGAGGCACAATGCATCAAGTTGCAAGATGTGAGAGTTATCAAGGACCCCTATTTTGGGTCCGAGGGCCATGAAAATGGCCCCTAGTTGGGGGCCAGTGGCCCTCCTAATGGGGGTTCAGGAGCAATGCCCTCAATCCCTGATGGTAGAATATTCCCTAGCCAACTAAGGAAGATTCATAATATGGTCAGACATGCCAACCAGACTATCTTCTCAGGTTATAAAGAAAGATCCCTCTAAAGCCATTGTCAATCTATCATACACCCACCCAATCAGATTTCTTCTAGAGCGACCCTTAAGCTCTTCTCCTATCATCTGTTTGGATGGCCATCTAAGCTTCAAGTGGAAGCACATGGGCGGACAGAACCATATTTGTGTATTAGTTCGTTTGAAATTAAAGTAGTCTCTATTCTTCTCATATTTGATATGTGTTCTCTACTCCTTGCTCACATTTTATCCACTGTGCCGTGTAATTTATATATGGTATCAAATCCTAAGGGGCTCTAAGGAGTGAAGAGTACATGAGAGGCAAGGGCTTCAATAATGAAGAGGAGAAATGTTGCCAGGTTCATCAAGTAACAATGTTGGTGCATCAAGTACTATTGTTGTTGTACTGGCAATTGAAACACTGAGGATTTGTCCACCAACCTTTAGCACAGATGTGGGAGCTCTCGCTCAACCACCAAGAACCATGGACCACTTATTGTTTCAAGTGTTTCAAGCCAAGTGCAATGGCTACCTCTCTCACATAGTTGTGCGCACTATCATACATACAAGTGTAGTGAGCTTACCTTCATGCTCGATCGAGTTGCCTCCTCCCTCAAGCACTCCAGTAGCTCCACAATCCGAGCTGCAAGCTCGGTCCTCAAGCTCCGAGCTCCATGCTCCATTATTGTGCGCGCGAGATAAGAGAAGAGAAGAGAAGAGAAAAGGAAGAGACGAGAAGATGGAGAGCTTCTTCACCATAGTCCCTCACCCTCACACACTCACTTCCTCTCTCATACACAAGAAAGTAAGAAGAAGAAGAAGAAGAAGAAGAAGAAGAAGAGAGCTAGTTTTTTCCATACACAAGAATGAGCTTCTTAATTT